>NW_006921886.1:3545732-3560412 GCF_000298275.1 Orycteropus afer afer
CAAGCCATGATATTTCCAATCGCCTGGTATGCATGTGAGAGCTGGACAATGAATAAGGAAGACTGAAAAAGAGTTGATGCTTTTGAGTTGTGGTGCTGTCGAAGAATGCTGAAAGTACCGTGGACTGCTAAAAGAACTAACAGATCTGTCCTGGAGGAAGTGCATCCGAAATGCTCCTTGGAAGCGAGAATGGACAGACTTCCTCTCATCTACTTTGGTCATGTTGTCAGAAGAGACCATTCCCTGAAGAAGGATGTCATGCTTGGTAAGGTGGGGGGTCAATGAAAGAGGGGAAGGCCTTCAACGAGATGGATTGACACAGTGGCTGCAATGATGGGCTCAAGTATAGCAGGGATTGTGGAGCTGGCGTGGGATCGGGCAATGTTTCGTTCTGCTGTACATGGGGTCGCTATGAATCAGAAATGACTCGATGGCACCTAACAACAACAACAACAACATGGAATGCACCAGATGAAATGGGAAAAATGAGAATGGAGAGAGAAGCAGAGCCATCCAGAACCCTGGTAAGAGGTTTGGAGTTTATGCTGAAAGCACAGGGGACATGATCACAGTAGGATTTTGGAATGCCCACTGTGGATGGCCTGTGTGAGATGGATTTAAGGGGGCAACAGAGGCTGCACAAGCATTGCTATGATGATGACAACAATGACAATAATAATAATAGTGATGATAATAATGATACCTGAGTTGTTCCTGTTGAATTGCATAGGCAAGAGCTAAACAGCATTCAATGGCTTGAATAATGCCTGAAAAGAGAAGAAGCGTGCAACAGTGCAGACTCCCAGTTAAAAGTATGAGTAGTAAAAAGAATTGGGAAGATAGGGTAGAAGTTAGTCAATGGCGGGTTGAGGGAAAGCTACTTTTTTAACCTGGGGAAAAGCTGGGCTACTGAGTAAGAAAAATGAGATTATTGACAAACACAACTATTGGTAAAGAAGAGAGGATGATTAACTAATGGGATACTGCCACAGGAAGTTGAGGGACTAAGCACATGTGCACAAGTATAGAAATTGAGTGCAGGCATGAAGGTAATTTTTAGATGGATGAGAGGAATGCTGGCTAAGTACAGGAGTACACTAGAGATATCGTGGGTTCAGTTCCAGGCCACCACAATAAAGCGAGTATTGCAATAAAGTGAGTCACATGGATTTTTTGGTTTCCCAGTGAAAGTTTTTTGCACTAGAGTATAGTCTAGGGAGCTTTGGTGGCATAGTGCCTAAGGCATTTGACTGCTAACCAAAAGGCTGACAGTTCAAACCCACCAGCCACTCCTCGGAAGGAAGATTGGGCAATCTACTTCCGTAAGTGATACTGCCTCAGAAACTCAAGGAGGGGTCCCTATGAGTTGGATCTGACTCAACGGCAGTGAGTTTGGTTTTTGGTTTTATAGTCTATTAAGTATACTGCCTTGAAAACCCAAAGAGGGGTTGCTACGAGTTGGATCCGACGCAACGGCAGTGAGTTTGGTTTTTGGAAGTATGTAACAGCATTATGAAAAAGTTTTAAATATTGTGCAAATTACCAAAATGTGACACAGAGGCATGAAGTGAGCATATGCTGTTGGAAAAATGGTATCAATAGACTTTCTTGATGCAGGGTTACCACAATCTTCAATTTGTACAGAACACAGTATCTGTGAAGTGTAATAAAGTGAAGCACAAAAAGCAAGGTATGCTTTTATATTTGTCAGTTTCTATTTTCTCTCTAAGTATGGTTGTGGCATTAAGGAGAGTAGCAATAAGTCAGTCAATATGGACAGGACTGATGCTAAACTTTGTGGTATTTTGCAGAGAATGAGAGAGGAAAGAGAGAAGTAGGGCTTGATCATTTTTCTACTGTAAACACAGCATGATAGGAAAATAAATATAACTTACTTAATAACAAGCATTTTTCCAAATTGCATTTACAGTGTACAGTATTGCTTAATCATAAATGCAAATCCTTAATTTTGGATTAATGTACTTAGTGAGTAAGGCATTTGGATGCTAACCAGAGGGTCAGTGGTTCAAATCCACCAGCTGCTACGTGAGAGAATGATGAGGTAATCTACTTCCATAAAGATTTAAAGCCTTGGAAACCCATGGGGATGGCTATGAGTCAGAATTAACTCAAGGGCAGTGGGTTTAGTTTAGTTTGCTATTGTTTCTTCTAATATTTTTGCTCTCTGGAACACTTAAGTGAGATAAAGCCCCCCAAGCTTTTCTCAAAATACTGAAAGAGTGTTTCTGCTCCATGTTTATTCGTCTAACATGTAGTTAGGGAAGATCTTGGTATAAGTATGATGCTACAATGAGACATAGTTTCTGCCTTATATGACTTACTGCGCATTGGGCTCTTTTCTCAGCAGGCCCTCTCCTCAAACAATTTCTCTACTATTAACAGAAAATTAGTATTGCTTTAAATGAAATTCCATTAAGTGGTTACTATGCTTTATTGATTTGTGTACTAAGCTAAAGCATTGAAATTGCCCTATTTTGCCCTGTCCTATTTTATACATTATTTCTATCAATTATTAGCCACAGATCATCTGAAGGATCTTTCCATGAGAAGTGATATAAATCAAACTGAGAAATCTTGCCAGTCACACTCAACAACTCTGTGTCTGCCTCCTAGATAAGACTATTGCTGTGTTTCTTCAAAATACTTTATGTCATATTCTTTTAAGTTGGACCAACACATCTCCTCTATCTTTTCAAATGAAATGGAAAGGTTTTAAAATATTGTACATGTATTTAACAGGTTTTCATAATATTGAATGTATATTGACCTTATAAAAATTTAAAAAAAAGAGACTGAACTAGCAAAACAGTAGAATTATTTCACATTAAGATAAAAGTCAACAGAATTTAAAAACCCAATTGTTTGGAAAGAGGGGGTGACTGCCAACTATTATATTTTCAGGTTAATTGATAATGATTCAGAAATATCTTTTTGTTTAATAAATTTTAAAGAACGGATAGCTCAGTTAGACTCTAAGTAACAAAAATCTTTATAATATATTCAAAAAATAAAATATTTTTTTTAACGTAGGTTGTTGTTGTGTGCCATCAAGTCAGACCTGACTTATAGCGACCCTTCCTTGGATTTCCGAGGCAGTATCACTACAAAAGGAGCTCTGGTAGTATAGTGCCTAAAACACTTGACTGCAAACCAGAAGGCTGGCGGTTCAAACCCACCAGCCACTCCTCGAAAGGAAGACTGGGCAATCTACTTCCGTAGTGATACTGCCTCAGAAACCCAAGGAAGGGTCACTATGAGTTGGGGCGACTCTATGGCACATAACAACAACAATAACATCACTACGGAAGTAGATTGCCCCATCCTCCTTCCGAGGAGTGGCTGGTGGGTTTGAACCACCAGCCTTCTGGTTAGCAGTCAAGTGCCTTAGGCACTAAGCTACCAGAGCTCCTTTAACATAGGTAAGCATTTAATTATCTAAATTAGACTTTTCTTTCAGGGTTCTGAGCCTATTAGACTATTTTTAGTAAAATATGTCAAGATCCTTATTAACTGCTTTTATTCAGATAATTCGAACCTCGTAACAACAACAACATCTTCATACTGAAAAACAGATAAAAAGCCTTGTGGGGGGGGAAAACGATCTGCACTTAATGCTCTGAACTCATATTTTATATACTATCTTTCCTCATTAAAGCTAGTTAAAAGCAAAACAAATAAAATCTATTTTTAGCTTGTTAAACAATGAATTATCCAATCCTCCACATAAGAAAAAAACCTATTGAATTTGTAACATATCTCTTAATTTTCAAAGTCCTGAAATGTGTTATTTTAGGGTAGCTTTCTGTCAACCTCATTTTAGATAGGAGCTAATTGAAAAAGGAAAAGAAAATGAAAATGAAAATCTCAAAATGAAGTAGTATTAAGATGTTCCATAAAAGCGTTTACAGAGCACAATACAATGTATACAGTCAGCAGTGTGCTAACTAGCCTGGGGAAGGAAAAAAGGAATGTGTGAAACCACCACTCTTGACACCTTTCAAATTGGTCATAAGAGAGAATGTATTATGGAGCTAGATTCTCTCCACCAGCCTTATAGTTGTCAAGGACCTATCACATTAATTAAGAACTGAAAGGTAACACGTATATTCATTTGCAAGGAGATAGACTATATTTTAGGGGGGAAGCTAATAACATGATTATGGTGAAAAAAATCTGGAACACATAAAGCATGAAGAAGAACCTAAAGAACCTTCGTAACAGCATCATCCAGAAAAAGGCTGTCAACCTTGTATTGCAGTTCTTTCCATTCTTTTCTAGGTATGTCTAAGCAAATTTTTTAAAAGGATCAAAATATGAATATTATTTTAAAAATTGCTTTTTTAACTTAATAATACAGTATTGTTCTTGTTTCTAAAAGTAAATAGAGTGCCACATCATTATATGTATGATATCCTTATGCATAGTTTGGTAGTTAAGGTTGTGTGTCAACTTGGCTGGGCCTGGTTTTGAGTGGCTGGGCAGCTGGATGTAGTTATTCCCCACGATGAAGCTGGTAATTAACTCCATGGTGGAATCTGCTGTGGTCTGCTTCCAGTATATAAGAAGCAACTTTGAGAAAGGTCTCTGAGTTTTCTGGCATGCTTGGATCCTGTATGTAACTGACTCTTCATACAGCAGCCTGCCATGTTGCCTTCTGATCTTGAGACTGTTTCTGGATTTGAACTAGCAGTCTGCCGTTATGTTTGATAATCTTGGGACTGTGCCATTTTCCTTGTCAGCTATGGGTTTGTCAGCCACAGCATCTAACAGCTGCCTGAGTTAGGAGACGCCTCCAGCTCCATTAGGCTGGGAGCAAGAGGCACAGCTGAAGCCCAAGGTTGAGGGGTATTCACCCAGCCACTTTGAACTCAGACTTCTAGCCTCCTAAACTGTAAGAGAATAAATCTCTTGTTTACTAAAGTCATCCACTTGTGGTATTTTCTGCTAGAGCAGCACTAGATAACCAAAACATATAGTTAAAGAACAATTTATTTAACTCATTCCTCATTGCCTGACATTTAGAATGCTTCCAGACTTTTGTTCTTATAAACTCTATGATGAAAAAGTCTGTATATCATAGTTTTATCAAATTATTCAGGATGCATTTCTGGAAATGATAATGTTAGGATATAGGACATGCAATAAAACGCCAATGCAACACACTGATGTGGAGTCAGATACGACACATAGCGACCCCTCGTTGGGTTTCCAAGGCAGTATCACTACAGAAGTAGATTGCCCAACCTTCCTTCCAAGGAGTGGCTAGTGGGTTTGAACCACCAGCCTTCTGGTTAGCAGTCAAATGCCTTAGATGTTATTTACAAATAGAAGTTCTAAATATAACACATTATTCCCTACTAATGTTATATGAAAACGTTCATTTCTTCAACTTTATCCATTACAAATATTGTAATTTATCTTCATCTTGTACAATGGAATTTAGTTTTAATTTGATTTTTGATTACTACTAAGGTTCAATGTATTTTCATGTGCTTACTGGTCATATTCACCATTTTTTCTCAGTTTTCTAATGTTGTGTTTCTTTTCATTTCTTCTTGTTTCTTACAGGTTTGCAAGAATTCTCTGTGTTCATTACATGGCTGTATCAGATGCTCAGGGAAAGGCTTGGGTTGATGATGTAAACCTGAGAATTGTAACCTATGGTTGGCATTCAGAACACAGTACGAGATGTCATAATGCACAAGGAGAGTTTACAGAGCAAGGAGAAGAGAGTCCAGGTCAAAATATGGGAAAAATGTAACATTGAGAAGTTAGAAGTGGAAGAGAAGGCAGCAGAGGATACACAGAACTATGAATGAGGTATAGAGAATGTTGAAAGAATAAGATGTCACAACAACAATAAAGAAAGGATGGTTAAAGAAGGAGAAAGTGGTTGATGATACATAATTCTGCTGAGAGTCCTAAGGAACATCTGTATGGTTTGGTTGTGTAAATGTTACTGGTGACCCTAATAACAAGAAGTTTTGGTAGAAAGCTAGAGATGGGGTTGCAAAAGCCAATTTGGAGTGTGTTAGGGAGTGAACTGGATTCCCAACAATGTTGACAGGGTGCATAAGCATTTCTTTCAAATAGCTTTACTGTGAAAGTTGAGAACAAAGGTCAGGTAGTTGCTGGAGAGAGAGTCTGATACCAGCTCACTTTGATGTGAATGATCCAACTGAAGAGGGAAGGTTGAGGTACAGGATAATGACAGGAAGACATGAGGAGGTAAGTTTTTAAGAAAGCAAGAGGCAATGGGTTCTAGCAAAAGAACTGGCTACAGTGAAAATCTCTGGTCTAGATTGCCAGCATTCTGCATATCAAATCTAACGAACATTTTTCAGTTCTCATTTTACTAGACTTCCCTGAGACCAATAACATATTTGACCACTATTTCCCTTTATATTACTCCCTAACTTCCATGGCATTTCTCCTTTCTGGTATTCTTCTGTCTGTTCTACGCGTAGTATCTAATTTCTTTTGGGTGCAACTCTTCCCCGGCCGACACATTCTTGGTATGTTTTTCAGTATCCCATTGCTAGCATGTTGTTCTCATTCTACATGCTTTCACTAGAGGATCTATTTTAGTATTACAGATAAACTATAATTTATATGATAGTTTACTCATGTTGTCAAAAAGTATGAGTCCCTGGAGAAGGATAATATGCCTAGTAAACTAGAGGGTCAGCAAAAAAGGGGAAGATCTTCAACGAGATTGATTGACACATTGGCTGCAACAATGGGCTCAAGTTTACCAAGGATTGTGAGGATGGTGCAAGATGGGGCAGTGTGTCATCCTGTTGTACACAGGGTTGCTATGAGTCAGAGCCAACTCGATGGCATGTAATAACAACAACATCATTTATCATGTCAATGATAGCCACATTGCAACCTGGTTCCAATATGAGTGTTTATGTACAATTAATAGATTTCTCCACTCAAATGTCCCATGTGTACCTTAAACCTCAAGGATGCCAAACAGAAGTCATCAATCTTACCCACTTTAAGATTTGCTTTCTATCTTGTAGTCTCTTGGGTAATGACATTGTCAACAACCAGTTGCCGTATCTAGAAACCCAGGTCATATCTCACTCTTTCTTCTTGCTCATCAGCCACATGAAAGGTATAGCCATATTTAGTAGCTGATATGAATAAATTATTACAAATGAAAAGGCTGAAAAATAAAAGTCTATTTTCTCTTTGTAAAAAGAGGAAAGGTTGTCCACTTAGAGTTGAGGATGTTTGGGATGTGATGGGTGAAGGTGATCAAGGGTTTGATATTGTCATGAATAATAGAAAGGAAGGCTGTGTAGGAAAACATAGTAGGACTGACAATGTTAAAGCCATATTGGGACCTAAGAGCAGAAAGATCACTTACTGAAATTATACTGATGAAAAGAACAAAATGAAAGATGAATATCATCATCTGATAGCTTCTGTTCAAAGTCCACTGGAAATTTTCTGACATTGAGCTTGAGGTTCATTACAGCTGATACCAATTACACTGGGCCTCTCAGCCTTCTTGCTCTGGGTGTCAGTCTCAAAGGCAGAAAGACAGCTCAGAGGTGAGACCAACTCTTTTTGTTGGAAAAGCAAGTAACTTAATTTCTTAGGTATTAGGGAGTTCACTTGCTCAAAATATAATGTCTTGAAAATTCTTGAATTCAGAGGTGCTGTGGTTGTTGTTATGTGCCGTCGAGTCATCTCCTACTCATAGCAACCCCTCCTTGGTTTTCGAGGTGGTATCACTATGGAAGTAGATAGCCCAACCTTCCTTCCAAGGAGTGGCTGGTGGGTTTGAACCTTCAGCCTTCTGGTTAGCAGTTAGGCACTATGCCACTAGAGCTCCCTGAATTCAAAGATAAGGTTTAAAAACAAGGAGCATTTAGCAAAAATTTGAACTCATAAAAATTTTAAAAGTTTGTTTTTTAAAATAAAAGGAGTCAAAACTACTCTCTTCACGTTTAACTTGTTAAAATTAAGTTAAATGGAGAGGCATTAGCTAACTATATATAAGTTAAGCTTGTTCCTGAGAGAAGCAAGAAAAACAATTACTGATTGTCATTTTCCCTTTTAAAATGCAACGTGTGGGTTTCTTTCCAAAAACTCTCAGAAGTGCATCAAATTATGAGGAACAGGAAACAACATTAATACAGATCATGCAGGTTTGAGAATAATTTACCACTACTTGTATGAGTATTTTTATGCATCACAGACATATCATCAAGAACCCTTTGATAGTAATGTGACAAGTACCAGGTGTTTTCACAGAAAAGTTTTGGCCCAACTTTTATTGCCCAAAAGTAATGCAAGAATGTGTAAAATATCTGCATTTGACATTATTGATGTGATTGGCCAAACATCTTGATAATATTCAGTTCTCAAAGTTCAGATGTACTGGGGGAATATTCAGTTTAGATTACAAAAAAAAAAAGAAAAAAAACTATGTGTAGTTGCATAATAAAAGCTATGCTGGTCTCAGGTCTACACAGAACAGTGGCTCTTATGTTTTACTGTATCTTCAATGTCTTGCCTCTACAAAAAAAAAAAAAAAAAAAAAATGCTAGCCAGTGCTCAAAACAGTCACACATATCTTTATATGGAATCTTAGAAATGGCAAATGTGCTATAGTATCAGTTAATTGAAAAGTGGAAAAATAAAAAAAAAAAAAAAACTAAGGAATTACTGGTGGATATTTTATAATGAGAAGAATGAAAGTGATAACAATGAGTCAGTGTGATGAAATTATTCTTGCAATAATAATCCAGCTATCTACCCCAGTAAGAAAGGGCACTATTTTTCAAAGTCATTTTCCTGTAAGCTGGCATCTTTGCTAGGAAGATTAAAAATTTAAACGAAGTTGCTTACCAAAAAGCAAAAGACTAATGGACAGCTGGAAATAAGATGTATCTGCAACCTCCTTTTTCCAATCAATGTGCAGATTATTGAGAATAGTGTATCACCTCTTCCCAATGCCTGGGAGGAGGGTGAAGCTGAGCCTTGAGGGAGGAAGGTGTGGCAGACAACAAATCCCAAAGGAATTTAGGAACTCTTATGAATTGCATTGTGTTACACTGGGCCTCTGGTCTCATTGCTCTGGCTGTCAGACTCAAAAGCAAAAAGAAAGCTCAGAGGTGAGCTGTAGTCCTAACTAACTGTGAATGTGATCCTGTTTACAAATAGTTTTTCTTTTGCTATCAATTGGGTCAAATGAAGTCATATAGGAATAGAGTGGGCCCTAAACTTAATCCCTTCTGAGTAGTGCTTTACAAAGGGAAGTACAGATGCAGAGGCATACATACACAGAGGGAGATGCCACGTGATGGAAGACTCAGATTTATCTTGAAGCAGCAAAGCAATGCTAAGAATTGCCAGCAATCACCAGAAACTAGAAGAGAGGCCTACAGAAGGAATTGACATAGCTGAGATCTTGATGTGGACTTTCAGGCTCCAGAAGTTTAAGAAAATGAATTTCTGTTTTTTAAAGCCACTCACATTGTGGTATTTTATTATGGTGGCCTTAAGAAACTAAGAAAGGAATTGATTAGATATTCAGATGTACAAAAGATAAGTCAGAGCCCTGTTCCTAGAATTTGGGTAGTAAATGTAATTCTATCTTCTAGAGATGGAATACTTACTTTTATAAGTCAAAGGTGTGATCAAAGAAGCAACATGCTGGATCTCCTGGATCCAAGCAGGACCAGATAATGAGCCAATTAGGCTAAATCACCACTAGTCCTTAGAATTCCAGAGGCCAGGAGCCTGGAAAGAGAGGCCACGGAAGCCAAGCAGAGCAAGTGATGTATTTTTTGTACAATAACCATGTGAATATATTCTTTCATGGGTTCCAAGTCACTAATTTGAAAAAATGTTACTTTCTTGGGCATTTTTCCTGGAAAAACTTGTGTTACTGCCCACTACTTCTCTAGTTCTCATGGTACAAGTTTCTATGGACACATTTAATAAATAGGACAAAAAAATCTATTTGCGAATCTTCACATCTCTACTTGTGTGTAGATATGTAACAATAAATTTGTGTACTGCACAGAGATGCTAAGCTTTCTGCCAGACAATCAACTATGAATGTCTAACTTTCCTCAATCATAGCACTATGCTTGGGGTGGGGAGCCTCCCTCTCATGGTTCCTGATTGTGGGCTGTCTGGTTGCAGACACTCATACCACAGCCCGAGACCTCAGGTAGCCCTCAATGCACCTCATGAGCAGCTTTTGACCTCCTCCATAGCTCAGGCTGGATGTATCAGGTGTGTGGATTTATTCTCTAAGGCTGGACTTGGCATAAAATGCATTCTTCTTAATATGTTGTTGTTGTTATATGCTATCCAGTTGGACATGACTCATAGAGACCCCTCCTTGGGTTTCCAAGGCAGTATCACTACAGAAGTATATTGTCCCACCTTCCTTCTGAGGAGTGGCTGATGGGCTTGAACCACCAGTCTCCTTTTCTCAAAGTATAAACCAAAGAATGCCCACAGCTAATTGCTTATCAAGCAGTGATTTGGAAATGAAGGACTGGATCACTTTCTATAGTCAGTCATTTCTTCGTGTAATAAATATTGAAGGCAGTAGTTTAAAAGTTCAGAGTATAGAGAGGAATATTTCATTATCCATTATTGACATTTTAACTCAAATTACTTGAGGAGGGGGTAAGACATTGAGGAATGGATCCCAGAACAGTTGGATTTTCATGAGTAAAAGAAGGCAGGTACTTCAGGCAGTTTCCAGTCTGCATGGAGCGCCATACTGGAGATAGATCAGACCACACAAGGTCACTGAATATGCCAGAGAGGAGGCTGGTAGGACTCTGAGGATGATGCCAGGCCTCATTCCAACTCTTCAATTATCTCTAGTTGTAGAAGTAATGGTATAGCTTTAAGAATCTTATAGGCAATGAGATAGGCAATGAGACTGGTATCTTCTAACACTAATGACTTTATAAATCTATATTAGCTGTTTTTCAATGCTTTCACCTAAAGAAGAAGCTGGTCATACTTTTGCATGGGAGAAGGAAACAGATTTGTTGAATGCCTACTATGTATCAAACATAGTTTTAGGCAATTTACACATATTATTTGATATAATCAACTATCCTGTGAAACAGGATTTCTTTTACCATTTTATAGGTGAGGAAAGAGACTCATAGTAATTAATAATCTTAATTATCTCACATATATATGTGACAAAGCCCCAAAGTTCATGTTCTTTCTACCACATCATAATGCTTCTGCATAATGCCCCCCATGCATATACTACCTATCAAGAAGGAATATTTAAAGGAGAACCACAGAAAACTTCAGGGAGGTTCATGAGCTCCTGGAAATTAAAGAAAAGTTTGAATATTTGCTTGATTTGCTGGGAAGAGACCATTCACAATTTTCATCAGCTACTCAAAGGGTTAATCTCTAGCATTAGAACAACATCTGCACTCAGTGTATTTAGAAAATAACAGCCATATTTCCTTGAGTCCCACCATATGGCATCTTAAGCTTATTCCCAACACACTCAGTCTTCTCCAATGAGTGGAACAAAGGTGGAAACCTCAGAAAGAAGAAGGAGATTAAATAATAATGAAATATGTGAGAGTCCACTTAGCTATGTGTGTGGTTTGGCTGCTGCTCCTATATAATTTCTGATTATCAGCACACCCCAGGGGCTATTGTAGGTTCATTAATATAATTTTAAGACTGGAAGATCCTTCGAGATCATATAGTCCAGTCCCTTCAGTTTAGAGATGACAAAATCAAGACCCAGAGGGCCAAAGTGACTCACTCAATGTCACATAACCTTCCACTAGCTTGATAATGGATTTAATATTTACCGAGTATGTAATCAGTCACTTTTGGCCATCATCTGTGCCTCCATGGCCAGTAAAGGGAAAGAGAAAACATGGGGCTAATGCTGAAATTGACCGCTCCAGTTCTAGTATTGATCTGTCATAACAACATACTATTTAGCTTTAGAGTTCTAATCAGATTAGCTGCAGTGGCACCACAGCCGTCTGGCACCAGTGGGGTCTGTAGATGATGTCAGGAAAAGTTTATATGATGCTGAGAGTTCTTGTATTCTGAATTAGTACAGTAGAAAAAAGAAGATGCACTTCCTAAATGCAGCTTAATGAGTCAGCATTTGCCAGTTTTGCTAATATAAGCCAAGTTACAATGATAAAATCAGTAATTTAATTAGTAGTTTGCAAATGAAAACATTCTCTCCATGACAGTATTTGATAGCATAATGATTCTATTGATTTCCATCTCAGTGAAAATGTAAGAAGAAACTTTTTTAAAAAATCCATTTTTAAATCTTTAGACCTTGTGTAAGAAGAGACAGCTAAAATAAATTATTTCTAGACTGCATCATAAAATTACATTTTTGTAAAAGTTGATGCATGCTGCTGGTCATCCAACATGATCCTAAAGTACTGAAATATATTAGATATTTGAAATTAAGACATTGCAGAAAGTTTCATTTACATTAACTTAAATGATCAGGAGGCAGCATACACAGTGGAAATAGCCCCAGATGGGACCTATGAAGTTGTATGCAATGTACGCTTGGCCTCTCTGGGTCTTAAGTTTTCCTTCCTGAAAAATGCTGAATCTGTTTGTATGATTTTTAAAGACTGCTCCAGCTCCAAACTTTTAAATCTATGATTCTATCATAATATTTTTATCCTTAGATATGAAATCGAGAAGCCTGTGCCCATTACAGGGAAAAAAAAAAAAAAAATATATATATATATATATATAACATTTAAACTAGATTACCAAGAATGGGTTGCACAGAACTAACAATTATCACAAAGAAAGTAGGATTTAGAAACAATCAATATATTTTGGTTGAAATCTTATATTTAAAGAAAAAAGGTCCAAGTACAAGTCAATTCAGACTCAAAGCGACCCCTCCTTGGGGGTCAGAAATAGATTGCCCAGTCTTCCTTCTGAGGAGTGGCTGGTGGGTTTAAACCACCAGCCTTCTGGTTAGCAGTCAAATGCCTTAGGCGCTACGCCACCAGAGCTCCTCTTATTAAAATAGCTAATCATAAAATCTTAGAATCAGAAGATCAGAAGAGGATCTTAGAGGCTGTCACCCAATTGAATTTATTACAGAAATTTCCTCTAAAGTATCACAAAGACATGATGGTCTAGCCTTTGCTTGAGTACTTCTATTAACTAATCATAGTATGACAGAGACCACTTGCATAAGTCTAATTGTTGGGAAGTTCTTCCTCATGGTATTAAAATGTGGCGTCCAGCTGCTTTTACTTATTTGTCTCACTTAGTTCTGTAATGTAGAGTAAGTTTCTCAATTGACCATGGATGCCAAATTTTGCCAGCTCATCATGCCTGCTTCAGCTCCCCTTTTCCTTCTCATAACTGGAGACTGGCATTTGCTGTTCTCCTTCTTGTTTAATTTTGGGGATTTCTGAATCAACATAAGTGATATCATGCATATAGACAATAAATTAGATAACCAAAGTGATAAAGAGCTATTGAGTAGATATCAAATATCTCTTAATAAATAAAATCTCCCAACCCTGAATAAACTGATAAGCTAAATTACAAAAATACTTAATTTCATTTCATGGAGGCTTAACTTTAAAGCATATTTATTTTATACTTAAAAAATCTAATATGATATCAAATTAAAGCAAAAATCTTATTTACTTATTGCTGACTCGTCATCTTTTCCTCTACAGTTGTATTCTAAATCTTTTCCAATTTCATTCAATTCTGCCCTTCATTCTCTGCAGAGAATCTTGCCTCTTATGTAACAGAGATGACTGAGTCCATTCAACACAAGGTCCCAGTTAGTCTCCTTTCTGCCTTAGATCAATTTTTATCTTAATATGAATTCTTATTCATTTTCTCCTTCTCCCCCATCTCATATTAAGAATTTTCTCTCCCGTTTTCCAAAACAAATCCCAGTTTCCACTCTTGATGTGATTCCCATTTGCCTTCTGAAGGACCTTTCTCCATTAAGTCTTCTCTGTTTCTCTGAAATATTTCATTTTTCCTAGCATCCTATACATATGTTCTCAACATCTCCTTTAAAAAGGCACCAAAATGGCAGTGTTAAATGGATAATGGATGATATTGGTGAACCACTGAAATAACCATATCTGGAGCATATCTTAAAGCCACACTCCTTTAAATATATTTTCCTTAAATTTCTAAATGTATTTATTATAATTTGTTTAAAGTCTTTGTCTTGCTCTCTGGGGGAGTTCCAACAAGATGGTGGAATATGCAGACAAGCTACACAGACCCTCTGTAACAAAGCAATGAGAAACTAATTGAAAGTGATACAGAAGACAATCCTGGAAGCCTGAGTTTTGAAGAGAAGGATAAATAAGTGGTTTAAAACCAACTAGTAGAAGAACCTCCATGAAAACAGTGAGTAAGGAGACAAATGGAGCTGCAATGGCTGGCTGTCCTGAAGGCACGGGCATTTTGCATATTTCCTGGTAGTAGCCTAAGCATTGGCTCTGCTCACTAAGGACTGCATGGGCAAGGACTGCATTGTTGCCTGATAACCAGAAAGGAAAACAGTGAAGTGTTGTTGTTGTTGTTAAGTGCCATTGAGTTGTTTCCAACTCATAGCGACCCCATGCACTGCAGAACGAAACACTGCCCGATCTCG
>NW_006921886.1:3564087-3573716 GCF_000298275.1 Orycteropus afer afer
CGGCTGATTGCTCTTCTCTCTTGCTTCCTGGCTTTTAATCCCCTTTCTCCTGCTCTTCTGGCCTGCTGCTTTGGGCGTCCCTGAGTTGTCTCTCCTCACCTGTAACCCTGGGGCTGAAGTAGGAGTGAAGTAGGAGACAAAAAGACCTGTGGACTGCCAGTGGCTGTCCTGAGGGTGCAGCCATTTTGAATATTTGTACGTGGAGGGCACAGCCATTTTGAATATATGCAAGTGGCATTCTTACCTAGACAGCAAGCAAAGAATAGACTCTGCTTGCTGAGAACAGCACAGGCAATTTCACTGGAGGCTGACGACAAGAAAGGTGCAGTATTCCCCTGTTACCCTTATACCCCACACCCTCCTGATAACAAAGGTGTGGCTATCTTTCATCTCCACCCACCTTCTTAACCAGAAGGAATTCTATCCTGATCTGTGCCCTGACAGAGCCTGGGTCCTGTGCCCCACTCACAACAGTTTTGTTTTAAAATGATTATTTTTATCTTTTCTTTTTTTTTTTAATTTCTTCTCTTTCACGTACCTAGTTCTTAGGTTCCCCCTCCCACTTTTTTTTCTCTTCCATTTTCCTGGTTCCCCTTTTTTCCTTTACTTTTGTTTTTCCCATCCCTTGTTCTTACTTTTGCAGTTTTTCCTTTTTAATTTACAATTCTTTTACTCTTGCTCTTTTCTCTCAATCCTCTTTCCCCAGATATTGTGGCTTTCTCTCTCTTTTTTTTTTTTTCCTATTTTTCTCATGATCTTTCTTTTACCTTTCTTAAATATATTTTGAAATTTTTTCTTCTCATTTATTGCATTTCTTTTTTATTTTGTGATTTTTCCTGTTTGTTTATGCAGTTTGATATTTTTGTTCTCCTTTTTTTTTTTTTTTGTTTTTTTTTTCTTTTTTTTTTTTTTTGGTGGTTTTATGATTATTATTTTTTTTCTGTCTAACTGAGTAGAAGACAGCAATCATTCCAACACAACTCAACCATACCTGCACCTCGTGCAACCCCACTGACTGAGTGAGGGCCACCACTTGCTTTTGCACTAAATGACCAACAACAGACAGTGGCCAATACCACCTCAACCCAACTTCAACTGCTCCTTAAAAACAGATAACAGAAATTGGTGCAAACATTCTCATTCTCTACCACACCCACCAGGAGACAGGTGAGTGCCTAAGTGCTAACAACTAGAGAACAGAAGAGCACAGTACCCTGCTCACACAGATATATCAAAACAAATTGAAGGAGGGAAAAAAAAAAACTTGGGCAAATCACACCAATATACAACCACAAATTAAACATAAATGTAACACCACCACAATGTCTCAGAGACAACAGACCATCACAATGAAGGGACAAGGATACAAACCCAGAAAAAAAATCCCTGAGGAAGCAGCAGTACTGGAACTCCCTGATAAGAAATTCAAAAGAATTATATTTGGCAGAACTTGAAAAATATCATCAATGTCCCTGAGTTGTAAATGTGGAAGCTTTTATGCTGGCAAACATCCTGTTGTGTATATTTTCACAACAATAAAAGTAAAAACAAAACAAACCCTATGGTGCAGTTCTACTCTGTCACATGGAGTTGGTATCAGTCAGAATTGACTCTATGGCACACACACACACACACACAAAACGAATTATGTTTGGGTACCTTCAACAGATTGAGAGACAGAGCAAGGAAAACACTGACAAGGTCAGGGAAAACACAGAAAAACTCTAGAACAATTTAGTAAAATAACACAAAAACAAATTGACAAAATAAACAAAAAATTAGAAATGATAAAAAAGTAACTAATAGAAATCTAGAAGATTAATACTAAGATTCAGAAATAGATGGCACATTGAATGGGCAAAGGAATAGAATTGAATCAATGGAAGAAAGAATTAACGAGCTTGAAGACAAATACCTCAATAGTGTTTGTTAAGGATTAACCAGAAAAAAGATCAAAATAAAATGAAGAAAGCCTAAAATTTGTGTGGGATATGATAAGAGGAGTAACCTAGGTGTAATCAGAACACCAGAACAGGAAGAGACAAATAGTCTTTGCTAAATCCTATATCTGAATCATGGAGAAATATGGTTCTAAACACACTCTACTTTTTTTGTTTATCAGTCACATTTTTCTATTTATTTACATGTATAGGAAGGTTGGACAATCTACTTCTGTAGTGATACTGCCTCGGAAACCCAAGAAGTGGTCACTATGAGTCGGATCCAACTTGACGGCAGTGGGTTGCATTTTTTTTTTATTTTTGTTGTTTACAGAAACTTTTGAATGAATACTGGATTTGGTGTATAATATGGTGTTAAGATCTGGAGACTGTTTTTTTCTCCTTCTGAGGAGTGTTGATTTTATTCTATTAGGCAATTAAATTACTGACTAATAACGATGATACTCTGTACTCTTAGTTTTAGAGATAGCAGTGTCAGGAATCCAGGTAAGGAGAGGGACTCAGGCCCCACCCCCAAGAGGCAGGAAAGTGGGGGAAAGAGAAGCCAGGGGGACAACAGAGTGAGCAAGAGCAGGGATCCAGGAAAGGGGAGCCCAGTCCCCACTCTCAATAGACAAGAAAATTGGGGAAAAAGAAGCCATGGGACAACAGAGCGAGCAGTGGCAGGGATCCAGGTAAGGGGAGGGTGGAGAGGTTTCAAACAGCTAAGGGAGACAAAGTTGTTTGTCAGTTTGTCATACTGTGGCAGCTTGTGTGTTGTTGTGAGGCTTGAGGCTGTGCCACCAGTGTTTCAAATGCCAGCAGGGTCATACATGGTGCACAGGTTTCAATGCAGCTTACAGACTGAGACAGACTAGGAGGAAGGAAGAGGCCATCCACTTCTCCAAGAATTGACCAAGGAAAACCTTATGAATAGCAGAGAAACACTGTCTGATACATTACGGCCCAACGTTACGAACAGCCTGGAAACATTATCCGATACAGTGAAGGAGAACGAGCTGCTTGGGTCAGAAAGCTCTCAAAATATGACTGGGAAAGAGCTGCATCATCAGAGTAAAACCAATCTTATTGATATGGATAAAATGAAGCTTTCAAGACCTCCATTAGCTGACATGGCATGACTTAAATTGAGGAGAAACAGCTGCAAACATCCATTAATAATCAGAACATGGAATGTATGAAGTATGCATCTAGGAAAATTGGAAGTTGTAAAAAATGAAATAGAACACATAGAGATTGATATCCGAGGCATTAGTGAGCTGAAATGGACTGGTTTTGGCCATTTTGAATCAGACAACCATATGATCTACTATGCCAGGAATGACAATTTGAAGAGGAATGGCATGGCATTCATCATCACAAAGGATGTTTCAAATTTGTCCTGAAGTACAATGCCATCAGTGATAGGATAACGTCCATATGCATACAAGGATGACCAGTTAATACAACTACTATTCAATTTTATGCACCAACCACCAAAGCCAAAGATGAGGAAAACTGAAGATTTTTACCCACTTCTGCAGTCTGAAATTGACCAAATTTGCCATCAAGATGTGTTAATTACCACTGATGACTGGAACACAAAAATTGGAAAGAAGAATCACTGGTAGTTGGAATATTTGGCCTTGATGACAGAAATAATGCTGGAGATCACATGATAGAATTTTGCAAGGCCAATGACTTATTCATTGAAAACACATTTTTAAACAACACAAACGGTGGCTATACACATGGACTTCACCAGATGCAGTACACAGGAATCTGACTGACTTCATCTGTGGCAAAAGACAATGGAAAATCTCAATATCTTCAGCCAAAACCAGGCCAGGAGCTGATTGTGGAACAGACCAACAACTGCTCATAGGCAAGTTCAATATGAAGTTGAACATAAGTAAAACAAGTCCATGAGAGCAAAAATATGATCTTGAATACATCACTCCTGAATTTAGAGACCATCTAAAGAAAAGATTTAATACATTGAACACCAATGACTGAAAACCAGAAGAATTGTGGGATGACATCAGAAACATCATTCATGAAGAAAGCAAGTCATCATTAAAAAGACAAGAAAAGAAGAAAAGACCAAAATGGATGTAAGAAGAGACTCTGAAACTTGCCATTGAGCAGAGAGCAGCAAAAGAAAATGGAAGAAATGCCAAGATAAAAAAGCTGAACAGAAGATTTTGAAGAGCAGCTTGAGAAGACAAAGCCAATTACTATAATGAAATGTGCAAAGACCTAGAGTTAGAAAATCAAAAGAGAAGAACATGTTTGACATTCCTCAAGCTGAAAGACTGAGGAATAATTTAAGCCTCAAGTTTCAATATTGAAAGATTTTATGGGCAAATTATTGAATGATACAGAAAGCATCAAAAGAATATGGAAGGAATACACAGAGTCACTGTACCAAAATGAACTGGTTGATCTTCATCCATTTCAGAAGTTGGCATATAATCAAGAAGCAATGGTACTGAAGGCAGGAGTCAAAGCTGCACTGAAGGAATTGCCAAAGAACAAGGCTCCAGGAATTGACGGAATACCCATGGAGATATTTCAACAAATCCATGCCCCACTGAAGGCACTCACTTGGTTATGCCAAGAGATTTGAAAGACAGCTACCTGGCCAACTGACTGGAAGAGATCCATATTTGTACACATTCCAAAGAAAGGTGATTCAACAGAAGGTGGAAATTATCTAACAATATCATTAATATTGCACGTTTGTAAAATCTTACTGAAGATAATTAAAAAACAGTTGCAGCACTACATTGACAGAGAACTTCTGGGGTGCAAGCTGAATTCAGAAGGATGTGGAATGAGGGATATCATTGCTGATGTCAAATGGACCTTGGCTCAAAGCAAAGAATACCATAAAGATGTTTATTTGTATTTTATTGACTATGCAAAAGCATGTGATTGTGTGGATCATAAAAAAAATTGTGGATAACACTAAGAATGGAAATTCCAGCGCTTAGTTGTACTCATTAGGAACCTGTACATAGACCAGGATGCTGTTGTTTGAACAGAATAAGGGGACACTGCATGGTTTAAAATCAAGAAGTGTGTGTGTCATGGTTGTATCCTTTCCCTACACTTATTCAATCTATATGCTGAGCAAATAATCCAAGAAGCTGGACTATGTGAAGAGAAACGTGGCATCAGGATTGGAGGAAAAATCATTAACAATTTATGATATACTGACGACACAACTTTGCTTGCTGAAAGTGAGGATGACTTGAAGTACTTACTGATGAAGCTTGAAGAATACAGTCTGCAGTACAGATAACATCTCAATATAAAGAAAACAAAAATCCTCACAACTGGATCTCTAAGCAACATCATGATAAATGGAGAAAAGATTGAAGTTGTC
The DNA here is from genome assembly GCF_000298275.1 of Orycteropus afer afer. NCBI lineage: Eukaryota > Metazoa > Chordata > Mammalia > Tubulidentata > Orycteropodidae > Orycteropus > Orycteropus afer. The sequence continues at coordinate 3,569,419 of NW_006921886.1, forward strand.
AAAGATTTCACGTTGCTTGGTTCTACAATCGACGCCATTGGAAGCAGCAGTCAGGACAGTACACGACGTATAGCACTGGGCAAGTCAGTTGCAAAGGACCTCTTTCAAGTGCTCAGAAGTAAAGATGTCTCCTTGAGGACTGAGGTGCACCTGACACAAGCCAGGATATTTTCAATCGCCTCATATACATATGAGAGCTGGACAGTGAGTAAGGAAGACTGGAGAAGAACTGATGCTTTTGAGTTGTGGTGCTGGCAAAGAATGCTGAAAGTGCCATGGACTCCAAAAAGAACTAACAAGTCTGCTGGAGGAAGTGCAGTTGGAATGCTCCTTGAAAGCGAGAATGGTCAGACTTCATGTCACCTACTTTGGTCATGTTATCAGAAGGGACCTTTCCCTGGAGAAGGATGTCATGCTTGGTAAGGTGGAGTGTCGATGAAAGAGGGGAAGGCCTTTAACGAGAGGCTGTAGTGATGGACTCAAATATAGCAGGGATCGTGGAGCTGGCGCGGGACCAGGCAGTGTTTTGTTCTGCTGTGCACAGGGCTGCTACGAGTCAGAGATGACTCGATGGCACCTAACTATAACAGCAACAACAGGCTTAGTTTTATGCTAGGTTAAGGCAGATCTACGGAAAGCTCAAGGTTCTTCTCAAGCTCCTCTAACTGGGCAAGAGTTAGCCTCAAAACATATGTCCCCTGTGAATCCTGCCATATTGGATTTTCAACTGTGCACAGCAGGGCATGATTCTTAATCTGATGGCACAGCCTTTCTAGTGCTGCACTGAGTGTAGGGGTGATAATAAGATAAAGAGGTGTTACAGGCTAGGATGGAACAATAAAATGTTCTATCACTGCTGTTCCATTTTAAACCCCAATCACTGCTTAGCCTCAGGGAGGCCCTGCCCTGAGCACTTGTAGCTCAGCCCTTAGCTAAAGATCCATGTAGCATCCTCACAGGGACCTCTGCTGCTCTTTCTGCAAAAATGTCAGCTTCTTTATAAGGTAGCAGTTTTCATCTCTTCTAACTCAGCTCAGTGGGACTCTATTTGGTCTCCTGCTTAATCTGTTGTTCCTTGGGAAGAAAATAGGGGTTAGTTTGTAGTTCACTCATGAATTTTCCTTAACTCAGGAATTGCAGTGTTGTGCTGCTTGTCCAAAATCTAAAACATTTGTTTTATTCAATTTTTTGGTTGCTTATGGCTGAGGAGATAGTTCAATACTTGATATTCTTCCATAAACAGAAGCAGAAGTCTCTTAGACTTCTACATATTTAAACTAGTTCATTAGCATCTTAACTCAGAGAGCCCACTTCTTGTCCTTGTCTTCAATTTATATCTGGGCAATCTTATTTAGGTATAAGCATTCTACTCTATGAAAATGATTCCCCAAAAGAAACACATAGTCCTCATTTTTCTCTCAAATCATAGACCTAGTCATTGTTGTCTACTGACTTTCCCCTTAGCAACAAAAACCCAATGTATCATAATGAACACATCAACTTTTCTTTTACATCAACCTTCTCAGTTTCAGTCATGCAAATTCAAAGTCTCAAGTCATCTTCAGTATTTTCCATTCACTTGTCTGGCACATTAAGTATCAAAAACCAAAAACCAAACTCACTGCCATCAAGTTGATTCCAACTCATAGCAACCCCATTGGGTTCCTGAGGCGGTACATCTTTATGGAAGTAGATTGCCTAATCTTCCTTTTGAGGAGTGGCTGGTGGGTTTGAACTGCCAGTCTTCTAGTTAGCAGTCAAATGCTTTAGGCACTATGCCACCAGAGCTCCTTAAGTACCAAGTTTCACCAATTATACTCTACTCACTCACTGCCATCAAGTTGGATCCAATTCATAGAAACCCCTCCTTGGGTTTCCAAGGCAGTATCACTACAGAAGTGGATTGTCTAACCTTCCTTCCAAGGAGTGGCTGGTGGATTTGAACCACCAGCTTTCTGGTTAGCAGTCAAATGCCTTAAGCACTATGCCACCAGAGCTCCCATTATACTCTACAAGGCCTGTCAAATTAATAATTCCTCTCTGTTCTGGTTACCCAGTGCTGCCCTGAGAGGAATATACCACAAACGGATGGCTTTAAAAAACAGGAGTTTATTCTCTTACAATTTTGGAGCCTGGAAGTCTAAATTCAACATGCCAGTGCCAGGCTCTAGGGGCTGGATAAAAGCCCCTCAGCCTTGGGCTTCAGCTCTGCCTCTTGCTCCCAGACCACTGAAGCTATAGGCATCTCTTCACTCAGGCAGCAGCTGGTTGCTGAGGCTGACAAACCCAAGATCAACGAGTGAAAAGGCACAATCCCAATATTACCAAATCACACAGGAAGCCATCAATTCAAGTCTATTTAAAGTCCCAAGATTGGCAGAGCAAGGCAGGCTGCTGAATAACAACTTGGCTACATGCAGTTTTCAAGCATGCCATAAGCTAGAGACTATCCTCAAAGTTGCTTCTTATGTACTGGAAGCAGCACACATCCCGAAAGCAGATACTCGGTTGCTCCAGTAGATTTCACCACGGAGTTAATTACCAATCTCACCATGGGGAATAACTACATCCAGCTGCCCAGCCACATTGACACACAAACTTAACTATCACACTCTCCATTACCACAGCCTCTATTTTAGTCTAGGTTTTTTTTTTTTTTTTTTGTTGTTGTTGTTGTTCTTTAATTGGATTATAACAGTAGCTTGCAAATGGCTGTCCTCACCTCTGGTTTCTCTTTCTTCACTACCTTCTATATAATGTTGTCATATAAATTTCCTGAAGTATAACTCTAGTAATGCCAATCTTTAGTTCAAAACCTTAAATATCATTCAGCTTAGCATTTATGTAGTGTGTATATATGTCTTACTTTGTGCCTTCTTTTCTAGCATATAATTACTTATATTGCTGACTTTCACTCACAAAAGTATTCCCAATGAGTGGTAAAATATATGGTGACTCTATATTTAAGGCACCCAAATGTAGTTCCAATTTAACCATCTAACCACTTATACCCAGGAAACTCTATCTATTATCTAGCCAAAGCAAACACTGTTTCCAATTACCTTTATCCAAGCCTGCTATGCTCAATCCATCCTTTAAAGTAAATGTCTTCTTTTACAAAATCTGCAGGTGTAAACCAAATTCCCATTTAAGATTTATTCATTTATTTGCAAATATTTATTAGTATTTAGTATCTCTCCAGCACAGCTCTAGACAATAGAGATGTGATAATGAATATAACAGACGAAATTCCCAGGCTTCATGGACTTCTAATAAGACTGGCAAAAAAATATGGAAGATACTGACATCTTCACAAAATGCAGTTCTTGTTCCTCCAAGGCACCTAACAAGGCTACATTTCCCAGTCTCTTTTGTAGTCATCTTTGGCCAAGTATATGGATTTTTGTCACTAGATATGGGTGGAGGTAATGAAGGCCAAAAGACATAATCATTTATATATTTATTGACTCAACAAACATTATTCTCTTATTATGTGTAATCACAGAACTATAGATGCTAATGGACATGAGAATGACTTGGGCACATTCCCAGACTTCAAGGTGCTTATACTCTAGCACATTACATGAGTAATAATAATTTTGAAGTTGAATATTGAATCAATGATTTGCAAGCAATGTATTATGAAACCTAGGAGGTAGGTGGGGAGGAGAGGTGAAATCAGAGAAGGTCAAAGAAAAAAACATTACAGATGGTAGGAAGATCAGCATGTTTACAATCTGTTGGAATGACAGTAGGGAAGGAAATTTTAATAGTACAGGCTAGACTGGGAAGATTCAGAGTAGTAGTATGTGGGAGTATGAGGGAATGGAGTCTAGTGAGGATCAGCCATTGATAGGAGCATGGATAGTTCATTCCAAAGTAATAGGAGGAGAACAGAGAATGTGACACAAAGAGTGGGAGCTGGTTCTGTTGCTGGGCTCTTTGTAAGTTCTTTTCTAATTGCTTTTATTTTTAATGAAGGCACAATCCCAATATATATTTGTAATGAAATAAGAAGCAATTAGATTAGCTGAGAGTGAGAGTGGGGAGGATATGTGGAGCTTTTAGAAGAGAGAATGATGGATGGACTAGGGAAATGTAACTACAGAAATATCTAAGGAAATAACTAAGGACCCCTTGAGGTTAGTGATCATCAATTTAAAGTGAAACCAGTGGAATCAGTCAGCACAGGTGTGTTTTTCTCCAGAAATGATGGGCTTTAAGAACCTTCAGAGACAGAGTTGGATTTGTTGTTTGTTGTTATGTGCCGTCGAGTTGGACTCAACTCATAGCGACCC
>NW_006921886.1:3578237-3578816 GCF_000298275.1 Orycteropus afer afer
ACACACATACACTTTGCTGGTTTTATTGTGTTTCTCTAGAGAACCCAATCTAACACAATACATGAATGAGGTTTCAACAGATTTTGGATTTGAAATAAATTTTAAGCATTTGCTTAAAATTCCAATACTAAACTCTCTGCCATGGAGTCAATTCTGACTCATAAAGACCCCCTTTGGGTTTATAAGGTGGTAAATCTTTACAGAAGTAGATTGCCCAGTCTTTGTTGTGTGAAGTGGGAGTAGGTGGTGGGTTTGAACCATCAACATTCTAGTTAGCAGTCAAATGCCTTAGGCACTGCACCACCAGAGCCCCTTACTAGTTTTCTTTAATTCTAATTTTTAGTCTAGTTTTGGGTTGTCCTTATGACTTCTTATTGAAAATCAGCATCAAGATAATATGTAGAGTCACGGGATTAAGGGCCTACCTGCTCTCTAGGCTTGGTTTGTCTTCCCCACCTTCAGGGCCTCTCCAAGGCTTAGTTTTCTCTTCTATAGAATAGGAATAACACTACAAACACTATGGAGACACTATGAAAATCAAATGGGATTATATTCAGCAAAGATACTTTTTTCCCAAAA
>NW_006921886.1:3578916-3589053 GCF_000298275.1 Orycteropus afer afer
TGAACCCATCATTGCAGCCACCGTGTCAATCCTTCTCGTTGAAGGCCTCCCCCTCTTTCGTCGACCCTCCACCCTACCAAGCATGACATCCTTCTCCAAGGAATGGTTCCTTCTGACAACATGACCAAAATAGGTGAGACGAAGTCTGGCCATTCTCGCTTCCAAGGAGCATTTCGGGTGCACTTCGTCCAGGACAGGAGTTGGATTTAGTTATTGATAAAGTTGAGCAACAACAACAACAAGGTGAACAAACAGGTGCTAGTTGGAGATGTGATATTTGAAACTGGAATTATAAAGGGATTATAGTTATTGGTAATAAAGTTTAGACTATGACTTTAAGAGTGAATAGTTGAGGCAAGTTAGTAGACAAGATCAGCTCAAATATTTCTTCTGGCAGAAGCCTTCTCTGATTTCACCTCTTCTCCCCTCTTACCTCTTAAGTTTCATAATATATTGTTTGCAAATAATTGATTCAATATTCAACTTCAAATTTATTATTATTCATGTAATGTACTAGAGTATAAGCACCTTGACGTCTGGGAATGTGTCCAAGTCATCCACGTGTCCATTAGCATCTATAGTTCTGTGATTACACGTAATAAGAGAATGATATGTTTGTTGAGTCAATAAACATATAAATGATTATGTCAATAAATAAATAGTTAAAATAATAATGGCAGTAGTAGCTACTATTGACTGAATCTTTGTGCCAAGCATTCTACCAAGTGTTTTATATGATACTTTACATTAATACCCTCTCATAAATCATTTATGCTTATACTACAGACATAGAAACTGAAAATAAAATTATTTAAGTGACTCAAGTAGAAGTTAAGGCTTTAGTCAGCTGATGTGCAAAAGGGAGCACATGAAGACCAGGTAACTCCTGGCTGAAGTAGGTCAGGGTTTTTATAAGGTATAGTTGTTGTCGTTGTTATGTGCCATCTAGTTGGACCCAACTCATAGTGACCCCTCCGTGGGTTTCTGAGGCGGTATCACTATGGAAATAGATTGCCCAACCTTCCTCTTGAGGAGTGGCTGGTGGGTTTGAACCACCAGCCTTTTGGTTAGCAGTCAAGTACCTTAGGCACTACACTACCAGAGTGCCCATAAGGTAGAACAGGTGTTAGCAAACCTTTTCTGTAAAGGGCCAGATAGTAAATACTTTTAGGCCTTGTGGTCATATGGTCACTGTCGCAACTGCTCAACTCTGCTGTTGTAGTGTGAAAGCAGCCTCAGAGAACATGTAAATGAACATAATTGAGCTGGGTTTCAATAACACTCTGTGGACACTGGAATTTGAATTTGATTTAATTCTCACATGTCAAGATACATTAGTTCTCTTTGGACTTTTCTTTTTTCAAACTGATTAAAAAATGTAAAAAGCATTCTCAGTTGCAGGTCACACAAAAAATAGTGGCAGGCCATTTGTCAACTTTTGGGATAGGGAAAAGTACTTGAGGACAAGGAGTTTTTGTGGTTTGGGCATAGGATTCCATTTTTCACTTTGAGTGTAAATCGGGTTGGGCATCATTCCTATTTTTGTGCCCCTACTTGGGCTCCTTGGTATAATCCTGGTAACTATCAAAAATGTATTTTCTGAGAACTGTTTATCAGTGAAGGTAGACAGACAAAAAGAAAGAAAAAGAAGCAAAGGGAGAAGGGAAGGAGGGAAACTGGAGACCTTTTATCATATCCACTTTAGTCTTTCTCACTGTCATCAAGTCGATTCCAATTCACAGTGACCCTCATTGGATTTCCAAGGCTGTAATTCTTTATGGAAGCAGACTGCCTCATCTTTCTTCCACAGAAGTGCTGGTAGGTTGGAACCACCAACCTTTTGGTTAACAGCCAAATGCCTTAACCACTACACCACCAGAGCTCCTTTCTGTATTTTAGTCTAGCAGGCCTATTTTAACTCTAAACCAAAGATTAGAGAAATTAAGCACCTTTATCAAGCCTGTATACTCCAACAGTGTCCAGAGCAGGGATTAGAACTTTGGCCTGACTAGGTCCTCACAGTGTGTATGAGACATGCTAATAATTAATGCCTTGCTCCAAATGTGCTTATTTATTATCCTTTATATATCATGCACATAGAATACTCTGTATGCATTTATTATTTGAATGAACTAACTAATTAACATTTAAATATTGGCATGGTGGAAGAATAAGTATTCAGTATATCTTAATCAATGGATAACTCATGCTTTTATGCAAGACAAAAGTAGTCTTCTGACTAGCTATTAAAGAGAAAAAAAACATTATTTTTGTACTAGTAAAAATTTCATTTGGGTGAATTAGCCCATGATCTCCCACAGCTAAATCTCTAAAAGCTGTGAGAGTAGACAGGGAAGGGGAAAAAGAGAAAGAAAAAAATCCTCTCAGATATCTGTAAAATACAGGTGAAATACATTAGATGATCTCAGCACTGCATTTTCAAGTTTCTTCTCTACAGCCCAAATTTCATAAAATATAGGGCAATTTCTACTGCTAAGATTGGGGCCAAATGGGCACACGCATCAGTTCACTTTTCCTACTTGATCCACTTAGCTCACCTTTGCTCTTTTCTACATTTCTCTATTTACTTAAAAAGGTAATAATGAAATGGAATGATGTTCAGCCTAGGACTAGTTTACATACTGTTGGAAGATATGATGATCCTTGGCTACATTAGGGCAAATCTGCAGTTAAAGAAGCTACAAGTTGAAAGGAACGGTATATTTGGCAAAGAATGAACATCAATGTGACCTTTTAGCTCTACCCTTTTTGCAATCTGACTTTCCTTTATATCAAGGGAAAGGAGCTCTGGTGGCTCAGTGGTTAAAATATTCAGCTGCTAAACTAAAGGTCCACTCCTCGGAAGGAAGGTTGGGCAATCCTACTTCCATAGTGATACTGCCTTGGAAACCCAAGGAGGGGTCGCTATGAGTCAAGGATGACTCGACGGCACATAACAACAACAACAACAACAACAAAACTAAAGGTCAGCAGTTCAAACCCATCAGTTGTTTCACATGAGAAAGATAAGGCAATCTGCTTCATAAAGACTTACAGTCTGGGAAACCCTATGAGGCAGTTCTACTCTGTGCAATAGGATCATTGTGTGTCACAATAGACTTGGCGGCAGTGGGTTTTGGTTGGTTACATCAAGGGAAAATCTATAGTCAGAGAGGTTTTTTTGTTTGTTTATTCCTTTTTAAGACCAAGCAGAAAATGTAAGAAATCCACAAGGTTCATAGTCTTTCATTCTGAAGTTTCAAATATTTGCAAAATCAGTTCCATTCCTAATAAGAATGATGCACTTTGAAAGTTAATTTTTTAATAAATTCTTGGGAAAAAAGTGAGGTGGCTCTCCTGGGTTACACTACCAATCGGGCACTGACTGCCAGTGGTGGATCAGTAGGCAAGGCTAGAGAGAGGGAAAAATAAATTATATTCCTTTTCTTCTTTATGACAGATGATACCACTGCTGCTTATAATGGCAGTTATACAAACAAACAGTAGTAGTTACAAAAATAAGACCCTGTTTGTATAAATGCAAATCTTAGGTTTTTTTCCTTTCCTTTTAAATGTTGCAATTTTGTCATATCAATCTGCTGTACTATACTCGACCCAATAATAAACAGATATATTCCTAGGTTATAATGTTTGTTGTACAAAACACTTCATGGGCAAAGGAAAGCGGGGACATTTCCTGTTAAGAGAATGCATTCCAAACCACTCCACGCTTGAGTACACATGTGGAAATTTTACTGGCTTCAGAAAAAGCCAGATGCAGATATTACTGAAGGATGATTTGAAAAGTTCAGTTCCAGAGATTTAGTCTTATATCCCCCATTCTTGAATAAAGCCACGTTCATTAAAGGTTGCCTTGTCTAGGTAAGTTCATGATTACAAAGGAACAAAAAACTGACTGACTTTTTTTTTTTTTACACTCTGATGTTTTAAAATATTTTAAAATTCCCCAAACATGAGAAGGTCACTCTAATTATCATTAATGAGAGAGCATCGTGGCTCTCATTTCTTACCTTGGGAGAAATGCCACCTGGGGATGGGCTTTGAGGGGGCAGGTTAGTGGGAGAAACAATAGATGATGAAACACAGCCACCCATGACTGACAGCTGTTTCCTGACACAACACTCGGGACTGGAAGTCACCAGGGAGAAGACCCAAAAGGGGCACGAGAGCAGGTTTACATGTGCTCTTCAATTATTCTTATGAGGAGATTTATATTGCTCCATAAATGAACACCATGCTGTAATAAAAAATATGCCAAAATCAATAGAAATCCTTGCTGTTCAATTCTTCTATTTCTTCAGTTTGAATGTAGGCAATTTAAAGCATCATTCTTGTCCTGCCATTATTACTAATTTCTTTGCCATGAGAGTTTCATTCTCTGTATTAGTTTGCTTGCAAATTCATCAGTCTTATAGAGTCAAGAGGAACAAAAAATCTTCTTCCCCATACATAGTAAAATAAAATGAAAAGTTGAAGTGGTTTTAGCAATTTGGGAAGAATATGAGACCTGTTTATACTCATTTTTTTTAAATACTGATATTTCAATAGTCTTTAAAAATCCAGTAAACTATGGGGCCATAAACACTTATAATAAATCTCTGAGGTTTTAATTGTTAATCAGCTGTATTCAAATTACTGCATACCAATTTCCCTTAGAAGGCTGAAGGCTCATGGCAGGGAGGGCAGGAGAAAGCACACAGTGGAGGTAGAGATTAAATGGACAGGGAGTGATAAGAACCTCTGAGTGAATTTACATTAAAAAAGATGAAGGAGAAACATACTTTTTTCTCTGCATAAAATTTCATGCACACATGCAGATCTCAAAGGATTCCTTTTGAAAACCAATGGAAATGTATTCTCCATAGCAAATGATAGAATGCAGCTAACAAGGTCAGTTTATCAGTAATTCACCACTCAAGAAAACTCCAAAGCTTAAAAAGGAATCCAGCACTACAACAAGAGTAATTTCTTTTTTTCATTCTGTTTGTACTTTATTACATTGATTTTTTTAGATAAATAGAGAGTGCATTATAGGATTACGAATCAACACCAGACTAATTTTAATCACAAGAAATAGTCTCTCTCTAGTTAATAATTAGACTAAGAAATCTGCAGCTACTTAAGTATGTTTAAACTTCAGGAGTATTCTTAGTTCACATTCCCTTGCAAGAAAAATCAGTACCTATGTCAATATTTAGATGTATGTGCTTATCAGTACTGAAGTTATTAATATTCCTTTTCTGTCTGCACAATGGAAAGCAAGAATATACATGCAATGATACTAATATATGAAAGTGCTGCTTCAAGAAATGCCCTATAAACCATGCTTGTTAACATGGTACAAGAGGGATAAGGAACAGCAAATAGCACTATAGGGTTTTTGCAGTGCCAGCAGAATTTCAACTTTAAACATAACCTGTTCTTTCTGTTTTGGGAAAAATAGGTGGACTCTGTGCTCTGTGTGCTATACAAAGTTTTAAATGTAGACTGATAGAGTAAGCTGTCACAGATTTTTCTTGCAACTATAGTGAGATATAGATGATGAAAATACCAAAATAGGAGCGTTCTCCATTTTGGACAGCTTCCACATTTCTATTAGCTCCTGAAGAGTATCTCCACTTTGTTTTCTGAAAACCTCCTTATTATGGTCAGGGCATGCCCCAATATGGTAGGATTTACTTTGGAGGGATGGGCAGAATAGGACCACCAGAAATAGGACACCTGTCCTGCAGTAGGCCAGCAGTCTGGTGGGAGGGGGAGGACTACCGTGAAGAAGTTGGGAGAGAGTTTGGTCAAGTTGGTGTCAAAAGCTTTGCTCATTTATTTAAAAAAAAAAAAATTCCTGAAAAATTCTTGTATATCAGGTATTAGGGAAGGTGGTACAACTAGAGAGAACAGGTGGTCTCTAACCTCAGTCTGAGGAGTGGACAGGAAAGGATTCATACACATACACACAAGAAAAACAGAAAAGGATAGGGAATTATAACTCAAATGATAATATGGGAGCAAAACAGAAGTATATGATACATAGCACTAGGAGAGGATATAGGAAGTGTAGCCAAGCCAGTCCAGGAGGGCTTTCCAGAGAAATGACACCTAAGTTGAGACCAGGAAAAAGGGTGGGTATGTGTGTGTGTGCACCTACCAGACAAGGGGGAAAAAAGAGGGGAAGGTGAAGGAGGAGGATGTTGAAGAAAAATATTCCAAACAGAGGGAGAGCATATATGAAGAAGGTGGGAAGAGGAAAGTTGTTCAGGATGAGTGGAGTATGGAATGGAAGGGTAGAAAGATAAGGCAACATAATCAGAAGTCAGGGTGAGAAGAGCCTTTTAGGCCAGATAAAGATTTTTCACTTGTTTCTGAGAGCTATGGGAAGCTATAGTCCAGGGTACATGTGACGATACAGTTCAACTTAAAGCAAGAATTAACAAGGGAATGGGATCAAAGTCTGCCAGAAGACCTGGGACAGCATTAACTCTTTCCAAAGGTAAAATCAGAGCTCTGGCTAAAGGCTAAGCTCCAGGAGGTCAACTCCCTTCCACCAGGCAGAGGGAAGAGGACCCTGTTTACATTACTGACAAAGATCAGAGGATGTTATCCAAATCTAGTTATAGAACTGGGCTCAAAACCCATTCTAGTTGTGTAATTGATTGTTATTGAGTCTCCTGATCATTGAATTATTAAATTGCTTCTGATAAGGGGCCAAGACTGGTCTCTAAGGTAAGCTTGAGCACATTTTGGGGGAAAGGTTATGAATTTAATTCACGTATGGGGAGAGGAAGAATTTGGAGGCAGGGACTGAACAAATTTGGATTCTGGTCTTCTCTTTCAGATCAGAAGGAAAGGCATTGGACTGAGGAACCTGAATATCTATTATTAAAATATGAAAATGTACCCTTCATTGCACCATCCTTTACACAATACTACAAAAAGAGGGAAATTTATAAGATTCAATATTAGATACATATTTCTGTGCTCCATATGGTAAATGAGGTTTTAAAGTTATTTCATTACAACTATAGGCAAAATGTTCCAGAGTATGGTACTTTTGAAAACAGTAAATATTACACTTCATCTCTTCCTTTTCAGATGAGCCCTCAGAGATCTGATTTCAATTTGTATGCCTTTGAAGATAATCTGACCTGCTTATTCACAATTCAGCATTAAAACCAAAGTAGAGCGCCTTCAGCTGAAGACAGAGCCTTTAGGAATCATAAAAACTGGTTAGTGATAAAATTTTAAGACATCTAAGCCCCATGAGACTAACAGTGCAATCTGTAAATGGAAGAGTCTAAGTCAATGGGTTTGTAGTACACATTGAGGCCACACATTTCTGCTCTTTACGAAAGACAATGACCGTTTCAGTTTGGCAAAGTTATGATTCGGAGCAGAATTTCAGTATGAAAATGAGTTAAGATATCTTTTGATTTTGGCATTCAGAATAAGAAAATATATTCTAGGATATGGCTGACTATGTTCTGTTATAACATGTCATAGCTTCATCTCAATGTACCTCAGTATTTCAGTTATTTCATATTATTGCATCTTTTATCAGTGGTAAAACTTACATGGAGACCAAGGCTAGCAACATTATCACTTAATTGAAATCCCTGACTTAAAATGAGTTATAGTTTGCAAAGTATGCCAGTATAGTCCTACAATCTTGGAATGATAATCCTGGATAATGCAGCTTTATCATAAGAGTATTAAAAGTTGTTCTGAAAGTAGTGACGAGCTCCTTTGAAAGTCCATGAGAAGCTTTCTGGCTAGCTTTTAAATAGCTTGACACAATAAACTTTTCTCCCTGGAGCAGTAGAGTCCAGATTCCTTGCTTTCCATTTCTATTTTCTGATCCCCTGTGGCCACTTGGAAAACAGTTCGTCATTGCACTGAAGTTAGGTATAGTGAGCGAGTGGGAAATCAAACTGCGAAGAAAGATGTAAGCTTTTAACTCTGCTATGGGCAAGAGAAAGAAGTAGAAAATATTGCTGCTACCTTCTTTTTCCCACCTTCCTTAGCTCAGACACGGTGTAAAGTCCTCAGGGGAACACTGCAATATGTTTTAGCTCTTCTCAGTCTGGCACAGCCCCCAGAAATACACTGAATTGTTTATTTCATATTGGCCCTTTACTGCATTCAACCCCCAGAAAACAAGCATGACAATTAGCATCCTTGCTGAAGACACTGGGAGATGGCAGGAAATTACAAGTAGAAAGTGCACTAGAGGGGAAAAATAAGTACCTTCCACACACGCACACAAAAGGTGCTGATGAGTTTTGGCATTTGGATAAATTAAAATCAAATAGGATTTTGAACAATTTAAAGAAGTGAGTTGAGCTAAGAATTTTGCTGTGAAAAAGAGTATATATATATATATATATATATATATATATATATATATATATATATATATATATATATATATATATATATATATAATAAAACCTTTAAAAATTAAAGTTACATATTCAGAACTGTATGCATGTGTTTAAGAGTGTATATATGTTTTGAAACCCAAAAGTACTTTATATAGAGATGTTAAAGAAATACTTTTTCTAAAATAAAGTGCAAACATCCTATCTTGTTTACTGTGAAGACTAGCTTTCAAAAATGTAATATGTGGTACTGGCATCTTTGAACTCACTAGTCTTTTTTTCAAGCACTCTCAGTGTTGAATCCTGCATTCTTACCATATGCCAAGGGTTAGGCCATTAATATGTAAAAGAAGCTGGTACCCAGAGAATTGACTTTATAATTGGAGAACACCAAAATAAACCTAACACTTCTCAAACAATGCTATACCACAGCATCCCTGTTCTCTTAGGCTATTAGGCCATGTCCAATTTTCTCGGTTGTGTCGGAGGATACAGCTGCCTCCATGTGCCAGGGAAGCTCTAATTATGGTGACTTTTCCTCCCACTGGAAAGCCTCTTCCTGTGGTTTGAAAGTCTGAATTATTCAAGGCCATGTTAATACAGTGTCTGTGCTGAAGGCTGTGTTTGTCTCACTGAGGTACACCTGGCACTATTTCTTGCCACAGATTTGACTTATCTCTCTCTCTCTCATTCTCTCTCTCTCTCTCTCTTTCTGAGGAGACCTCTCTTTCCCTTCCTTTCCTCCCACCTTCCCTCTATTTCTTATCCATTTTCCTTTCATTTTGTTCCATTATTAAAGGGAAGAACCAAGGAACCCTTAATACACAGAGACTCATGGAATTTGGCATAGCTAATTTCTTACAGTCTATTCATGTGAAGTCACATGCAAAATAATCACTCAACTAAACGTTTTTTTCTAAAGCCTTTAAGAAATTATACGATTTACATATTTTGATAACTAGAGTTCCAGGACAGAGAGCTTTTAAATATATTTCTTCCAAATCCAAGCTACCAATTCAGCTCTACTCCTAAATTGGAATCAATAGAATTCTTGAATTTTCATGTTGAAGCTAAAAAAACACCCAACACATTGCCACTGAGTTGATTCCAACTCATAGCAAACCTTTAGGACAGAGTAGAACTGTCCTATAGGGTTTCCAAGGCCATAAATCTTCACAGAAGCAGACTGCCTCATCTTTCTCCTGTGGTATGCCTGATGGATTCAAACCCCCAAACTTTTGTTAGCAGCCAAATGCTTTAACCAGAGGTCGTATGTTGAAGCCACAAAGAGTTAAATATATATATACATGTGATAGTTGGAGCTGTGTGCTGCAATTGGAGGCACCACTCGAAAGTGGACAGCAGCGGCACTGCAGCCTCTTTCTGGGACTTCCTTGAAAGACAGTGGTGAGGGGAAATCCTCCCAATGGGCAGAACTTCGAGCTGTGCATATGGCTGTTCATTTTGCATGGAACAAGAAATGGCCAGAGATGCGATTATATACAGATTCATGGGCTGTGGCTAATGGCTTAGCTGGATGGTCTGGGACTTGGCAGGAGCGTGACTGGAAGATTGGTGGTAAGGATGTATGGGGAAGAGGCATGTGGATAGATCTCTTTGAATGGGCCAAAGGAGTGAAGATATTTGTGTCCCATGTGAATGCCCACCAAAAGGTGACCTCAGCAGAGGAGGACTTTAACAATCAGGTGGATAGGATGACACGTTCAGTGGAAACCAGCCG
>NW_006921886.1:3591825-3605263 GCF_000298275.1 Orycteropus afer afer
GAATTCTCTAACTAATGCACCAGAGAATTTGTACAAGTCATTGCCTGTGCTGAGAAATGCCATTAGAAACAGGATATCTAAAAGATAATGATCTGCAAAAAGAATCCCAAATCCTTTCACAGAAGCAGGTGAAATATTGAAGTAGAAACTACATAGAGAAAGAACTTACTCAAAATAAGATTATATGTATCTCTGGGAGAGGAATAGCTGATAAAGGACTCCGCCCACCCTACCAGTCAGAGGTAGCCTCTACCTCTGCACAGATCTGATACCTGGATGTTAGATATGTGTCTGCCTCTTTATTAACCAGAGATCTCATCTTAACTATTCAATATCAAGAAGAAAACAAAATAAAATCTCAAGACTTCCTTTAAAGGTGATAATGAAATGACTCTGTGTTCATAGCCTATTACATAGAAAATATTTATCCCATCTTCTAGAGGGAATTTGAATCCATTAAAGTATTTAAAAACTTTATACCTAATCTATATTGTCTTCATTTTTCACATTAACAATATATTTTTCATTGACTAGTCCATTCACAATGTATATAGTCCTGAAGGCATTAAACTAAGTTGAACAATTACTTTACAAAGAGGATTTTTTTTTGTGTGTGTGTAGCAATCAAAGAGTTGTTATAATCATCTATATTCTTATGATTTATTTTTTCCTTAAATGTGTCTTTTTTTTTTATGTTGAGAAACCAGTTATGAACTCCTTCACTGCCAAATAATTGTTCTGAATGTTGAGAAGATGGTCTGTGAGCCAGGACATCTAGTCTTAGTCAGAAATTGGCACCAGAAACTTGTGACTTTCTGCTGTGCATATCCTCAACCACCACCCCAAAAAATTTAAAAACAAACAAACAAAAAAAAAAAAAACCTACTGTTATCAAATTGATTCATACTCATAGAGACCCTCATTGGGTTCCCAAGGCTGTAAATCCTTATGGAAGCAGACTGCCCCATCTTTCTTCCACAGAGCAGAGGAAGAAATTATCTTTCTTCCACAAAGCAGCAGGTTTGAACCACTGACCTTCTGGTTAGAAGACAATTGTTCTAAGTATTATACCACCAGAGCTCCTTAACTACAACCTAATGGGGCACTAAATATTCTAGCCCCTAAGATTCTGGGTCCATGACCACAATGCCCCAACAGTTAAGTTATTGCAGAGTACTTACAATTAATGCACTCAGCTGCTAACCAAAAGGGTGAGGACTTGAGTATATCCAAAGAAACCTCAAAAGAAAGGGCTGGTGATCTACTTCTGAAAAATCAGCCATTGGAAAACCTATGGCATACACATTTGTACTCTGGCATATACAGGCTTGTCATGACTGGGAGTCAACCTGGAAGCAACTGATAATGGATGCAGAATGTAATGAGAAGAAAGCATTAAATACTCCTTCAATATAATTTCTACAAGTCTTTAAAATGTTTTCCATAATAAGTTATGGAAAGTACCATTATAACATGAGAATTTATATCTAGAATATGCTTAGACTGAACACATAAAAAGTAAATCCTCAAAGGACTATTTCTGATATGCATATATCTGTGTCAATGTATAGCAGTAGAGTTGAGGGGAAAAGCTACCGAATTTGGAAAATTAAGGAGAAAAAAGTAAGACTTAAATCCAAGTTGTTCTAGTGAAAGTTAGCCTATATATATGCCTATGACTAAATCTTAAAGTGCTAGAATATTCTCTCTGCACACCATTTTCATATAAATTCATTTTACAAAGTAAAATATATTGGATGGTTAAGATTTGAATGATGATTACTAGCCAAATATATCACACTCATTAATTTGTTTATTAAACTGAAGAAGAGGACAAAATAGACAATTTTATATACAATTGGAAGAAGCTGGGTTTTCTTCCCAATTACATTTAAAAGATAATTGTTAATTTCCATTTTTCCATTTTTTGGACTAACCTTGAATTAACAATGATGTACTGAATTCTTTTTCCCTCAAGCATATAATTTTGTTTTTCATATTTTCTTGTGATTCACTTTAAATTAGAAAAAAATAAGTAATTAACTTAGAAAGTAACCTCAAAATTTACAACAAACTATGGAAGTCTGTCTTAATATTTATTATAAGTAATGTCTTGAGTAGAAAAAAAACTACTTATCTTTTTGTCTGCTAAACTTACTTTTGTAGAACTGCTAAGATCCTAGTGACTTAGTAACATTCTAATATTAATGTATTAAGAAGGAAGATAAAATGAAATAAAAACTATAGTGATATACAGTAGCTGTTTACAATATATTAAGATGACTGGAGTTTTGCTTAAAGATTTCCAACATAAACTAAAGTATTAACTTTTTTTATTATTATTTAGAATTACATATTTGACTTTTAATCATGTGCATTTCAGACACTAGAGAAAATACAAGTAATAAAAAATACTTTTAAGTCAATTATCCAGAAATATACAATGTAAAATATATATAGTATGCATTAATAACAAACTATAATTTTAATATTATTGGGCACTTACTCTGTACCACTCTGTTTTTTATATGTATTTAATCATTAATGTACAAAACCCTGTAAGATACTCTTATTATTTTCACTTGACAAATGAGGGAATTAAGGCACAGAGAAGTTTAATAATTTGCTCAAGTTCAGAAGTCTCATTTTTAGTAAGTGGAGAAGCTAAGACACACACAGTGCATCCGCTGACCTATGCAACAGTCTAGGATTCTAACTACATACAGCCACCTTCTGTGTGTATAACATAAAAAGTTCGCAATAATTTATAAACTGTTTTATAACCTGTCTTTCCCACCCCATGTAATATACTATGAACCTCTTCTCATATTAAATATTCCTCTACCACAACACTTGAAATAAGAATTTTGACAAGTATAAAACCTTGAAGTATGGCTGTTTCTAGCATAGTATGAGTCAAGAAACCTAAACAAAGAAAGCTATTTTCTGACATGCACTCAAATCAAATAAACATCACCCTCTTTAGGCAAACAGAAATTACCATAGCAGAACTGCCCAATGATCTTGATCAGTCCAATATCCTATTTCTGACAATGTCCAGTGCTGGCTATTTTAGCAAAAGACATAAAATACCCCATAAGGCACCTAATTGTGTGATACACTGCAAAGATGAAAACTTCCCCTTTGCCCAGCTTTTCATCTCCTCCCACATAAAGGCTTTAGAGGGAATAGTCCTTGAAATTTTATCCTACCAGAACTAGTAATGTGTGAAGCTGTTATTCTAACACACACATACATACTCACAAATGCAGTACGAATGTGAAGGAATGAGATTTATTCATGGGTATTGTTGTGTGCTGTCAAGTGGATTCTGACTCATAGTGACTCTAATTCAGCAATTATTATAGATATGTCTATAAATTCGGAAGGAAGGTTGGGCATTCCTACTTCCGTAGTGATACTGCCTCGGAAACCCAAGGACGGGTCGCTATGAGTCGGGGCCGACTCGATGGCAAACAACAACAACAACATGTCTATAAATATACAATAAGTAGAATGTACACAATTAGTCCACTAGATTTATAAGAAAGTGTTTGCTAAGTAATGTACAGCAGCAGTGAAATCAACAGGTAAATAGCATTCAATAAAGTAATCCTTTTCTTCGCTAACAGTGTATTGTACAATATACTCTCTAGGAGAGGTAACCAAAGGGTAATTACTGAATGGCAGAATCCATTTAGTGTGCTTCTCACAGTGCAAATCAGAAAATCAATGCAATGCTGCATTATATTTTGTGTCATATATACTGAAAGTCCTATCATCCAATGATACTGTATTACATTTGGAATTTAATGTTGTTCTAAAAATATCACCTAGTATATTGGCATGGCAGCCAGAGAGACACTGGCATTTTAAAACAGGGTTTCTAAAAAACTTTTTTCCCCTGGAATCTTGCTTTTCCCTACAGGAAAAGGATATAAGAGACTGACAGCCTCTACTTCCGGTCTCTTGGAATGCTTGTTCTTGGTGCACTGAGCTGCCATAGGAGTCCATTAAGAATATGAGGAGAAGCCCACTGACTACATGGAGAGGAAGAGGAGCCCAGATGATTCCACCAAAGCACTGGGCATGTGAGTAATGCATTTTCCTGACCAGCCTTGCCATCAGCTGAATATTACTGAGCTTTCCAAGTCAATACCACATGGAGCAAAAGGACTGGCCAAACCGACTCTCAACCATAAAGTCTTGAGATATAATAAAATATAATAAAATGGTTGTTTTTAGCCACTATGCTTTGGATAATTTGTTATTTAGCAATCGATAACTGGAAGAGTTTTGACAGAGGTTTTAAAAGAATATTCCTTCAAACAAGACCATCTACATAATTTGCAGTGCCCAGTGCAAAATGAAAATGGAGTCTCTTGTTCAAAATTTATTAAGAATTTAAATATGCGGCAGCAGAGCATTAAACCAAGCGTGGTTCCCTGTCAGCACAGGCCTCATGCTGATAAAGCTGGGCCTGCCTAAAAGGCTGTCTATTCCTGATGTTTGTGTCTAAGCCACTAAATATTTTGATACATAATTATCATTAAATAATTATTTTTATACTAGTTGATTTAATTAAACTTTCTTGTTTCTTAGACTACTATGTTTAAGAAACTATACCAGATGCTGGGGGAGGGAGCATAGATCTCAGTTGGATTTTACTATCAAGGTTTATCTGATAGAGTTTGGGGAATAAACCATAAATACATTAAAAAGAAAAAAAAATTAAACTAAGTAAGATATGAAAGATCATGGCATAACCTGGAAAAATATTTGCATGAGGAAAGGCAAAAAAGATACTGAATGACTCTGGTATATGGAGGAGGTATAATATTAACAACTAGGGCTTAGAACAATAGATAGAATTCTGTTTTTATTAAAACAGTTATAGTAATTGAATAAATATTACATACATATCATAAAATGCAAACAGTATACTTTATGTACTTTTGAAACTGTCTGAAGATTTTCTCTGAATATATAAGCATATATTTATGCAGAATGATAGGGAGTTCCCCATGCCCATTCCCTCTGATCTGTATGAGGTGTGTGTGTGTGTGTGAATTTTTAAATATAAAGAGGAATATACTCTACAAAGTATTTTACTTACTTTTTATTAAATATATCTTGGACATCATTCCCTGTCAGTGCATGAAGATTGTATTCTTCTTAATAACTGCAAGTTGTTCCACATAATGGAAACAATCATAATTCAATGAATTATAACCCTACTGATAAATATTTATGATTCTTCATAGGTTCTGCTATCTAAACTACTCCAACTCAAAGGCGAAAGCTGGAACACTGGAACAAAAAAAATAATGATAACCTGACTACACTAGGCCTAAAATGGAGTCGTTTGTGCTGATTCCCACACCAGCAAACAGAAACCTAAGTTTCTATTTTATGTAAATATCTGACTTTCCCAGAAGCTGACACCTAAGTCAATCAATTAACTCCCCTGGGAACAAAAACCTAAGTGAGTCAATTTGGACCTGACTGATCAATTTAAACTAGTTCAAATTTTCTCCTTGATTCCCAAATAAAGAGAGAAAATGCCTACCAGCCAATCCAAGAATTGCCCAGTACATCGTCTTTGTTTCCTGTTAACCGATCTTTACAAAAAATTTTCCACCTGTAATTGCACTTCACAACTCTCATCTGACTTTCAGACCAGATGTCCCCAGTTCATGTACATAAAGATAAAGCTAATGAGTTCATATACAAATTTAACATTGCAAAGATTTTATTTTTAATAATAAAATACTATAGTTTAATTATAATCCAAACTAAGTAGCAAATCACAGTAATGTGCATGAGTCCATACTAATAAAAATGATTGAATAAGTGAAAAAAGGATGAGACAAATCTCTTGCACAGAATTCCAAATAATATATTGTGGTAGTTACGTTTATGCATCAACTTGGCTGGGCCTGGTTGAGTGACTGGGCAGCGGGTGGTAGTTATTCCCCATGGTAAGACTGGTAATTAACTCCATGGTGGAATGTACTGGAGCAGCTGAGCAGGCAATAAAATCCCAGCCTTTGGGATGTGGTCTGCTTCCCGTATATAAGCAGCAGCTTTGGGAATGGTCTCTAGCTTATGGAACGCTTGAACCCTACATGTAGCCGTGTCATTGTTCAGCAGCCTGCTATGCTCTGCTGATCTTGGGGCTTTCAATGGACTTGAATTAATGGCCTGCCATGTGGTTTGGTAACATCGGGACTGTGCCTTGTTATCTGTCAACCTTGGGCTTGTCAGTCTCAGGAGCCAGTAGCTGTCTGAGTGAAGAAAAGCCTCTAGCTTCAGTGGGCCGGGAGCAGGAGGCAGAGCTGAAGCCCAAGGCTGAGGGGCTTTCACCCAGCCCCTAGAGCCAGCACTTTGAACTCAGACTTGAACTCCAGATTGTAAGAGAATAAACTCTTATTTGTTCAGCTATCCCATTTGTGATATTTTCTTGTCAGAGTGGCACTAGGTAGCCAGAACATACATGTAGACAATTCCTTCTCAAAAAGGTGGTGCATAACTCCCTCACATAAGCATAGGCAACACATAGTGACTTGCTCCCAAAGAGTAAAATTTAACATCCATGAGTCCATATTAATAAAAATGATTGAATAACTGAAAAAGGGATGAGACAAATCTCTTGTCCAGAAGAATTTTAAATAATTTTTGCAGACAATTCCATCTAAGAAGGTGGTACATAGCTACATAACTCTCCCTCACATAAGTATGAACACTGAATGACTTGCTTCCAAAGAGTAAAATTTGGAAATGGAGGAAAAAGTAACTTTATATAGAGAAAACTGAAAAATACTGACTTAAGACAAGTGATCCAAGGTTAACATAATCAGTGAGAGGCATAAATAGCATGTATGATGTGTTAAGGATGGCATTTTACCTCTGCAGTCTTCCACCCAAAAAGGTATTGCCCTAATTTAACTACAAGAAAAACATCAGGAAAATAACAATAAGGGATATTTTACAAACTACCTGACCAGTAGTCCTCAAAATCGTCAAGGGCATCAAAAACTAGGAAAGTGTGAAAAACTATCAGGGCTCAGGATCTAAAGAGATAATGATGATTGAATGTAATGTGGTATTCTGGGTGGGATCCTGGAACAGAAAAAGGATAGTCAGTAAAATTAATGAAATCTGAATAAAGTATGGACTTCAGCTAATAATAATATATCGATATTGCTTCATCAACTGTAACAAATGTACACTACTACAGCAAGATGTTAGCAAGAGGGGAAACTTGTGTGTGGAGTATATGGGAACTCTCTGTACTATCGTTGCAATTTTTCTATAAATATATAACTTAAAACATTTACATTTTAATTTATTTAAATTAAAATATTTCTATTTATTTAAATTTAAAACTGCTCCCGTGATCAATCTGTATGTGCAATCTCACACTTGTATGAAGATATTTCTACAATAAGCTTACACAAATACAATTTCAAGGTTAAAGAACATGAGCCCTTTTACTAGGCCACTATGAGGTACATTTCAATGCAAAAATCATTCCTTCTCACATGTCAATAGTTTATGCTCATAAATAGCCATAATACAACACAGAGCGCCATATGCATGTATGTATTTTAGAGAGATACAGATTCACACAGAGATGACACAAGACCCAAGTGCTTTCTGAGTTCAGAGTGGATAATCATCTTTGACTGGACTGATTGCTACACATTTCATGGGGAAGAAGGCATTTATGCTATATCTATTCAGAATCTATTCCAGAATCTCTTATCTGCTGCTATTTATTGCTATTTAAAACAAATGACTAAAATATATGATGTAGCGTATGCCCAAGGATTTCAACAAAATTTTTTCAGTCCAATAGTGATGGAGACAACTGCCCCACTACCTTGAGGCTTTTTCCTGATGTAATAATCTGCAAATTAATCATCACTATTTTCCAACAGATCCTTACTACCTTAAGAACACAATAATAAACTTTAAATTCCAACTGCCCAGCACAGTTCCTGAGACAGAGAATATGGTCAACATAATTTGAATATGGTCATCATAATTTCTAGAATATACATATTGTAAAATCTGTTTCATAGGAGGTATCCTGATAATATATTGCAATTTTTACATTAAAAATATACTCAGAAGGAAAATGGGCAATCTACTTCCATAGAGATACCACCTTGCAAACCCAAGGAGGGGTCGCTATGAGTTGGGACTGACTAGATGGCAGTGAGGTTTTTTTTATTTTATTTTTGGAAGGAAAAGTCAGTTTTTGGCCCACAGAGTCATTCAATATTGCAACTCAAGACTTGAATTTTTCTTGCAATATTGAAGGATTCTATGGACAAAATATTGAATGATGCAGGAAGCATCAAAAATAAGATGGAAGGAATACATAGAGTCAATGTACCAAAAAAGAACTGTTTGACACTCAGTAATTTCAGGAGGTAGCATATGATCAAGAAACAATGGCATTGAAGGAAGAAGTCCAAACTTACTAAAAGCATTGGTGAAAACCAAGGAATTCATGGAATATTGATTGAGATGTTTCAATAAATGGATACAACACTGTAAGTGCTCATTTGTCTATGCCAAGAAAATTGAAAGACAGCTACCTGGCCAATTGACTGGAAGATATCCATATTTGTTCCCATTCTAACAAAAGGTGATCCAATAGAATATAGAAATTACCAAACAATATTAATTGTCATGCAAGTAAAATTTTGCTGAAGATAATTCAAAACCAGTTGGTATAGTACATACACAGGGAACTACCAAAAATTCAAGCCGGATTTAGGAGACATGAATATCATTGCTGATATCAGATGAATCTTGACCGAAAGCAGAGAATACCAGAAAGTATTTGCCTGTGTTTTATTGACTATACAAAGGCTTTCGACAGTGTGGATCATAACAAATTATGAATAACATTGTGAAAAATGGGAATTCCACCACACTTATTTTGCTCATGCAACATCTATTTTGCTTGAATAAAACAAGGGGATGCTGCACAGTTTAAAATCAGGAAAGGTGTGCGCCAAGTCCTTTCACCATACACATTCAATCTGTATGCTGAGCAAATAATCCAAGAAGCTGAACTATGTAAAGAAGAATTTGGCATAAGGATTAAAAGAAGACCCAGTAACAACCTGTGATATGCGGATGGCAGAACCTTGCTTGTTAAAAGTGAAGCTGACTTGAAGTACTTATTGATGAAGATCAATAAAATAACTTTCAGTATGGATACACATAAACATAGAGAAAACTAACATCCTCACAACTGGGCCATAAGCAGCATCATGATAAACAGAGAAAAGATTGAAGTTGTCATGGATTTCAATTTACTTGTACACACAGTGAATGCCCATAGAAGCTGTTGTTGTTGTTGTTGTTGTTATGTGCCGTGGAGTCAGACCCGACTCATAGCAACCCCTCCTTGTGTTTCTGAGGCAGTATCACTACAGAAGTAGATTGCCCCATCTTCCTTCCAACGAGTGGCTGGTGGGTTTGAACTGCCAGCCTTCTGGTTAGTAGTCAAGTGCCTTAGCACTTGTGCTAGCAGCAGTCAAGAAATCAAACAATACAGTACATTGGAGAAATCTGCAAAAGACCTCTAAAGTGTAAAAGAGCAAAGATACCACTTTGAAGACTAAGGTGTGCCTGACCCAAGCCATGGTATTTTCAATCACCTCATCTTCATGTGAAACCTGGACTATTAATAAGGAAGACAGAAGAAGAATTAATGCATCTGAAGTGTAATGTTGGCAAAGAATACTGAAAACACCATGGAATGCCAAAAAAATGACCAAAACTGTCTTGCAAGAAGTACAGCCAGAATGCTCTTAGAAACAGGGATGGCAAGATTTGTCTTTTGTCCTTTGATCACGTTATCAGGAGGGACCAGTACCTGGAGAAAGACATCATGCCTGGTAAAGTAGAGCATCAGCAAAGGAGGGGCAGACCCTCAATGAGATGGACTGAGACAGTGGCTTCAGTGATGCTCTCAAGCACAGCAAAGATTGTGAGGATGACAGAGGACTGGGCAGTGCTTCATTCTGTTGTATATAAGGTCACTATGAGTCAGAACTGACTCAATGGCATCTAACAACAACAATGACATTCAGTCACCAGTTTAAAAAATAACACACATTGGATACTGATCAGTACTATTTGTAAATTCTTCCTCAGATAGGAATACAAGATGCTGCAATGGCTTCCAAATCAACAAAATGTGCAGCCAATAATTACATGAAACATGAAGGTATTATATATTCTGAAAGAATCCTGGATTATTATTTCAGAAATTAAAAATTACATCAAAAACATCAGTTATTTACCTTTTATTTTTTATTTTTTCATCTTTTTGCCTCTTATAAGTGGCCAGGGAACTTACTGAATTAATTTATCTAAAATTCTCCCCTACTTCCTGCACTAATTCCCACCTCAAGCAGGTTGTAGAGAAGTTGATTTGCTGATAAATCTGCAGATGATGAAATCTTGAGTCAATCAAAACCTCTGTTTCAGTTTCAAATTTTTCAGCTGAGAACATTAATACTTATTATGCATCTCTTCCTCAGGAAGACTATAAAAAATTCACAATTTTTGAATGCATTGAACTCCTTACAGAAAAGTAATTTTCATACTTTGTAATCATTACCATGGTGATGGACAGAACTACAACCAGAACAGCTAAGTATGATATATTTTGAATTTTCCAAACTCTTTCCACATGAAGTTTGAAGTCAAAGTGGAATATTTTACATTCACGTACCTCTACTGGCCATGCTGTTGTTGTTAGGTGTCATCATGTCAGTTCTGATTCATAGTGACTCTCGGTACAAGAGACCAAAACACTCCCCAGTCCTGCATCTTCCTCACGATCTCTGCTATGCTTGATCCCATTGTTGCAGCCACTTTCTCAATCCATCCTATTGAGGATCTTCCCCTCTCCTGCTGACCCGTTGCTTTACAAAGCATGATACCCTTCTCCATGGTCTGGTCCCTTTTGACAGCATGACCAAAGTATGTGAGACAAAGTCTGGCCATTCTCGCTTTTAAGGACTATTCCAGCTGTACTTTGTTCACTCTTCTAGTTGTCCATGGTATTTTCAATATTTTTAGCCAACACCACAATTCAAATACATTAATTCATCTTTGGTCTTTTTTATTCATTTCCCAGCTTTCACATGCATTGGAGGTTATTGAAAATACCACAGTTTGAGTCAGGTGCACCTTAGTCTTCAAAGTGACATCTTTGCTCTTTAACATTAAAAGAGATCTTTTGCAGAAGATTTACCCAATGCAATATGTCATCTGATTTCTTGACTACAGCTTCCATGGGCTTTGATTGTGGATCCAAGTTAAATGAAATCCCTGACAACTTCAATCTTTTCTCCATTTATTGTGATGCTGCTCATTAGTCCAGTTGTGAGGATTTTAGTTTTCTTTATGTTGAACTGTAATCCATACTAAAGGCTGTAGTCTTGGATCTTCATCAGTAAGTGCTTCAGGTTCTCTTCATTTTCAGCAAGCAAAAGTGTGTCATCTGCATATCGCAGGTTGTAATTGGGTCTTCCTCCAATCCCAATGCTAAATTCATTCATCTTCATAAATCCAGTTTCCTGGATTATTTGCTCAGCATTCAGATTAAATAAGTGTGATAAAAGGATACAACCCACACACCTTTCCTGATTTTTAAACCAATGCACTATTTCCTTGTTCTATTTGAACAACTGCCTCATGGTCTATGTACAGTTTCCTTGTGAGCGCAATTAAGTATTCTAGAATTTGCATTATTTGCAATGTTATCTATAATGTGTTATGAGCCACACAGTTGAATGCCTTTACATAATCAATAAAACACAGGTAAGCACCTTTCTGGTATTCTTTGCTTTCCAGTATTCTTTTGCTTTTCTATTGACAATAGTTCTTAATTAAGCACAAAATGCCCAATAGATAATATATTGTTGTTGTGTGCCATCGAGTCGGACCCGACTCATAGCGACCCCTCCTTGGGTTTCCGAGGCAGTATCACTATGGAAGTAGATTGCCCCATCTTCCTTCCAAGGACTGGCTGGTGGGTTTGAACCCCCAGCCTTCTGGTTAGCAGTCAAGTGCCTTAGCCACTATGCTACCAGAGCTCCTAATAGATAATATGCTGTTGTTGTTGTTATTTGCCGTCGAGTCGGCCCTGACTCATAGCGACCCCTCCTTGGGTTTCCTATGTTGTTGTTGTTGTTGTTGTTTGCCATTGAGTCGGCCCCAACTCATAGCGACCCCTCCTTGGGTTTCCTATGTTGTTGTTGTTGTTGTTGTTTGCCATTGAGTCGGCCCCAACTCATAGCGACCCCTCCTTGGGTTTCCTATGTTGTTGTTGTTGTTGTTGTTTGCCATTGAGTCGGCCCCAACTCATAGCGACCCCTCCTTGGGTTTCCAAGGCAGTATCACTACGGAAGTAGGATTGCCCAACCTTTCTTCCGAGGAGTGGCTGTTGGGTTTGAACCACCAGCCTTCTGGTGAGCAGTCAAGTGCCTTAGGCATTACGCTACCAGAGCTCCTATAGTACTTACTATATCTCAAATGAAAACAAAATGATAAATTTATTTCATAGTGATTATATAAATTCTGGGGAGCAAAACATGCCACATCAATTTATTATATAAGAAGCACAATATAATGCAGCACAATTATAGATATTTTTCTATCAGTTTTATACTTGTGTACTATTTCAAAATGATTAAATAAACATAGATTAAACTACAAGCTTTTTTTGGTTTCTATTGTAGCTACATTTTTAGAATCTAATTAACATGCCAAAAGCGGCCTTCTGAAAGACACACTAAACACAGGATGAATCAGCTTTTAAAAGTGTGCACTGTACCAAATGCAATGGCTATTGCTCTCAAACTGAAGAAGACAAAGGGTTCAAATCTTTTTTTGGAGCTTCAGGACAGTTAGTAGTCAATTAAGTTTGTAAGAAGGATTTAGAGCTTCTTTAAAGATAAAATTGGAAAAACATTAGCTGGGTGAAGTCCCATTCTGAAATTTCTTCTATGAATTATGCTCTTCTGATCAAGGTCAGATTAAAATTGGCTAGTGACAGAGGATCATGCAGAACAAGGTAATGCCAAAAGGGATTTTATTTTCCTCAAGGTTGTTTAATTCAGTCTCCTGTTCCTCACCAGCCTTGTGCTAAAAGAAATCATACTAGTATTAACAATTTTTTTCCAAGGTAATTTGAATACCAAATGGTATATCAGAGTTGATGCTAATCTTTCTTTTGAAATATAGGCTCATTGGAAATGCACTTTTTATTTCTAAAATTATAACTTCACAAATATCAGGTGCCATTTTTGTTGATACTATCATATCTGCTTAAGAAAGTGAAAAAAAAAAAAAAAAAAAGAAAAGAGTTTTGTGTACAAGAGTTGCATGACTCATTTTT
>NW_006921886.1:3605363-3625165 GCF_000298275.1 Orycteropus afer afer
TTTTTGTTGATACTATCATATCTGCTTAAGAAAGAAAAAAAAAAAAAAAGAAAAAGGAGATAGTTTTGTGTACAAGAGTTGCATGACTCATTTTTTTATTAGGACAGGCCATTCTTCCCTAGCTGGGAATAGATTGTCAAAAATAGGTTGTAAATAATCTATTATTTTTAAATCCTCTTCCCAACTCTCCTCTTGATCATACTGTCAAGAAGCAAGTGGAAAATTGGTGAGGGGAACCTAAATAAAAAACTACTTACTATAGAACTTAGAGTGACCCTATGTGTAGGAGCTCTGGTAACATAGTGTCTAAGGCACTTGACTGCTAACCAGAAGGCAGGCGGTTCAAACCCACCAGCCACTCCTCGGAAGGAAGGTTAGGCAATCTACTTCCGTAGTGATACTGCCTCGGCAACCCAAGGAGGGGTCTCTGTAAGTCGGGGCCAACTCAAAGGCACATAACAACAACAACGTGTGTCAGGGTAGGACTGCACTCCACTGGGTTTTCAATGGCTGTCATCTTTCAGAAATGATTCCCAGAATTTTCTTCCAGGATTTCAGTAGGTATTCAAACCATTGACCTTTAACTTAGTACTCGAGTTCTTAACTGTTTGCACCACTCAGGAGCTAAGCCCTTGCCTTCAAGTTGATTCCGCTCATTGTGACCCTATAAGACCGAGTACATAGAACTGTGAAGTAGGGTTTCTAAGGCTGTAATCTTTATGGAAGTAGACTGCTACCTCACTTTCTTGTGAAGTAGCTGGTGGCTTTGAACTGTGGAACTTTCAGTTGCCAGCTGAGAACTTAACCATTGTGCCACTAGAGCTCCTTTATTCAGACATTACGTCTCCTATTCTGGCAAGTCAACCTCATTCAGCCTCTTTTTGGGTACAATTCTTGCCGTTCTCTGTCAAACAGAGCTCCTATCTTCAGGCTAGTGACCAGTGCAAGGCTGAGTGATACCTTTTTTCTCTGGAGATTAAAGAAATCTCAGCATTGTTGGGTTCACACCTGCCTGTCACTTATCCACCTTGTCACTTTGTCAGTTGGAGAATCCATAATTTCAGAGACCTTTTCTTTGGGAGTAAGCAGCTGGTTGATTGAAATAAATATACAACTGTATATGTTTCATGCAAAGGGCCATCCAACCTCCAAAAAGGCACTAGTTTTGTATTCATTTTCCCACTAAGAGCACATCTAAGGACTTAAAGAGCAATTGCACTAAGCAGGTATGCAGCTGCAATTACAATAGAAAGAACAAGGAAGAAAGTCAAGTCAAT
Source organism: Orycteropus afer afer (assembly GCF_000298275.1). Classification (NCBI taxonomy): domain Eukaryota; kingdom Metazoa; phylum Chordata; class Mammalia; order Tubulidentata; family Orycteropodidae; genus Orycteropus; species Orycteropus afer. The sequence continues at coordinate 3,606,641 of NW_006921886.1, forward strand.
CATTCATTCAACAGATATTTATGAGTTCTGGTGTTAGGCAGACACTGAAACTTAGATCAGAAGTCTCATTTCCCCATTGCATGCGGTACTCAATTTGTAGATAAAGGCTGTGTTGTGGATATGTTGGAATCTGATTTCTGCAAGGCATTTAGCAAGCTCCCTCTAATGTCCTTGTGGACAGAATGAAGAAAGGTGGGCTGCCTGCTAGGAAGATTGATAGGAATGCTGATAAATGGATGGTGTCTCTAGGAAGGAGATCTGTAATGTCAGCCCGGAGGGTCTGAGTTAGGTTTTTCTTATTCAATATTTGTTACCAGCAACTTAAATGAAGACATAAAGAGCTTCTCGATCAGTTTAGTATAAAGTTCTTGGTCTCCGGGTTTGAAATTCTGCTTTGCCACCTCCATGTCCAGGATGTAATTTCTGCAACTTTCTGTTTTCTCCCATGTAAAAAGGGACTAACAGTACTGACATTGTGGAGTTCCTCTGAGGATTAAATAATGCAATAAATAGCAGTATTGATCACAATACCTAGTACCTCAGGACCAAATCTGCAAAGTACACAAACACAATGCAGATACTAAAATTTAAAGCAAGATCAAGATGTTAAAAAGATCTCCCTTGATTACAACAATGGATGGAAAAAGTATTTAAAAATGATAAACAGGCTGTTTGGTTGTTTCTAAATATAATGAAGGCACATTCCTTTTTATCCTGTTTATCAGGAGAGTCTCACCATCTATTCTAGAGCTCCATTTGTAATACACATGGCCGCTGAGTCGACGGACTCATAGCAACCCTTTGGGACAGAGTAGAACTGCCTTATAGGGTCTAATAGAGTATAAATCTTTATGGAAGTAGACTGCCTCATCTTTCTCCCACAGAGCAGTTGGTGGGTTTGAACCACCAACCTTTGTGTTAGCAGCTGAATGCTTTAAGCACTATTCCACCAAAGCTCCTTTAATAGATAATAAAATGAAAAAACCAAACTCATTGCTGATGAGTCAATTCTGACCCATAATGACCTCCATTGGGTTTCCAAAGCTGTGAATATTCACGGAGTAGATTGCCCCATCTTTCTTCCATGGAGCAGCTAGTGGGTTTGAACCACCGACTTTCTGTTTAGCAGCTAAATGCCTTAACCACTACACCAGCAAGTCTCCTTCCATAGATAATAAGTATTCAAAAATTGTTAACTGAATAAATGAACAAACATTAAGACCTAAATTGACATACAAAAGTAATTTTCATAAATATGGGGGCGTTACATAAGAAGACAGTCCTCTCTCAAGCTGCTCAAGGTTTGGTGAGGTAAGAGACAGGTAAATGACAAATAGCAATGCAATATACTAAATGCTAAGATAGAGAGGTATTCTCCAAGAGCACAGGAAGAGATATTAAACTCCAGTCCTTCTGGAGGAGAAGGACTAACAGAGTAGATGAGTGGAATCTTTTAGCTATACAGAAGATAACAAAGGGAAGGGAGTTTAACCCATAAGGAACTGCCTTCAAGGGATGAGAAAAGAGAAAGACCACCAAGTGTTCAGGAAATGGATGCTAGTTTTCTATGACTATAATTAAGAGTGTAAGATAGAAAGTGGCTTTAGGTGAGAATGGTGAAGTAACGTGGAACAAGTATGAAGAGCCTCACACTCTAAACTCCAATACTTTCAAATGTATTCAGTAGGCAAAGGGGAGCCATTGAAGTCTTTCCCTCAGGATAGTAAATGTTTTTTGTTTGTTTGTTTCAGAAAGCTTACTCTGGCCACAGTGAAGACACAGATTGCACATAAAGATTACTCAGAATACCATTGCAGTAAAACAAGCAGGAATGATGAGGCTCTAAATTAAGGTAGTCCATAAGGTAATTGAATGTAAACGTTAGGAGAGATGTCTGGGTTGGTGATATGTATTTTTGACTCCTCAGAGTATAGACAATAGCACATAATAATGTATGAAACTGCTTAGTAATGTCAAACAAGAAAATCTCATATTCTGTTAAGAGTGAAAGCAAAAGAGTTTTATTGAGGAGTGATACAGCTCAAGCTGGGCAGTGCAAAGTAAAAATATAAAGCACTCCGCTGTCCCTATCTAACCCCAAAACCCAAACTCACTGCCATTGAGTTGATTTCCACTCATAGTGACCCCTGCTTGGGTTTCCGAGGCAGTATCACTATGAAAGTAGATTGCCCTATCTTCCTTCTGAGGAGTGGCTGGTGGGTTTGAACCACCAGCCTTCTGGTTAGCAGTCAAATGCCTTAAGCACTACGTCACCAGAGCTCCTGTCCCCATCTAGTTTGACGTTTTATATGTACTCAGAATAAAGGAAAGGTAGAGGTTAAGGATACATTCAGCTTCAGCTTTGGAGTCCTTTGAAATGTAAATGTAGGCCATGGGGGGGAATAAGGAGGGTGAGTTTTACCCCCTAGGTGAGTGATATTAGTTGGTTCAATTATATACATTCTTCTTAGGAAGAAATTGTTACATTCTAAACTTTTACTTCCTGGGAAGGCATGTTGATCCTGCCATTCCTGTCCTGAGATGAATGTTTGCAGGTTTGAAAATTTCCATCTGCATATTTCCCCCTTTTGATCAAGGCTCCACTGGGGTAGTGACAATCCACAATGGACTAGCCTTTCTTCTGCAAGGACTTTGCTTTCCTGTGGGGCTTTGGCTATTTATTTATTTATTTATTTAACTTCACCTTGGTGAACTAAAAGACCTCATCTTCATGATGAGTAAGTCTTATGGGGAACAATTTTATGGACAAGGCCAATTAGAGGAACTTTCTTCAGGACAGAATGATAGAGATTAAGATGAAACGCCATGGGAGACAAAAGGGAAATGAATAAACAATATGGTCATTGGTAAAAGCCTATGAAACTAGCATGATTTTATGTGAAGAGTCAAATGTTTTTAAAGTACAGCATTTCATGGCTAAAATGCACTGAACTAAATCAAAACAGTATTTTATAATTACAATAATAGAAATGATGAGGAATATATAGATTACAAAATAAAGTAGCAAATTTCTCCACCATGCACTCTGGGAGAAAAACTATCAGTTAAGGAATGAACAGGATCATTAAGATGAGATGGTAGATATTGCATATGATTAGCATAGAGTGTAATGTCAGCACCATTGTTAGGAATAGAGATGCAAATATCAGATTTTATTATGGCACAGGTACTTCTTTGGGCTACAGTGATAATGTCAAAGACCATTATATTTTAGAGTACTACTTTTCTCATGATTGATATTTTGCTATTGCTCTTTTGAAACCCATGGGCCCTGTCATTTAGGGCAATCTGTATACATTTGATTAATATTTCTACATGTGACATAACATCTTCAAATCCTATCTGAGGTGCAAACACTACCCCGAAATGATCACGCCAAGGAAACTGATTGAGACCACTGAGGTCTTAATATGGGCATATTAGCTGGTAAGGAAGTTCACTTAAAATGTGTCCTTGAGTTCAGTTCATGTCCACAGTGCATGTTTTAATCCAGCTTGATGGAAGCCAGGGCCAAAGTTGGTTCCACATAGCCAAAAGATGCTATTATGGGCTATCCAACAGATACTTGAACATTGTAACCAGCTGTCGGCAAACCAATTAGTAGCTTGTAATGTTATAATTAAGGTGTTCTGGAGGCATAGTCCCTAAGGTATTTGACTGCTAACCAGAGGTTGGTGGTTCAAACCCACCGGCCACTCCATGGAAGGAAGATTGGGCAACCTACTTCCATAAAGATTTACCACCGTGGAAATCCAAAGGGGGTCACTATGAGGCAGAATCAACTCAATGGCAGTGTTTTTTGTTTGTTTTTAATGTTATAATCAATGCACATTCTGACATTGGAATCCATCCAATAAGTCTACTGACAGCTGGGTTATTCATATGGGTGTGGTTAAATTTTTCCCAGCAAAGAGGAGCAACCTGACAGCCTCCTTCCAAAGAGAGTTAACAAGATGAATCTGTCCCACAGTTGTTGTGTTGTTGTTGTTGTTGTTGTTTGCTGTCGAGTCGGCCCCGACTCATAGCGACCCCTCCTTGGGTTTCCGAGGCAGTATCACTACGGAAGTAGGATTGCCCAACCTTCCTTCCGAGGAGTGGCTGGTGGATTTGAACCGCCAGCCTTCTGGTGAGCAGTCAAGTTAGGGATCTATAATAAAAAGAGTTTGATTTACGCATTTGGAGGATTCTGTATCTAGCTCTTCTTGGGTGACTTTATTTAGGAAAGTGAGGGTTATGCTAAGACTAAAGGCTAAGTTATGGTCTGGGTTTTGTTCAGATCCAGAAAGAGGCCATTTATCAATGGAAATATAGTAATAGTGATTTGCTATAGTAATGAACTGTTTCTTCATTCTTCTTGCATCCATAGATCAAGAGCAACCCAATCAGATCCCTATAGCAAAGAGATGGATTGGGGAAGGACAGATTGACTTAATGTTGGGAGGGTACCATATATCCAATAATCAAACCTTTTAAAATGAGTAGAATAAAGATCGGTCTCTTCCAATGAAATTCTAATGAGTCTTTTATTTGAATTTTCCTCCAATATACATATTCTCCTGGGGAGATATTAGGCAGATTTTAGGAGTCTAGTTTTTGTTTGTAAAAGGATTCTGCAGCCTGTAAGATAATCTTTAGAATACTGGATTAAAGGATGGCAATACTTCAGTAATTCAGGTTGAACAATGTTAGGTTGGTGTACATAATATAAATAATGACCACAGTTTTCCTAGTAATTATTGCCTAGGGGATGATACATTTGTGAGACACAAATGATGTGGACTTCAAATTTAAAATAATTAAGGGAACTTTGGGAGCTCTGGTAGCATAGTGGCTAAGGCACTTGACTGCTAACCAGAAGGCTGGGGGTTCAAACCCACCAGCCAGTCCTCAGAAGGAAGATGGGGCAATCTACTTCCATAGTGATACTGCCTCGGAAACCCAAGGAGGGGTCGCTATGAGTCGGGTCCGACTCGATGGCACACAACAACAACAGCAACAGTCCAAGATAAATGTGAAGTTTCACAAAGGTTTGTTAGTTTTCTCTTCTAGACCAGAACACTGAGGAAGATAGGGACAATATGTTGTTGTTGTTGTTGTTGTGTGCCATCGAGTTGGACCCGACTCACAGCGACCCCTCTTTGGGTTTCCGAGGCAGTATAACTACAGAAGTAAATTGCCCAATCTTCCTTCAGAGGAGTGGCTGAGGGACAACATAGCCTTTGATAAATGTTAAAAACCAACACAGTTCTTGGATTACTTGACCCAGAGAAATGAATTCCCTGATCACTACAAAGGGCTTTTGGTACTCCCCAAGTGGGTATTATGTTTCAAGAAAGTTTCTTTGATACTAAGGCTAATAAAAGAAACAAACTAACTCAAGTCTACTCTGACTCATCATGACCCCTCCTTGGGTTTCCAAGAGAGTATCTCTACAGAAGTAGATTGCCCAGTCTTCTTTCTGAGGAGTGGCTGGTGGGTTTGAACTGCTAGCCTTCTGGTTTGTAATCAAATGCCTTAGGCACTATGCCACAGTAGCATGAAAATGTGAAAATCCGCAAATCATGACTAATACACACTTATAACCATTTGAGGGTAGAAGGTGAATGAAATCTAATTGCCATTCAAACATAAGCCCAGAAGGATATTTTCCAGGTAGGACTTTAAAGTGTTTTTCAGGATTGTAGAGAGGGCAAATAAGGCAATGGGTGGAAATATGTTTGGAAGCCTCAAAAATTTTTCCCCACCAATATTTTCTTAAGGTCTCAATCATTTTTGTCTTGTTTCATGTGGGAACATCCATGTAAGGCTCACATTATAAAAACATGCAGGCAATTAGGTAAGTCAGGTTTCTTATTAGACCCAGTCAACAATTTAGTGGCAGGATCTTGGTAACCAAAAAACCAAATCCCTGCCCTTGAGCCAATTCTGACTCATAGTGATCCTATAGGACAGATTAGAATTGCCCCCACAGCAGTCCCAAGGCTGTAAATCTTTACAGATGCTGATTACCTCATATTTCTCTACAGAGTGGCTGGAGGGTTCAATCCACCAATCTTTTGATTAGCAACCCAAGGCATTAACCACAGTGCCACCAGAGTTCCTCTTGGTAACAGCTTGCATTTTTCCATGCCTTAATTATCTGTTTGGGCTAATTACTGGTGTTTTAATTTTTTTCTAAAGTAAATTAATGAAGGTTAATTATCAAATTAGGAAGGGCTTCACTTATTTATAAAAAAATGCAGAAATAATTTGAGAGGCAGTTGTTTGGCTGCTATATCAGAAAAAAATTATTTCCTCTAATTTCTTCGGTGGGGTACTCCTTTTGATTGGTGAGCTTATATTTTTTTTTATACAGCAATTTCAGAGGGGAGTAAGAGAGCATTTAGAAGGTCTGCTACTAAAGTAACTTTTTTTTTTTTAAATGGAATTTCTGGAAGAGGTTAAAATCCTCTTTGTTTCTACAACATGCCAAAATCATGTAAAATTCCAAAACTATATCTACTGTCTAAAAATGTTAACACATTATTCTGAAGCGATTCTACAAGCTCTAATGAGGACAATTAATTAGACTTGGGTTGAAGGGGCTTCAGGGAGATTCTGATTTCGAAGGACTTCAGAAGTCCTAATAGTGTGTCCAGCTTTCTAGGGAGAACTAGTAAGATTAGGTTTTAAATAAGAACCATCCACAAACAAAAAAATAAATCAGGATTACTCAAAGGGGTCTCTTTAAGTCTTTCTGAGGTGTTAAAAGTTGCTCAGTCAAGTCTAGAAAATCATATGTAGGGTAGGTATTCTCATTAACTATGAGGAGAAGAGTACCTGGATTTAAATAGGCAGTGGTGTGTATGTGAACATTAGATGCAGCCAGAGGGAGAACTTCACAGGAGCTTGCTCACAGAAAGATGTGTCAAACCAGAATTAAGTAAGGCAGACACAACATAGACATCTAAAAAGTTCCCCAGCATCACATCTGCCGTGGTTTCCACTAGTTTGGCAGTAGCAACCACAATCCCAAGGCAGGGAGGGTAATCTCTGGCTACAAGGTCAAGCTGAAGGCTATAATAATCTATAGGTCTTTGCTGTCCTCCATTTTGAATTAGTATGCTTAAAGCATTTCCAGATACTTCATGTACAAATAAGGAAAACTCAAGGTGGTAATTAGGAAAACCTAGAGCAGCCATGTTCATTAAAGCCCCTTTTAATTGAATTACAACCTTTCAATGTTCAGGTGCAATTTGGAATGAATTAGGCTCAGAGGCTTTTCAATATCTGTGTAAATGTTGAGACAACCAAGAAAAATTGGGAAACCAGTTTCAACAATATCCATAGTCCTAGAAACCCCCATATTGTTTCTTTTTTTTCAGTTATAGCAAAGACAAGAATAGCTACTTTCTCTTTAGGATCAATACAGATGCTTTCTGCAGAAATTGTCATCATTGTGTTGTAATGTGCTGGTGAGTGGATTTTGACTCATAGTGGCCTAAATATTTAACAGAAAGTTGAGCTAATTGTAATTTTTCTTTGAAAACTTTATGTATTATCAGCAACCATATATTTTAATAAAATTATATTGTCATCAAGACAGGCTTCCTGGAAGGTTGGGCAAACTAGTATTGTAGCAATGTGGATTTGTTTGTAAACTGTAAAGGCTGCAAATACACATGAAGAATCTGAGAAAAATAGGTGGGAGACTCTATAAATCCTTAAAGCATTACAGTCCAAGTGAATTGTTTATTTTCCAGACAAAAGCAAACAAATATTGACTTTCAAAATGCATAGGAATATTGAAAAGGGTTGTAAAAATGGCGTGGTGCAGCATCTTATCTCCTCTAACTTCACAAGGTGGGATGAGGATCACTATCAGCATCAACACCCCAGGGCTGATACCTATGAAGTGGAGCTCAGACATACCTTCACCCTTCAACCTTTTTATCAATTCTGACACCAAATGTCCCTCCCATGGCACTTCTCTGATGGGTTCAATAATCCATTGCAACGCCCACACAGATCTCACAGAAAATATGATTATGGGGTTTATTAAGAGAGTAATAGGTTACAATTCAGGATCAGGAACACTCAGGATACAGTTCTTCAATTAAGACATTCTGCCCTCAGCCATGCCCAAAAGCAGGTGGCACTCTGGCCCTCAGCCCCTCAGCCTGGACTTTGCCCTACTCTGGCAAGAGTTACAAAGCTCTTTTAGTCTGCCGATAAATGCCTAGAGGCATCCTACTCTGCCAGTAAACCTAAGCTCAAAGGCCTCAGCTTTCTTGCTCCATGGGCTGGGAAGCCCACTGAACTGTTTCATGCTGCTCCCTTGGTTCTGCTGACTCTGCTGCCATTGTTTCTTGCTTTCTCTGGTGTCATAGTGCTCTGTCTTCGGATTGAGGAGGTCAAGTGCAGGGATTCTGACCAAAGGAGGAGATCCACTCCTGGCTCTTCTTTCTTGATGATAGTGATATCCCACTTTCCCATTCCTGTGATGGCTCATTTTGAGCCTAGAAGGATGCCAAAACTGAGAAATCCCCACATACTGCTTTTTCAATGGTTCACAAGGGTTCCATGCCACACAAAGGTTCCAACCCACACAAGGGTTCCATGCCACTTATAGGATCAGCAAGATTTTCAGTCCCCTTAGTGGTCCTCAAGACCCACACATTTGCATAGTCTTACCCAGCCACTTTGTGAGAGTTATAAAGACTATGATAGGAAGGGCCATGTTAAGTAATCAACCACATGACAACACCACTGCAAATATCCACAACTGTAAAATGGCCTGACAGTCATTGTTACAAAGAATGTTTCAAGATCTATCCTGAAGTACAATGCTGTCAGTGATAGGATAATATCTATATGCCTACAAGGAAGACTAGTTAATACTACTATCATTCAAATTTACATATCAACCACTAAAGCCAAAGAAGAGAAAGTTGAAGATATATACCAACTTTTGCAGTCTGAAATTGACCAAACATGCAATCAAGATGTATTGATTATTACTGATGATTGGAATGCAAAATTGGACACAAAGAAGAATCACTGGTAGTTGGAAAATATGGCTTGGTGATAGAAATGACACCGGAAATTGCATGATAGAATTTTGCAAGACCAATGACTTATTCATTGCAAATACCTTTTTTCAACAACAAAAATGGTGGCTAATACACATAGTCCTCACCAGACAGAATACACTGGAAGAAGATTGACTACATGTGTGGAAAGAGGCAACCGAGAAGCTCAATATCTTCAGCCAAAACTAAGCCAGGAGCTGACTGTGGAAGAGAGCATCAATTGCTTATATGCAAATCAAGCTGAAGCTGAAGAAAATTAAAACAAGTCCATGGAAGCCAAAATATGACCTTGATTATATCTCACCTAAATTTAGAGACTATCTGAGGGATGGATTTGACACACTTAACACAAATGACCAAAAACCAGATGAATTGTCGGATGACATCAAGAATATCACATATGAAGAAAACAAAAGGTCATTAAAAAGACAAGTAAAGAAGAAAAGACCAAAATGGTATCAGAACAGACTCTTAAACTTGCCCTTGAACAGAGAGTACCTAAAGCAAATAGAAGAAATGACAAGGTAAAAGAGCTGAACAGATTTCAAAGAGCAGCTCAAGAAGATAAAGTCAATTTTTATAATGAAATGTGCAGAGACCTGGAGTTAGGAAACCAAAAGGAACAAACACACTTAGCATTTCTCAAGCTGAAAGAACTGAGGAAAAAAAAAAGGATGCCTCAAAAGGCAATGTTGAAAAATTCTAAAGGCAAACTATGGAATGATGCAGAAAGCATCAAAATAAGATGGAAGGAACACACAGAGTCACTGTACAAAAAAGAATTGGTCAATGTTCATTTATTTCAGGAGGTGGCATATGATCAAGAACCAAGGGTATTGAAGGAAGAAGTCAAAGCAGTGCTGAAGGAATTGGCAAAAATCTAGGCTCCAAAAATTGATGGAATACCTGTTGAGATGTTTCAACAAATGGATGCTGCACTGGAGGCACTTACTTGTCTATGCCAAGAAATTTGGAAGACAGCTACCTGGCCAACTTACTGGAGGAGATCCACATTTGTACCCATTCCAAAAAAAAGGTGATCCCACAGAATGTGGAAATTATTGAACAATTCATTAATATCAAAGGCAAGTAAAATTTTGCCGAAGAAAATTCAAACATGGTTGCAGCAGTATATTGACAGAGAACTTTTAGAAATGCAAACCGGATTCAGAAGAGGATGTGGAATGAGGGATATCATTGCTGAGGTAAGATGGGTCTTGGCTGAAAGCAAAGAAAACCAGAAAGATGTTTACTTGTGTTTTATTGACTATGCAAAAACATACAAATGTGTGGATCATAACAAATTATGGGTAACATTGTGAAGCGAGGGAATCCCTCACTTAATTATGGTCATGTGGAATCTGTACATAGACAAGGAGGCTGTCATTCGAATAGAACAAGGGGATATTGCATGGTTTAAAATCAGGAAGGGTGTGTGTCAGAGTTCTATCCTTTCACCATACTTACTCAATCTGTGTGTGCTAAGCAAGTAATCTGAGAAGCTAGATTATATGAAAAAGGATATGGGATAAAGATTGGATGAATACTCATTAACAATCTGTGATATGCAGATGACACAATCTTGCTTGCTGAATGTGAGCATGACTTCAAGCACTTACTGATTAAGATCAAAGAATATAGTCTGCAGTACAGCTTACATCTCAATATAAAGAACACAAAAATCATCACAACTAGACCAAACAAGCAGCATTGCAATAAATGGAGAAAAGATTGAAGTTGTCAAAGATTTCGTATTATTTAGATCCACAATCAACACCAATGGAAGAAGCAGTCAAGAAATCAGAAGACATACTGCACTGGGCAAATCTGCTGCAAAAGACCTTTTTAAAGTACTGAAGAGCAAAGATGTCTCTTCGAAGATTACGGTGTGCCTAACCCAAGCCACGTTATTTTCAGTAGTCTCATAGGCATGTGAAAGCTGGACAATGAATAAAGGAGAACAAAGAAGAGTTGATGATTATGAGTTGTGGTGTTGGTGAAGAATACTGAAAGTACCATGGACTGCCAGAAGAAGGAACAAATCTGTCCTGGAATAAGTGCAGCTGGAATGCTCCTTGGAAGTGAGAATGGCCAGACTTCATCTCACCTACTTTGGTCATGTTGTCAGAAGGGACCATTCCTGGTAGAAGGACAGCATGCTTGGTAAGATGGAAGGTCAGCAAAAACGGAGACGACCCTCAACAAGATGGATTGGTATAGTGGCTGCAACGATGGGCTCAGGTATAATAAGGATTATGAGGATGGTGCAGGATCAGGCAGTGTTTCATTCTGTTGTACACAGGGTCTCTATGACTCAGAGCCAACTCGACAGCACCTAACAACAACAACATAAAATGTGTTCCATCTGAAAGGACATTGGAAAATAGTAAATGAGTTTAGAGACTACTGGGTATGTAGGAATGAAAATATGGTTGTTTGAATGCAATCTTGAACAAATCTCCAGCCCATATTATTTGTTTATTTATTTAAACTGGAAGAACAGGAGTATCAGAAGGGTTGTTACAAGGGACAATTAAATATTTAGAAAGGAAATCTTGTATCATGGGAATTAGTCCTTCTTTTGCTTCTTGAGTGAACAGTGGGGATTTTTTTGGCAGAGGTTTAGATAAATTTATTTGAACTTTAATTGACTCAGATGACAAAACTCAATCTGTATCTGTGGATGTGGTGAGCCATAAGGTTTCAGGAACAAGAGGAAAGATGTCAAAAAGGAGAAGAGTAGGCTGAGTTGAATTTTGGAGAAGCATGACAAGAGTTTGCATATACCAAAAGACTTCTTCTTCCTGAATATTATCTAATTCAGACCCTGACACTGCTGACTTAGGGATATCAGACTCAATAATATTTCATCCTTTTCATTAAAATTTAAATGACAAATGTATTTGGCTGAAAGATCTTTTCCTAATAGATTGACAGTAGTATCAGAACTGAGCATGTCCACAGGGAGAAAGTGATACTAAGAGAATCTTCAGCAGCACAGCTGGGATGAATTTCAAAGGACATTTCAGGCGAGGGTCTATTTGTTGTTTTCACAGGAAAAAAGGGAAGTTCAGATAAAGTGTTATCAAAGAATTAGGAAAGAAAAAAAGAATATAAAGAGCAACTGGGAGGGGAGCAGAAAGGACAGGAGCTGAAATTTGACACTGTAATTCTTTATTCTGCTTAGTTAATTTAGAGAAATGTCCTACAGGGACGCAACTTTACTGCCTTGATGTCTTTCAGAGACCTTAATATACCAATAAAAATAGGCAACCCACTGGGGCTGTTTAACTCAAGATCCTTATTTCTCCAACTTACTGTGCAGAAAAGTTAACTTAAAAGATCAAAAGAACTTTAAAGTGGCCACTGATTTTCCAAAATATTTCCAGTGATGATATGCCAGACAGACAAGAATATGCACAATAATGGACCATAATGTTGGTTCATGTAGGAAACAGGAGTCCTAGAAGGTGGCTCCAAAACTCTTTTAGATACAATATTCCCCATTTTATAATGACAGATAAAGAAAAACAAGCTTTTAATTACAAGAACTAAAACAAATTCACAATACAATTCAAAGAGCTATCAATACAAGAGAACAGAGTTCTTCTTCTTTTTTTTTTTTTAACCTTAAACTATTTCCAAGAATTTGCAGAAGTGTAGAGCTCAAGGTGGCTCAGTAGGTACCTTGCCTGTGTACAGATGTGCCTAGGAATCATAAAAGATAATTTACCTTCAAAATCTCACTACTGCCACCAGAAATGTGAAAGAAGAAAACCTCATACTATGTTAGGAGTGAAAGAAAAGAAGTTTTATTGAGTAATAATAGAGCTCAAGCTGGGCAGTGCTTAGTAAACATACAGAGAGCTCTCTGCTATTTCTATTAAGTTAGTTTTTATGCATACAGAACAAGGAAAGATAGGAAGTTAATGATTGTTTCAGGTTCAGTTTTGCAGTCCTTTGAAATGTAATGTCAGCTATGTGGTTGGCGGGATTTGAGTTTTACCTCTTAGTGAGCGGTGCCAGTTAGTTCTCTTACATCCATTCTTTCAAAGAACACATTGCTTACAACCTTACCTTTTCCTTCCTGGAATCCATGTTGATCTCACCATTCCTATCCTGAGATGTTTGATGATGATGTTGATATTGAGATGTTGTCCTCTATGTTTGAGGATATCCATTTCCATTAAGTATATGTAATCTATGTGAACATGAAGGATGTCACCTTGGAGAACATCAACTCCAGCCTTTAAGTGGTGATCTCACAAATCATCTCACAAAGGACCCTGAGGAGAAGCAGTCAGAGCCGGGAAGAAAAGTAGGAGAAAGTGGTTTCACATCCCCCAAAGAGGAAGGGGCCTCAAGTACCCAAGAGGTTCAAATATAGCAGAAAGACTAACTAGCATATCCTGAATTTGGTGCCCACAAGATCATCCGTGATCCCAAGAAGGTATATTTCAGTGGCATATGGGCCAAAGAAGATTCTAGACAATGGCACATTCTGGAATTAATCAAAAGTGAGGAAGCAGTAACAGTAGGGACACAAAGCTTGACACAAAATCATGGAGAGATTTTTAAACTATGGAAAGAGCTGGATATGAATTTTCACCCAGAAAGAGGACCAGGATGGCATCAGGTCCTGATGGCATGTCATGGAGAAACATGAAAGAGAGGCAGACACACAAAGTTTGGGATTTTTCAGATATTTGGATATTCGATCAATTTTTTCTGTCTTAGGAGATGGCATTAAGAAGAAAAAAAAAAAATAGCTGATACATGGAAACAAACTTCAGCTCAATATATTTTTAAAAACCTGCAGGATTAGAGCTCACCAACAACACAATGCTTGTAAGTCACCCGATTATGAGCTTCTTGTCTCTGAAGTATTCAAGCAGAGCTATATGTGTGACCAGGATATGAAGGCGAGATTTCAGTTTTAAGAAGCTGCTTTAGATGGTTTTAGGTGAGTTTCTTTGAACTCTTAAAATTAATCCTGTCAAGATTGGAATTATAAACTATTTCATCATGTCTAAAACATCTCTAGAGATATGTTTCCTATATAGAAAGAACTTTTTTCATGACCCCAAGATAGTTTTAATACTATGCAATATTATTTCACTGATTGTATTGTGCTTATCTTGGCTATAATATTTGAAAAAGTCTTAAATCCTTATAAAGATCAAATTGTGTAATTCTTGTATTTATCTTTCTTCTTCTTTCAATTTCAAATGAATACCTGAATGTGAGCATGTCTATGTACTTGAGGATTACAATTCTTATTTGACAGAGAAGCTTAATTGCATGTATAATTATTTACATTCTAAGGGTGGACACATAATTAATACTCACTAGAAACATTTTCCAAACTCAAGTGCCTGGTGTCAGAACTAAATTGCACTCAAGAACAAGATTTTATTCTGAAACATTCTCTCATTCTTTTCCTTTCTCACATATACACACTTATACTCACACACATTTAATAAAATAAGGTAAAATATATCAATACAAGAGAAATGGAAAGACAGACATGAATTGTAACTATTTTTTCTAATGCCCCTTACTCAAATCAAATAATAATGTTCTGATTAATTAATGCATCTTCCCCATAAAATAATAAATGGGCAGGTATCTTGGTAAACACAGTGTCAAGTATAGTACTCAATAAACTCAAATTCCCTTCCCCAATAAGAGATTAAGTGCTTGATTTAGGACAAAGAAAATAATGTCAAATGTACTGACTACTGTAATCTTCACTTCTACTATTTACAGACATATAAGAATAGTAGAACTTCCTCCAAAACTGAAACACTTATTAAGGCAATATACACAAAGCTGACATATCTAACTACTGTTGCTTCTAACTGGAATTTTTATATAATAATATTATGTTTATCCTGTGACCACAAATATCCTAATACTTGAGCTAATTATGTTGAGAATAATAGTATATTATTATTAGAAGGAAAGGAAATACTCAGAACACATATATGAGCAATAACTTCCTGAATATTCTTAAGGACAGTGCTGCTTAATGTTCTATAAACTAGGTCTACTGTGACAGAAGCTAAAATGATTGCTTAGGACTGCCAGATCATATCCAAGTGGCTTCTTCACAGATTGTACAATCTTTAAGCCTGTACCAAGTGGCAAATAAGATAGCCATAAGTAGAAGGGAGTTCAATTATTTGAACAGTCCCATGTGTATGTCCCATGGGTTTCTATTAGATTTGAAAGTGGCTTTTATTGTGAATCTATGCTCCAAACAGCTAACCATGCAGAATGTCCTAAAATAGGCAGCAATAGTAGGCCAAACGGTAACATATTTCTCAGTGTGATGGCTGCAGCTCTGCTCATTACAGAAAACTCACTTAAAAAATCTAGATTTCTTCTATATTTTTGAGTGTAAAACAGTAGTTCACCTCACTGGTCACAAATTCCTTGATCCATTAACATTTTTACTCAACAAAGGCCTGCTATGCTCCACTCAACTGACACTAAATATGAGTCCTTGCCAACTATGCTTCAATCTTCTAAACAGCAACACTTATAGAATGACACCTCATGGACCTAATCAGACATCACGCAACAGTTTCATTGAGGACTGTATTGTTTTTATACCTGTTTTTTCCCTGTAGGAAAAAAAAAAAATCCTGGGGTATAACCCTAATTACATTGAATTATTAAAATGTCTATATGGGAGCTCTGGTAGCATAGTGGCTAAGGCACTTGACTGCTAACCAGAAGGCTGGCGGTTCAAATCCACCAGCCACTCCTCGGAAGGAAGATGGGGCAATCTACTTCCGTAGTGATACTGCCTCGGAAACCCAAGGAGGGGTCGCTATGAGTCGGGTCCGACTCGACAGCACATAACAACAACAACAACAACATATGTACACGTAGAAATACTGCTGATATGCTCAGAATCAAACTATGGTTGCACAGTGGTTAAAGTGCTTGGCTGCTAACCAAAAGATCAGTGGTTTGAACCTATAAATTGCTTTGCAGGAGAAAGATGTGGCAGGCTGTTTCTGTAAAGATTTATAGCTTTGGAAAAACCGATGGAGAAGTTCTACTCTGTCGTATAGGGTCATTATAAGTAGGTTATCAACTCAAAGATAGTAGGTTCAGTTTTAGTATATCCAAAATGGAGACATGAGTATAATCCATAGAAAGAAAGATGAATGAATGCATGAATGTTAAATTAATAACAGAGAATCTCTAACATTCATAAAAATAATGTTTTATTATTATCATAATGCTAGTTTCCTTTCATGGTGCTATTAGGAATATCTACAGAGAAGATACAAATACATTATCACTAAAATATCATCAGCTATGTGCCTAAGGTATTTGACTGCTAACCAGAAGGCTGGTGGATCAAACCCACCAGCCAGTCCTCAGAAGGAAGGTTGGGCAATCTACTTCCGTAGTGATACTGACACGGAAGCCCAAGGAGGGTCACCATGAGTCAGATATGACTCGACAGCAGTGGGTATGTTAAAAGTAGGAGGTCTTGTGGCACAGTGATTAAAGTGCTCAGCTGATAATCAAAAGGTCAGCAGTTTGACTAGCTGTTCCATGGGATAAAGATGTGACAATCTGTTTCTGGAAAGATTTACAGCCTTGGAAACCCTATGGGGCAGTTCTACTCTGCCCTATGGAGTCACTATTAGTTGGAATCAACCTGACAGCAGTATGGATGTTAAAACTAAAGAGCAAAGCAGGAATTTATAAGTGTTGCAATTCATAAGTGTCACCAGGTAGAAAGAACCAAAATGAAAGACATTCAGGCACTCAGGAGTACAAGTCAATGTAAATAAGAGCTCCTAGTTACAAGTAAATGGAGGTTGAAGCATAAAATCATGTCTTTTAAATTCCACAGAATACAAATTTTAGAAGTGAAAGATTCCATAAAGATCATGCCTAGCATTAGCAGGGGGGCTAACTTCAAACACATTCAGAAGCCAGTTAGATAAGATGAATACCAGGGTAAAAATCAAAATATGATGAGAGGGGCTTCAGCAATCTAGCAGTACATGCTTCTCTGTGAAAACAAAACCCCACACAAAAAACACTTTTCCAGGCAGAATCAACAAGTGGATCGCCATGTCAAGCTCAGATCAAGTCCAGTTGTATCATTTTACAGATGGAGAAGCAGAGCTAGGCATTACTTCAGTCATGCAGTAAATATGTGAGCAATGGCGCAGTGCTTAAGGCATGTGACTGCTAACCCAAAGGTTGGTGGTTCAAACCCACCACTTGTTCTGCAGAAGGAAGATGGGGCAATCTACTTCTGTAAAGATTTAAGAATCTACTGAGTTCTTTCTATGGCCAAAGCACTGTGTTATATGTGGGGAATAAACACTAACTCTGGCTAGTGACTTTCAGCAAGAAATTAGTCTAAGAGGGGAGACAAGACATTTATACTAGTATTTGTATGAGAAGATAGTATGTTACTCTCATGAAACAGTGACAGCATAACCTAAATTGCCAGCATGAGTAATGGAGATAATAAATATAATAGGAGCCAACACATTATTTTGGGAACAGTAAATGGAATATGCTTTTATGGACTTCAACATTAATTTTTTAAGACTAATCATCTTCTCTCTAAAACAAGTAGATAGAACATTTTAAAACCTTCTGACCTCTCCCTGTGCCAAGATTGACATATATAAAATATTAGTATATTTGCAGCATTGGAAAGTGATTTAAAAACAATTAATTAAAGGGTTGTTTTAATGCTTGGAATTCAAACAAATTAAACAACAAAGACTGACAGGAGGAAATTTCTTCTCTAGTAGAAGGTATAATTTATTCCTACAAGAAAAAAAAAAACAAAAGTAGAAAATATATAAATGATGATGATACTGTTTCTGATACACATAGTTAATGCTGCTCATATTGTAGGTTACATTTCATTTTATCAGAAATATTTAAACAGCAAGAAAGAAGACTCAGAATTTATTTTGGCAAAATTTTCATAGGCTATTTCTGTAACAAAAGCAGCAGAAGTAGCATCAAACACAGGCACTTACAATGTGTCAGATACTGTTCTGACTAATTTACCTCTACTATACCCATTCTACAGGCCCCAGAGAAGGCAGGTGCACAGGCTCAGGGCTTGGCTTGGTTTCAGGACTGGCTTTATTTTAAGGCTGGGCCCTGGAGAGGTGGGTGCAGATAGGTTAGAAACAACTAAGGCAGGGAAACTAATCTGTCAGTTTGTCATCCTGTGGTAGCTTACATGTTGCTGTGAGGCTGGAGGCTATGCCACTGGTGTTGCAATATGCCATCTGGATTACCCATGATGGACTGGTTTCAGTGGAGCTTCTGGGCTAAGACAGACTTGGAAGAAGGAAGAGGCCATCCACTTCTAAACAACTGGCCAGTGAAAACCTTATGAATAGCAGTGAAATACTGTCTGATATAT
>NW_006921886.1:3625430-3627088 GCF_000298275.1 Orycteropus afer afer
ACAAAGTATGAATCTAGGAAAATTGGAAGTTGTCAAAAATGAAATGGAACACATAAAGATTGATATCCTAGGCATTAGTGAGCTGAAATTGACTGGTTTTGGCCATTTTGAATCAGATAAACATATGATCCTCTCTGCCAGGAAGGACAAATTGAAGAGGAATGGTGTGGCATTCATCATCACAAAGACTGTGTCAAGATCTGTCCTGAAGTACAATGCTGTCAGTGATAGGATAATATCCATACACCTACAAGGATGACCACTTAATACTATTATTCACATCTATGAACTAACCACCAAATATGAGAGAACTGAAGATTTCTACCAAATTCTGCAACCTGAAATTGACCAAACATTCAATCAAGATGTGTTGATTATCACTGGTGACTGGAATGCAAAAGTTGGAAACAAAGAAGAGTTACAAGTAGTTAGAAAATATTGCCTTGGTGATAGAAATAATGCTGGAGAACACATGATAGAATTTTGAAAGACCAATGACTTACTCAATGCAAATACCTTTTTTCAACAACATAAATGATGGCTATATACATGGACTTGACCAGATGGAATACAGAGGAATCAGATTGACTATATCCATGGCAAGAGGCAATGGAAAAGCTCAATCTCTTCAGTCAAAACAAGGCGAGGAGCTGACTGTGGAATAGACCATCAACTTCTCATATACAAGTTTAACTTGAAGTTGCAGACAACTAAAATGAATCCATGAGAGCCAAAATATGACTTGATAATACCCTCTTGAATTTAGAGACCATCTAAAGAACAGATTTGATACCAAAAATCAGAGGAACTGTGGGATGACATCATCCATGAAGAAAGCAAGAGGTCATTAAAAAGATAAGAAAGGAAGAAAAGATCAAAATGGATGTCAGTAGAGACTGTGAAACTTGCCATTGAGTAGAGAATAGTTAAAGCAAATGGAAGAAATGACAAGATAAAAGAACTGAACAGAAGATTTCAAAGAGCAGCTGAAGTAGAAAAAGCCAATTACTATAATGAAATGTGCAAAGACCTGGAGTTAGAAAACCACAAAGGAAGAACACACTCAGCATTTCTCAAGCTGAAAGAACTGAGAAAAATTTTAAGCCTCGAGTTGCAATACTAAAAGATTCTATGGGCAAAATATTGAATGATGCAGGAAACATCAAATGAAGATGGAAGGGATACACAGAGTCACTGTATCAAAAAGAATTGGCCGATGTTCATCCATTTCAGGAGGTAGCATATAATCAAGAACCAATGGTATTGAAGGAAGAAATCAAAGCTGCACTGTAGAAACTGGCAAAGAATGAGGCTCCAGGAATCAATGGAATACCTGTTGAGATATTTCTACAGATGCCACACAGGAGGTACTCACTTGGCTATGCCAAGAAATTTGGAAGACAGCTACCTGGACAACTGACTGGAAGAGATCCATACTTGTACCTATTCCAAAGAAAGGCAATCCCACAGAATGTGGAAATTATCAAAAAATATAATTAATTCACATGCAAGTCAAATCTTACTGAAGAGAATTCAAAAATGGTTGCAGCATGCTAAAGAATAATGTAGAATCTGCAAAACACCACATAAACGTGGATGAACTTGGAGGACATTATGCTGAGTGAAATAAGTCAGTCACAAAAGGACAAATATTGTAT
>NW_006921886.1:3628183-3645624 GCF_000298275.1 Orycteropus afer afer
GTAAATTTTGGTCAATGACATGAGACAAAGTATATGTGAATTGTTGTATGAAAAGTGAATTTACTCTGTAAATCTTCACCCAAATCCTAATAATAAATAAATAAATAAATAAATAAATAAATAAATAATGGTTGCAGCAGTATATTGACAGAGAGCTTCCAGAAATGTAAGCTGGATTCAAAAGAGGATGTGATATATGATATAGCTGATGCTAGATGGATCTTGGCTCAAAGCAAAAAATACCAAAAAGATGCTTACTTATGTTTTATTGACTATCCAAAAGCATTTGATTGTGTGGATCATAACAAATTATGGTTGACATTGAGAAGAATGGGAATTCCAGAACACTTGATTGTACTCATGAGGTACATAGATCAAGAGGCTGTTGTTCAGACAGAACAAGGGGATACAGCATGATTTAAAATTTAAAATCAGGAAGGGAGTGCATCAGGGTTGTATCTTTCTACCATCCTTATTCACTTTGTATGCTGAGCAAATAATCTGAGAAGCTGGATTATACAAAGAAGAATGTGGCTTCAGGATTGGAGGAAGATTCATTAATAACTTGTGATATGTAGATAACACAACTTTGCTTGCTGAAAGTGAGGATGACTTGAAGCACTTACTGATGAAGATTAAAGACTAAAGTTTGCAGTATGGATTATACCTCAATATAAAGAAAACAAAAATCCTCACAACTGGTCCAATAAACAGTTTCACAATGGATAGAGAAAAGATTGAAGTTGTCAATGACTTCATATTACTTGGTTCTACAATCAACACCAATGGAAGCAGAAGTAAAGACATCAGCCAATGTATTGCACTGGGCAAATCTGCTGCAAAAGACCTCTTTCAAGTGATAAAGAACACAGGTGTCTCCTTGAAGACTAAGGTGTACCTAACCCAAACCATGGTATTTTCAATCGCTTCTTATGCATGTAAGAGCTAGACAATGAATAAGGAAGACCAAAGAAGAGTTGATGCTTTTGAGTTGTGGTACTGGAGAAGAATGCTAAGAGTACCACAGACTACTAAAAGGACTTAGAAATCGGTCCTGGAAGAAGTGCAGCTGGAATGATCCTTGGAAGTGAGAATGGCCAGACTTTGACTATCTACTTTGGTCATGTTCTCAGAAGGAACTATTCCCTGGAGAAGGATATCATGCTTACTAAAGTGGAGGGGAAGGCCCTCAACAGATGGATAGACAGTGGCTGCAACAATGGGCTCAGATATAGCAAGGATCGTGAGGCTGGCACAGGACTGGATAGTGTTTCATTACTCTGTGCATAGGGACGTTATGAGTAGGAGTCAACTTGATGACACCTAACAACAACATAGCCATTCTTCATTTACTCACATGGTTAGGTTCCAAAGATCAATTTGTTATGTGAAAATTGGTAATGGGAAAATGAAGGATTTTTTCTTTTTCATTTTCAGACTATCCATTTCTCTAATTTCTTATTTTTAAAATATGATCATAAAATAATAATAGCTACTACTACTGAGAAAATTGGAAGACAGCTACCTGGCCAACTGACTGGAAAGATCCATATTTGTGCCCATTCCAAAGAAAGGTGATCCAATAGAATGTGTAAATTATTAAATAATATCCTTAATAACACATGCAAGTAATATTTTGCTAGTGATAATCCAAGCATGGTGGTAATAGTACATTGGCAGAGAACTACTAGAGAGTCAAGCCAGATACAAAGAGGACATGTCAGATTGTTAAGGTTGTGTTTCAACTTGGCTGGGCCATTATTCTTAGTGGTTGGCCATTACGATGTAGTTTCACAGTTATGTAATGATGTACTCATCTCCATGATGACATTAGACATAATGTAATCACTTCCATGATGAGATTTTCCATAAGCAATGAGTTGAAAGGGACTTTTCTAGGGGGTGGACTGCATCCAATATACATGGATGTTCTGGCAAAGTTATCAGGCTTTTTGCTGACTTTGGATCTTGCGCCAGCAGCTTGCCACATTGCCTTCTATTACTGGGATTCATTAGTCTACTGTCTTAGCTGTTGATCATGGATTTGTCAGCCCCTGAAGCTAAATGAGTCAGGAGAAGTCTTCAGCCAGTCATTTTATCCTCAAACTTGGGACTTGCCAGTTACAACTGTGTGAGCCATTTCCTTAATATCAATCAATCTCTCTCTCTCTCTCTTTCTCTGTTTCTCTCCACACACAGACACCAATTTCACTTCTCTAGAGAAGGTACCCTAAGACAACATGGAATGAGGGATATCATTGCTGATGTCACATGGATCTTGGCTAAAAGCAGACAATACCAAAAAGATGTTAGTCTGTATTTTATTAATTTCACAAAGGAGGTACACTGTGTAGATTATAACAAATTATGAATAACACTGGAAAGAATGGGAATTCAGAATATTTAAATGTGCTCATGCTGAACCTGTACATAGACAAAGACAGTCATTCCAACAGAATGGCAAGATACAGAAGGATTTAAAATCAGGAAAGGCGTGCCTTAGGGTTGTATTCTTTCACCATACTTATTCAGTCTGTACGCTGAGCAAATAATCTGAGAATCTGGACTATATAAAGAATGCAATGCAGTATCAGGATAAGAGAAATATACAGATGAAACAACCTTGCTTGCTGAAAGTGAAGAGGACTTGAAGCACTTACTGATGAAGATCAAACACTACTGCCTTTATTCTGAATTGCACTTCAACTTAAAGGAAACAAAAATCTTCACAAGTGGAACAATAAGCAGCATCATAATAACCAGAAAATATTAAAGTTCTCAAGGATTTCATTTTACTTGGATCCATGACCAATGCTCATAGAAGCTGCAGTCAAGTAATCAAATAACGTATCACATTGGGTAAATCTGCTGCACAAGACCTCTTTAAGCTTTTAAAAAACAAAGGTATGACTTTGAGGAGTAAGGTGCTCCCGACCCAATCCAGGGTATTTTTCAATCACCTCATAGCATGAGAAAACTGGACAGTGAATACGGAAGATCAAAGAAGCCTTCAATTAATGCCTTTGAATTATGGTATTGGTGAACAGTATTGAATATAACATGGACTGCAAGAAGAACGAACAAATTTGTCTTGGACAAAGTACAGCCAGACATACTTTGGACATGTTATCGGGAGGAACGAGTCCTTAGAGAAGGACATCATGCTTGGTAAAACAAAGGACCAGAGAAAAAGAGGACGATCCTCACTGAGAAGGACTGACA
Organism: Orycteropus afer afer; assembly: GCF_000298275.1. NCBI lineage: Eukaryota > Metazoa > Chordata > Mammalia > Tubulidentata > Orycteropodidae > Orycteropus > Orycteropus afer. The sequence goes on from NW_006921886.1 coordinate 3,631,406, forward strand.
CAGTGGCTGCAGCAACAAGCTAAAACACAGGAATAATGATAAGGATGGTGCGGGACTGGGCAGTGTTTTGTTTGTTGTATATAGGGTTGTTCTGAGTCAGAACTGACTGGACAGCACCTCACAACAATAAGGATTATTGATGTGTTCATCTCTGTTACATGTCCAGCTATGGTTTGTTCCTCTACATACAATGAGGCTTGGAGGAGACAAAACTGAATAAAGTTGGGCTGTATGCCTAGAAGGCCCACAGTTTAACCACTTCACCTTCCTCCCGTGCTGGTTCACAGCTTCCCTCACACAGCCGCCTCCAGGGCTCCACTTCCACTCCCTGCATTCAAAATCCCAGAGATTGCCCTCCCTCTGGGCCTGCCAAGTCACCAGTTCTCAAGGCTTCCTGCAAGGGTGCTGGAACCTAGCTGGGAAACTGGCTGCTCACCAGCACCACCAAGGTGAAAGCCTCAGGGCCAGTTTGGATAATTGTGGGATGGAATGAACTCACATGCATTTCTTCCAAACACCCCTTCTGATGCTTCTTTCTTTCCTCCTTTCTGAAATCCCAGCAATTTTGACCTAAAATTGCATAGCAGCTTAGGAGCTGGGGATCCGGAACAGGTACCTGCTGGTTCATTGCTATCTGTGCATCCACCCAGAGGCTGTGGCCACACAGGAGGCTGGCCTTATGTGGCAGCTTCATGCCCCACCAGCAGTAGAGAGCAGAGGGTGCTGGGCAGTATGGGCCAGCTTCCTGGAGGCTGCCCTGAGACCCTTCTCAAAGAATGAAATGTGCCACAGCCGTTGCTATCATGCTGGCCACATCCCTAATGTGCAAAATAGTTGCATAGCAGATTGTTTTTTGTTTTTTGTTTTTTTTTTACTGTTGTTGTAAACACAAAATGTTAGATAATGATAACCAGTAAGTGAAGAGTGTTGTTGTTGTTGTTGTTGTTGTTGTGTGCCATCGAGTCGGACCCGACTCATAGTCAAGTGAAGTGTAGTGAATCTTATTTAGAAGGAGCCCTGATGGTACAGCACTAAAGAGCCCAGCTCAGTATTTCAAACTCACCAGATGCTCCATGGTAGAAGTATGGTGCAGTCTGCTTCTGTACAGATTACAACCTGGGAAACTCTTTGGGGTAGTTCTACTCTATCCTATGGGGTGGCCATGAATTGTTGTTGTTGTTGTTGTTAAGTGCTGTTGAGTCGTTTCCAACTCATAGCAACCCCATGCACAGCAGAACGAAACACTGCCCGATCCCGCACCAGCCCCACAATCCCTGCTAGACTTGAGCCCATCATTGCAGCCACCGTGTCAATCCATCTCGCTGAAGGCCTCCCCCTCTTTCGTTGACCTTCCACCCTGCTAAGCATGACATCCTTCTCCAGGGAATGGTCCCTTCTTACAACATGACCAAAATAGGTGAGACGAAGTCTGGCCATTCTTGCTTCCAAGGAGCATTCTGGCTGCACTTCCTCCAGGACAGATCTGTTAGTACTTTTAGCAGTCCACGGTACTTTCAGCATTCTTCGCCAGCACCACAACTCAAAAGCATCAACTCTTCTTCGGTCTTCCTTATTCATTGTCCAGCTCTCACATGCATACGAGGCAATTGGAAATATCATGGCTTGTGTCAGGCACACCTTAGTCCTCAAGGAGATATCCTTGCTCCTCAGCACTTGATACAGTTCCTTTGCAGTTGACTTTCCCAATGCTACACATCGTCTAATGTCCTGACTGCTGTTTCCGTTGGTATCGATTGTAGAACCAAGCAACGTGAATTCTTTGACAACCTCAATCTTCTCTCCATTTATTGTGATGCTGCTCATTGGTCCAGTTGTGAGGATTTTTGTTTTCTTTATATTGAGACGTAATCCATACTGCAGGTTGTATTAGAATTAGAATTAATTAGAATTAATAAATGGCAACAGGTTTATCTTACTTAATTCTCACAACAACTCCACGAGGTAGGTGGTATTGTTATCCCTATTTTATAGATAAGAACTCACACACAAAGATGTGATATAGCTTGCCTGAAGTCATACAGATAATAAGTGGTAGTCAGGATTCAACCTAAGACTGTGACTCCCAGTATATATTCTTGTCCTCTACTCAGTAAAGGTGTCTGACAACTTGATTTAGGAGGAGATAGGATGGAATTTTCTGGTGATAATACACTTTTCAAGCATTCAAGGAATTGTTGTTAGGTAGCGTTGAGTTCTGAGTTCTGACTAACAGCATGCCTACGTACAAGAGAATGAAACACTGTCCAGTTCTATGCCATCCTCAAGATTTCCTATGCTTGAGCCCATCGTCACAGCCCTGGGTCAATCCATCTGGTTGAGGGTTTTACCATTTCTCACTTATCATCTACTTTACTAAGCATGGTATCTTTCTGCAGTTACTGGTCTCTTCTGACAGCAAGACCAAAGCACGTGAGACAAAATCTGGCCATTCTCACTTCTAAGATTCCGATTGTACTTCTTCCAAGACCAATTTGTTCATTCTTCTGGCAGTCCATGGTATTTTCCATATTCTTCTCCAACACCACAATTCAAATGCATTAATTCTTCTTTGTTCTTTCCTATTCATTGTCCAGCATTCACGTGCATATGAGGCTACTGAAAATACCATGGCTTGGGTCAAGCCCACATTAGTCTTCAAAGTGACATCTTTGCTCTTAAACGCTTTTAAGAGGTCTTCTGCACGAGATTTTCCCAGTGCAATGTGTCTTCTGATTTCTTGACTGTTTCCATGGGCACTGATTGTGGATCCAAGTAAAATGAAATCCCTGACAACTTCATTATTTTCTACATTTATCACGATGTTGCTTATTTGTCCAATTCTGAGGATTTTTGTCTTCTTCAGCTTGAAGTGTAATCCATATTGAAGGCTGTAGTGTTTGACCTTCATCAGTAAGTGCTTTGATTCCTCTTTACTTTCAGCAAGCAAGGTTGTGTCATCTGCACATCACAGGTTGTTTATGAGTCTTCCTCAATCCTAAAGCCACATTCTTCTTCATATAGTTTAGCTTCTCAGATTAGTTGGTCAGCATACAGATTAAATGTTGTTGTTGTTATGTGCCGTCAAGTCGCCCTCAATTCCTAGCGACCCCTCCTTGGGTTTCCGAGGCAGTATCACTACAGAAGTAGATTGCCCAACCTTCCTTCCGAGAAGTGGCTGGTGGGTTTGAACCGCCAGCCTCCTGGTTAGCAGTCAAGTGCCTTAGGCACTATGCTACCAGAGCTACAACCCTTACACATACCTTTTCTAATTTTAAAGCATTCAGTATCCCCTTGTTCTGTTTGAACAACTGCTTCTTGGTCTATGTACAAGTTTCTTAGTAGAACAATTAAGTGTTCTAGAATTCCTATTCTTCTTGAAGTTAACCATAATTTGTTATGATTCACATAGCTGAATGTGTTTGCATAGGCAATAAATAAGTAAACATCTTTCTGGTATTCTTTTGCTTTCAGCAAGATCCATTTGATATCAGCAATGATACTCCTCATTCATGCCCTCTTCTGAATTCAGCTGGAAGTTCTCTGTCAATATACTGCTGCAACCATTTTTGAATTATCTTCAGCAAAATTTTACTACCATGTGGTATTAATAATATTGTTTGATAATTTCTGCATTCTATTGGATCTTTTTTTTTTTTTTTTTGGAATGGGCATAAATATGGATCTCTTCTAGTCAGTTGGCCAGGTAACTATCTTCCAAATTTCTTGGCATAAACAAGTGAGCACTAGCAGTGTTGCATCCACTTATTGAAACATCTCTATGGATAGTCCATCAATTTCTGGAGCCTTGTTTTTTGCCAATGCTTTCAGTGCAGCTTGGATTTCTTCTTTCAGTACCATTGGTTCTTGAAAAGGCTAAACATCAACTAATTCTTTCTAGTACAGTGACTCTGGGTATTCCTCCTATCTTCTTTTGATGCTTCTCGCATAGTTCAGTATTTTGCCCTTAAACTCAAAATCAAACTCACTGCCATCGAGTTGAATCTGACTCATAGCAACCCCTCCTTGGGTTTACGAGGCAGTATCACTATGGAAGTAGATTGCCCCATCTTCCTTCCAAGGAGTGGTGGGTGGGTTTGAACTGCCAACCTTCTGGTTATCATTCAAATGCCTTAGGCACTATGCTACCAAAGCTCCTATTTTTCCCTTAGAATCCTTCAGTATTGCAACTTGAGGTTTGAATTTTTCCATCAGTTCTTGCAGCTTCAGAAATGCTAAGCATCTTCTTCCATTTTGTTTTTCTAATTCCAGGTCATTGCATGTTTTATTATAACACTTTACTTTTGTCTTCTCTAGCTGTCCTTTGAAATCTTCTATTTAGCACTTTTATTTCATAATTCCTTCCCTTTGCTTTAGCTACTCTATGTTCAAGAGCAATTTTCAGAGTCTTTTCTGACAACCATTTTGGAATTAGTCATTAGTCAAAAACTATCTCACATACCTAGAAATATATTCTACCTTCATACAGTTTCTAAATGAAATAAAGGAAGGAAAAGCAAGTTTTGTGCTTTTATCTGCTCCTTCACATGTTCAGCCCTAGTGACTGCTAGAAGGTAACTGATCACTGAGAAATGCACCTATTGAATATTGTTCCCTCTCCTCATGGCCTGGCAACAGAGACATGGTCCTTACCTATTGCTGAAGATTCTCTAACCATACAGCAAAAGGAAAACAATTCAAGTCTAAAGGATTGAAGGTAAAAATGTAAAATGGCTTAATATACAAAAATTATCAGGCTTTATACAATGGTTTCTTAGTTATGACAACAAGAATAAGGAATAAAAGAAAAAGAAAATTTATCTCATCAAAATGAAAAACTATTGTATTTCAAAGCACTTCACAACAAAGTAAACCGAAAATTCACAGATTGGGAAAAAAATATTTGCAAGTCATTTATCTGACATGACACTTTCATCTAGGATAAAAATAGAAATCTTACAACAAAAAATAATAAAGAAATAACCCACTTAAAAGATGAGCAATGCAGTAAATCTTTATGGAAGTAGATTGCCCAGTCTTCCTTCTGCAGACTGGCTGGTGGCTTTGAACCATCATGTTGGTTAGCAGTCAGATGCCTTTAGGCACTGTGGTACCACACCTGTGGCTCATTTGGAATTAAGAAAATGTAAATAAAAACAAAAATTATATAACACTTTACCCCCACTAAAATGGCTAAAATAAAAAAGACAGATAGCTTCAGGCACTGACAAGGATGTGGAGAAATTATAATCCTCATATATTGTGGGTAGGACTATAAAATGGTACAACCACTTTAAGAAACAGTTTGGTAATTCCACAAAATATTAAATACAGAGTCAGCATATGATCCAGTAAGTCCACTCCTAGGCATATATACATGAAAACTGAAAACATATTTCCACAAAAACTTGTACTTGAATGCTTATAGCAGCATTATTCATAACAGGCCCAAAGTGGAAACAACCTAAGTATCTAATGCAACCCAAATAATGATGAATGAATAAACAAAATGTGGTATAGCCATACAATGGAATAGTTTTCAATAGTGAAAGGAAATGAAGTTTTGATATATGACAACATGGATTAAACCCTGAAAACATTATGCTAAGTCAAAGTAGTTATTCACAAAAGGCCACCTATTATATTTTTCCATTTATATGAAACATCCAGAATAGACAAATCTATAGAGACAGATTTTTTATTATTTTTTTCCCCATAGTTGCATAGGATTGGTCAGGGTTTGAGGAAGGATGGAGACTGACTCCAATGGACATGGAGTTTCTGTTTTGGATGATGAAATGTTCTAAAGTTACATTATGCTGACAGATGAACAACTCTGTGAACATATTACAAACCAATGAACTGCATACTATAAATGAGCTGACTTTATTTCTCAAATAATTTTTTTAAATAATAAATAATAACCTGGCTTTTTCAAAAATAAATTCTGCAAAAAATATCTCTATGTTGGTAAGTTCATTTTCAGCCTAATATACATAAATGTGAACCATCATGACATCTTTGATGTTTTTCCATGAAAAGATAATTTATTTTTAAAGGCTGTGCATGGGCAACTTACAGTATGAACTAAATAGACAAGAAAAATATGGAGACAGATAATAAAATATGTAACTCTAGGTGATTGTTTGGAGAAGCCTTGATGTTCTTTATGCCCTAAACTGGTATAATAAGAGCTAATGCACCATGGGACTGAAGTTAGGATACACCAGCATCTATTGGGTAGTATAAATATTGTCCTGGGGAAAAGATGTTCTTGGTTTCTTAGTTGTGAACCTTTTGTCAAAAACCTACAGTCTTTTCTCATCCATTCTGAATCAATTTTGAACAAAGCATATAGCATTTGAGACGTCCTATTCCCAGTTTGCAAGTAAGGTCTAGATTCCGACTTGGTATCCTAAGTACTGGTGTCTGTTCTGTCTATATCCCAAATAAGACAAAATATTCTCCCTATTCTCCCAGCACCACAACTCTCCACCCCACAGTCTCTCCGAGATGTGTCTTTGATTTTCTGTATTCTCCACCTAGAATGGCTAGACCTGGACTGAACTCAAATTCAGATGAACACTGCCCTTACCTCTCATTACTCCTTTCCTGAAGGGGCTGAACATATGGCTGAGTCCTCAATTGCTCCAGGGGTTTCTCTTTAGAATGAGACAGGTCACCCAGGACCACATCATAGTCCTGCCATGTTGCCATGTGCCACCTGCTCCTCATCACCACATAAATTTACCTCCCAAGTTTAGAAGAATGGAAGGAAAATCAAAGGCTATGGAGAGTCTTTTTAAGGGGGGAAAAAAGCCTCTTGGATAATAAAAGCTGATTTCTAGTGTTAATACTATAGTATATATTCAATAGATCTTACTGGCATTCAATATCATTGATGACTCACTACATTCACTCTCCAAGCTGAAAGTCATACTCTTCACTGTTCTTTTCACCAAGATTTGCAAACATTTGAAGTTACCCAGGAAGATACTGAATTATTCTTGCCAAACTATCCTTTGGCTTTGAGAGAGGTTTGCATTCATTTTGTGTGTGATGACCCTGGATGCCCCAAAATACATTTGTTAGACTCAGCCTGGTGATGAGAGAGACAAAAAAGCCACTGATTTCAATAACATGACCCTGAAGAAGTAGAAATAAGGTAACAGCAATCTAGGCTTGCTGAGAGCCATAGAAAATTATTATTTCATGATCAATGGAATATGGCAGCATGTGTGAAATGCCAAGGGAAGGTCATGTTTAAAGTTATTAATGGTAAGAGTTTACCTAGTTTTATTTCTTTGCCATAGCTATATCCAAGCACATAAGCAAAATTAAACTATCAATCACCTATAACTTAAGTAAAACCTATAACAATAATTCAGATATATAGGTATGAAGTTAAAAGAAATTAAGACATCTGGAAGGCAATAATAGAATAATGGAAATTTCCTATAAAGTTTAAGTAAACAAGGATTTGGGGTATAATATTTATCTTGAAAGAAAAAATTGTATTTCATTTCCTGGGAAAGCTTAAAACATCAACACTTGCCAGGAACCCCTGAACAAAAGACTGTTTCCACCTTCTTCATTCCTATAGGATCCTCAAGGGCCATCTTTGGTCTTTCAATTCTTTATCTCTTAAGCAATTATTTTCTGTATTTTACAATTTAAATATATTATACTCATCCTTTCAAAATTAAGACTGGCAATGTTATAAACTGGATATGGATTAACAACTTTAATGTTATTCTCATTTGGGTTCCCCTACATTAAAATGCTCTTAGCTTATTTTGTATAACTTAAACTCTTGCAGTTATTCCTCATGAATTCTTAAGACTCTTTTGGCTCCTGGAAATTGAGTGCTGTAAATCATTCAAGAAAGTTTAACTTGTTCAAACCAACACTGACCCAATATTGCCTTTCTAAATACATTACCCTTCTTAAATCTATGAAAAAAACCTGTCAGGTTAAATGGACTTTCTACATTGGGAAGTTACCAGGTTTCATCAAGTCTGGACTTAATTCTACCAAAACACTCAGCTCTAGCTTTTATAACTTTTTTTTTTTTTAATTTTAAAATAACAGGAATGGATTTTAGAATTTTTACTAGAAGTATTTCAGAATATCTAAGGATATTTTCAGTGATTCCAACATACATGAAATCATTAATGAATGTTACTCCCAGATACTTGTTCAAACACACACACACATATGCCTACAAATTTGTATCTTCACTAGCTTTCCCACTGATTTAGACAAGATTCTATCCTGAGATCCTTGTGGACTTTAGTGGGTTCAGAAACAGTCAAAATTGAATGCAAAAGTTCGCACACTGCCTTTGTATAGTGTTCTTGGCAGAGGGACTATGACTTACACTGATTATAGTTTTTTTTCTTCTTTAATATGTTAAGAACTGCTGGTTTGAGGGAAGAACACAAGAAGAAGCTCTGCAGGGAAAAGTACTCAAGGAAAATGCTTTTTCTTAAAGGGCCTTCCTGCCCTTAGTCCTTAGTACACTATATTTACTTGGAGGACAAACACTTTAAAGTATTTGGACCAACATAGCCGCTGCTAATCTGGATGTACTTAGCTTTCATTTTACCATAACAGCTATTGCTTAATATCATTTATGAAATACAAACAAGAATGTATACAATAATTTATAAAATACCTACAGAAGTAATCCAGTAGCTCTAACTATTGACGCTGTACCCATCTCTTAAGAATGAGGACATGGTTCTCCATACCAAGGCTCAGGAAGATAAAGAAAGATAATAAAATTTATTATGAAAAATGGATGTCATTGAGGGAGAGTTCATAAAACCACAAGAATGATTGGCTGCAGTAACAGTGCGAATCTACGTGAACCTCAGAGAACAGAAGAAATAAATCATTCAGGACCTAGTCATTGCTTCCATACGCACAGCCATTTCCCTGTAACTGATACAAATGTCTCTGGGAGGAATACAAGATGTCAGAAGTATTTGTGACTGATCTCCACTCAATTAGCAATTATCCAAAGGTCAAGGAGGAGAAAGACCACACCAAACCCAGCCATGTATAAGGAAGCAGTTTGAAAACAGTATCATATATTAAGAATTAATGATATTTTTTTAAATGTCTACTTTAATGTAAATATAATTTTCTAAAGCATAGTAGACACTAGGGAAATTATGGCTGCAGGAAAAATAATCTTCTACTTTGTTTAAAGGACTACTGCAGAAATAAAGCACAAAAGCTGGAATTTTCCACAAGGCTTTATATTTATATGTTAAGTACTATTATTCTACAACTCTTAGCAACATTTATTTCTCAAATAAATTCTTAATGCCTCCATACTACACATTTATATAAAATCAAAGCTCCCTCTAGTGGCTACATAAGTACCATTTTAACTTTATTTTAGACTTTGAATAGGTTTCCCACATTAGTCTGATGGTCTGTATTAGCAATTGTCAATTTTTTTTGTTGCCAATCATTTCTTTATGTAGGCTATTATCTTTCACTATATACCATATTAGAAATTAAAACTGGTATCTTTAGAAAGTTATTCATTTAAAAAATAAACCTATTATGCATTAAAATAGCATTTTTATTTTTAAAAAAAAAAAAACTATTTCCAAAATAAAAAAAAATCAAGAAGAAATGCATTGTTTTCATTTTTGCAAATCTCTTAAATGTGTAGCTTAATGTAAGACAGTTGGATTCTCATAAATGCTTCTGCATTCAATACTGTTATTTCGGTGGATATATATAAAGAAAATTGGGCCTTACACAAACATGTAGTTGGAAAAGATAGGAGTACTTTAATAGCCTTTTCAGTGGATTGTATTTTTCTTTGATACTACACCAAAACTTGACAAGTAATAATCTCTTAAATGTTAGTTGCAAAGTGGAATCTGAAACAGTATCAATGAACTTTTTACTGTCGCATTAAAATCCACTAGTCTAATAGACCATGAAATGGAAATGGAAATAGACCATGAAAACCTCAACCTATATAATCCTAAAACCAGAAAAACCAAATGGTGTCCAGGTACCAATGTCAACTACTCTGAAAGGGATTAAAATTGGACAGCCTGAACAGAGTGAGAGAAAAAAGTGGAACTAAATTAAAAAAACAAGACCAGGTTTACTGGTCAGATTGGTGAAACCCCTGAGAAGGTGGTCTCAAGTCACTTTTGGGGCCTGGAATTGAACTTAATCTCATGGTTTAACTCTCAGCCAAACAATAGATACAGGCCTACGAGCTGAACAACCACACCAGGGAGATGCACTCCTTAGAACAATCAAATATAGGAGATCAGAAGGGCAGTATTTTCACCGGAAGAAAAGGTAAAAGAGGCAGGAATGCATAGGCAAGAAGGGACACAGGGCAAGGGTAACCACAAGGAGGAAGGGGGAGGAGAGCTGTTACCTTTCCAGGAATGTAGTTAGTATCACAAAACGTGTATATACTGTTGAACATAAAATAGATACGCTATGTAAAATTTCACCCAAATCACAATAAAAACTTAAAAAAAAAAATCCACTGGTTTATCTTGCACTTCGAATGGCTATTTCATGAAGCATGATTTTTAACATCATGTATTGGTCATTTGGAAAATACTGCACTGAATTCTGCAGATCACCCGAATGTTAACACATTTAAATATCAAAAAAATTACATTCATTACAATCACCACTCATCTCATCAGAAAAGTCTTTACATATTGGGAAGTTGTCCAACCCACAGTAATATATTTTTGCTTGAAATCTCATATATTATTATTGGTATCAAATATTTTCAGTTGTTTTTCTTGAGGCGACAAAGCTCACTTCTTTTGTTTTTGAGAAAATGTCTATGAAATATCCAAGTACAAATATTTGTAATTTGTCTGTCACTTATTCTTTCAAGTCAATATGTACAAAGTATTCCATGAAAAAAGTGGCTACTTTAGCATGCAACTCAAGCAATGCACATGTGCTTTCTCTCATGACAACCCTAGTACTTGGATATGCAGAACTGCCTTATGTATACTTTCCATTTGCTCAACCAGATTATTAAAAAGCCTCGACTCGGAGGCTCATATTTAATTAATAGTTTCTACTGGTTCATCAAGGACATTCTTAAGTAAAACTGCTTCCTCTTTTCCTGCCTTCTTTTCCCCTTGTTCTCTTAACATGAGTGCATGGCAATGAGAAGTATAATCTGTTTGGTGCCACTGCCTTGATTTGTGGTAAGGCATCAGCAGTTTTACACACCACTAGTTTTTGCACCATCAATGCAAATTGTCAACACCATGACAAGGGCAAATGACATATCAGTATTACTATAAAAGTAGTTTTGATCTCAAGACCCCCTACCACTGGCTCAAGGACCCCAAGGGAACATGGACCACATTTTGAGAATTAAGGGTATATAGGCAGTCCCCAACTTACAACGGGGTTCTTTTCCAATGAATTTGTCTTAAGTCGGTCCTGATGCAAGTAGAATACCTTTTTTTTTTTTTTTTCCTTAGTTTTTAGTTTTATTGCCTTATTATTTTATTGTTTTATTTGGCTTTGGGGACTGGAAACTTTACATGTAAACTTACAGACATATTTAAAATATATAAACATATAGAGATGAAAATATGCACAAACCATGAAAATTGGCATTTGATCAGTTGCAGTAATAACTCCACTTATGGAAAGTTCTGGATCATCTGGATTGTCCCTGGGAATGGTGATGATGTTTTAAGTCAGAACATTTGTGAGAGCTATCTGCACATTTTTTTTTCCTTTGTTCTTCATATATTTTGTGTTAGCATCTCCCTCCTTCATGAATCTGGCTATTCACTTTAGCAAAGTGAGCATTTGGTCCACGTTTTTAAGCAACTGAAGCCCCAATTTAGTTAAGAAGAAACTTCAGCTAGACCTTTCACTGTAAATTTTTCTTTTTATTGTGATTTAGGTGAAAATTTACAAAGCAAATTCATTTTCCATACAGCAGTTCACATGCTTTTTCTCATGACATTAACTGCAATTCCCCACAATGTAACAGCTCTCTTCCCACTTCCTCCCCATAGTTACCTCTTCCCTGTGTCCTTTCCTCCCATGCACTCCCATCCCCCAAGATGTTTCCCTGTGCAAACACTGCCCTTCTGTTCTCCCATGATTGATTGCTCCAAGGAGTGTTATCTATCTGATGAAAATGTTAACCCCATATGCCTATTATTTGGCTGGAAGCCACAGGAGTAAGTTCAATTCCAGACCCCAAGGATAGTTAGGGCTCATAGTCTCGGGGGTCTCACCTGGCTCTAGATCAGCAAAGTTGGTCTTTCTTTCTTTTTTTTTTTTTGATTTTGAGTTTTATTCTACAATGTTCTCCCACTCTATCCAGGATCTCCTACACCGATCCCCCTCCAAGTGGTTGACAGTGGTAGCCAGGCACCATCCAATTCTTCTGGTCTCATGATCATATAGGCTGAGGATCACATGGTGTACTAGTCACTTGGACTAATTATTTCCATGTGTCTTTGGCTTTCTTCATTCTTCTTTGCTCTAGACAAGGAGAGATCCATTGTTGCATCTAGATGGCTGCTTGCAAGCTTTTAAGATCTTAGTCACTACTCGACAAAGTAGGATGTGGAACAATGTTTTTGAGTAGTATGTTATGTCATACATACACAGGTCCAAAAGGCCCACAGGTCCAACTACTCACTCCCTCTGGGTAGCTGGTGCTGGCCAAGAAATGACTATGAACTTGACCCTTGTCAGCTCTACTATACACCTGGGAATTCTTACAGAACATACAAATACACTTGTAGAAACACTGTCTGCCAACCCTATACAGGGTCATGGGCACACTACCCCCTGCCTAGATATACATGATCATTCAGCCAGTCCACCCATCTAGCCACCCATAGGTCAATGCTTGCCATCAGTGACAACACAGTACTGTATGTGCAAAAGGTTCATCTTTGTTGTGTGTACCTCCCATGTACCTCTCTATGTCTTCCTCTTTCTCAATGTCACCATGTTGATCACTCAGATTTGGCACATTGCCCTTCCTTTCACCCAAATCAATACTTGTCCCTTTCTATCTAGCAATGTTCCATCCCCTCTCCTCCTACCCCTGGTAACCAACAAAATAAGTTTCATTGCATATACAAACCTTTCCTTGACTTTTTACAATAATGAACTAATACAATATTTGTCCTTCTGTGATTGACTTATTTCACTCAGTATAATGTCATCCAAGTTCATCCATGTTATGTGGTATTTTGTAGATTCTATTCTTTAGTGTTGCAGAATATTCCATTGTGTGTATGTACCATAATTTGCTTATCCATTCTTCTGTTGATGGGCACCTAGGTTGTTTCCATCTTTTTGATACTGTAAATAATGTGGTGATGAATATGGGTGTGCATATGTCTGTTCTTGTCCTGGCTCTCACTTTTTTAGGATACATATCTAGTAATGGGATTGCTGGATCAAATGGTATTTCTAATTCCAACTGTTTAAGGAATTGCCATACTGCTTTCCACAGTGATTGTATCATTTTATATTCCCACTAGTGTTGTCTGAGAGTTCCAATCTCTCCACATCCTCATCAGCATTTGTTATTTTCTGCCTTGATGAACTTTGCTACTGGTGCTAGGGCAAGATGGTATCTCACTGTTGTTTTGATTTGCATCTCTCTGATGGCTAATCATCATGAACATTTCTTCATGTGTTGATGGCCACCTGAACATCCTCCCTTTTTGGTGAACTATCTATTCATGTCTTCTGCTCATTTTTTAATTGGATTGTCTTTTTGTTGTTGAGGTGTTGGAGTTTTCTATAAATTTTAGAGATCAGTCAGATATGTTATTGCTGAATATTTTTTTTCCCCGATCTGTAGGTTCTCTTTTTACTCTTTTGGAGAAGTCTTCTGAAGCAAATACAAATTTAATTTTCAGAAGGTCCCATTCATCTAGTTTATCTTCTGCTGTTTGTGCATTTTGGGTTATGCTTTACAGTCTATTTGTGCCATAAATTAGGGTCCCTAAATTTGCTCCTATATTTTCCTTGAGTAACTTTATAGTTTTAGGTTTCACATGTAAGTCTTTGATCCATCTGGAGTTAGTTTTTGTGTATGATGTGAGGTACAGATCCTATAAATTGTTTTTAACAATTTCTCTCTTTCATCTTTCTCATTCTTTCTTTCCTATTCTTCAGCATTCCTTTCCTCTTCAAAATCCATTAAGTCT
>NW_006921886.1:3645919-3647906 GCF_000298275.1 Orycteropus afer afer
CCTATTCTTCAGCATTCCTTTCCTCTTCAAAATCCATTAAGTCTTGATCTGTCAATTCCCCTTCTTGGCGATCTATGAACCATTCCACATTGGCTATATCAAGTTCTAAATTCACTGTTCTTGTCATATAGTTAATTTTTCCACTGGTCTCTTCCATATTATGCTTATCAAATGCTTGAAGCATGTTCACATAACTCAGCATTGTTTTCCCCATATCCCCTGCATGCATTTTCCTGTAACTTCCTTCCAGGATAATGCAATGTCCCAGATACACTGATGGCTGTAAGTACAGTTCATTGTAAGTCAAATATGTTGTAAGTTGGGGACTCCTTGTACGTTGGACCATGATGTTGGAACTGAGACACTAGCTGGTTGGCTTTTGGGATTAACAGACGTAAACATTTGGGCTTAGAAAGGCCAAATAACTCACTCAAGGCCACACAGTTGTTGTGCAACTCCCACTGAATTCTGCCTCCAAGAAAGTGCTTTAAATTCTAAGATTCTTAGCTAAAAATATTAAGCTAAATACATTTTCAATAACTAATATAAATTAGAAAATGTTCAAGACTCCACTGCTCTCTTTAAGGGCCCAAATTTCATTTTTACATTCTTTCTTTTGTTCATTCAGGTACAATTTACGGCAAAACTTTTGTCATGAATCCAGAACCAAAACCAAACTCACTGCTGTCAAGTCGGATCCAACTTATAGCTACCCCTCCTTGGGATTCCGAGGTGGTATCATTACAGAAGTAGATTGCCCAATCTTCCTTCCATGGAGTGGCTGGTGGGTTTGAACCACCAGCCTTCTGTTTAGCAGTCAAGTGCTTTAGGCTCTAGTGGGATAGTGCCTAAAGCATTTGACTGCTAACCGGAAGGCTGGGGGGTTTGAACCACCAGCCACTCCTTGGAAGGAAGATTGGGCAATCTCCTTCCATAGAGATACTGACTTGGAAGCCCAAGGCGGGGTCACTATGAGTCAAATCGACTAGAAAACAGTGAGTTGTCATGAATAGTATGGGGATAATCCAGAGCAAAGAATTTTATCATGAGATTATAGTATATAATTTCAACCTAGAATATTCTAAGGGTAAAATCTATATTATAACATTACTGAAATATATTGTTTTTCCAGAGCCTAATACTATGTTAGGAGCTCTGGTAGCATAGTGCCTAAGTCACTTGACTGCTAACCAGAAGGCTGGTGGTTCAAATCCACCAGCCACTCCTTGGAAGGAAGGTTGGGCAATCTACTTCCATAGTGATGCTGCCTTGGTAACCCAAGGAGGGGTCGCTATGAGTTGGGTCTGACTCGACGGCACATAACAACAACAACATACTATGTTAATAATAGCTCTTCAACAGATGAGTGATGTGTTTATATTCTTTAGTTATGAATTCTTGTTCATCAGTGTGATTATGCATGAAAAATATTCTCAGCATTTCAAAAATTAGATGAAAAAAAAAAGAGAGAAGAATGGACTTCTCCACCAGCTCTAGGGGTAATCATTATAAAAGTAGCCATACTTGAGAGATGCTGAGTACTCATTTTTAATGAATGTTTATTAAGGGCTTTATAACCTAGAAATTCAATGAGTAAAACAAGCTGAGATGTGAAATCTGCTTAATGCTACCTATTTTGATTTAAGTAGAAAGCTCAATCAGCAAGATGAATCACAAATGCTAAATACCTACTCCCTACATAATAATTATACAATAGGACATAAGAATATTTCTTTGGGTCCATTTCCACTTCTCTTACTCCTCCTAAGCCTTTGTTCTGACCACATCAATAAAAGTATTAGCAGAAGCTGATGGAGGCTCATGGGAAAATATGCCTCATGTTGTCAAACTGATATTCCAGACTTAGTTGGCACCAAGAAAATTTAAAACCTATAGTAGGAGAAGCTGGACTATATGAAGAAAAATGTGGTATCAGGATTGGAGGAAGAATCATTAACAACCTGAGATATGCAGACGATACAACTTT
>NW_006921886.1:3648611-3660930 GCF_000298275.1 Orycteropus afer afer
TCTGCTGTGCATGGGGTCGCTATGAGTCGGAAACGACTCGACGGCACTTAACAACAACAACAACATAGTAGGTTTCATAGGACATCTTCTCGGTCATTACACACTGTTCCAGTGGTTGAATAATATTAAAAAAACACACATATATTTCTTTCAGTTATGAGAATATCACAGAATGTCACATTTGAAGTATACATATCAGAAGTACCCTTTGTATTTTTCCCCCACATAGTAATTTATGGAAAATTACACAAAGATATCTAAAATGTATGATAAAATCTTATTTCTTGAAAAATAAGAAGTGACTAAGAATTTTATCATTTTATTAAAATTTAATATAGAAACGAAGATGGAAATTGGATTCATTGATGCTGGTCTAAAATAAGTTTTCTGAGAATAGTGATAAAAACTCATTTTGGTATTGAAGTCTGTGTAAAGCAATGCATAAAATATGCAATTTCTTCTTTGACTTATCTTTATGTAAAGGTAAGAGGTGGAAAGAATTTGCATTTAAATTTAAAAAGCAGAAGAATTGGCATTTACTAGTGAGAGGTGATTTGCTTTCTTTTAAATAGATAATAAAATATTGATAGCAACATATCCAAGAAAATTTGGAATATGTACAACCATTTTAATTAATACCAATGTGAGGTAAATTCAAATTTATTCTAAAAAAATATTCTTATCTACCAGCTTCTTATTGGTTTTTGACTGGAATAATTTGGGAGTTTTGCTTATGTCATTATGTGCAATATTACCCTAATTTATAAAATTATTATTATTCAGTGCACAGTATTATGACTGATATAGTCAAAATTTTAATGAGTTGAGTCACATAATGCTTGCTTAGACATAATTGCTGTAGAAAGTAGATAAAAATGCATTAATTTGGAAAGAAAAATTTTATACTGACATTGATCACAGAGAGGTAATAAGTAAATAATGGAATTTTCTATTATTCGAGAATGATGTCAAAAACAATGGTCATATTAAACATCTTTCATAACTTTTTAAATAGAAATTTATATACTATTAAATATATGAATGCTATATGGGTAAAATTACTTTAAAAAAAAATCTTCTTTAGAGCGTATGTCTCTTAAGGTTAATATTCTTGGCTTTTTTAACTCACCTGCATAGCAAGGAATGCTCCAGTTTAACACTAACTACGTGACTTTGTTGTTATGTGCCATCGAGTCAGACCCTACTCACAGCGACCCCTCCTTGTATTTCCAAGACAGTATCACTATGGAAGTAGATTGCCCAACCTTCTTTCCAAGGAGTGGCTGGTGGGTTTGAACTTCCAGACTTCTGGTTAGCAGTCAAGTGCCTTAGGCACTAGGCTACCAGAGTGACTTCTTGTTGTTGTTGTTGTTATGTGCCCGTCGAGTTGGACCCGACTCATAGTGACCCCTCACTGGGTTTCCGAGGCAGTATCACTACGGAAGTAGATTGCCCCATGACTTACCTCACACTTAAGTGCAAGTATAGGAAATGAGGAATCTCTGGGTGATATAAATGGTTAAGCATTCAACTACTAGTCTAAGTGTTGGTGGTTTAAACCCATCCAGAAGCACCTTGGAAGATAGGCCTAGTGATCTGTTTCCAAAAGGTCACAGACTAGGAAACCCTACAGAGATGTTTTAGTCTGTACACATGGGTTGTCTCGAGTCTGAATCTACTCAACAACAAGTGAAAACAACAACAGCAAATATTAGTTCTTTCACTGTTGACTAAAGCTGTAGCTCTATGTAATATCCCACACTCTCTGAATTGCATGAGCACATGTTCCCAGGAACAGAGAAGGCCCAATTAAGAAGTGACACACAGCTAACCTCAATGACCATGTGTTCCATAAGTCAGGTGAGTGTAAAACAAACAAACAAAACAGATGATCTTCCCTTCAGGCAAGGAATCATGTTAACTAGTAATTGGGAGGCAAAAAAGGAGAGTGGATCCCATAGCACAGTGGTCCTCAAATTGTAGTGAATGTCACAGTCACCTGTAATCCTGATTAACAACATAGAATACAAGGTCTCATCACTAGATTTTCACATTTAGAAGAGGCAGGGCCAGGAAAGCTTCCGTTTTCCAAGAAAATTGGGGAATGTAGTTGAAAGTGGATTCTTCAACCATACTTTGGTAAGGAACGCTTTTCAGAGTATATATGAGCACTAGGGGAAATGAAGTCCCTAAAAGGGTGGTATGCTTAAGAGAACAGAAACTTGTAATATACATAAAGTACAAATCAAATTTTCCAGGACATAAACTTGAATAGTATTGATAGGTGAAATACTTTGTTCTACAGGGTTGCTATGGGTCAGAATCGACTCAATGACAAGGGATAATTGGTGAAAACCTCTTCCTATGTAGTGACTTGTCAATAAAATATATCAGTATACTTTTAAAATATTACCCAGTATAATGTATGTATTATGTAGCAACACCACATTGAAAATATTAAAATACCTTTTTTGTGTTAAACATTTCCATTTTTTAAAATATATACAAGGAATAAAACACTGAAAAATATAGTACTACATTTGTCTTTGGGCCAAGATTATTTCTTATTTTGAGTAGAGTATTGTTTGGATTAAATATTTCCTGCCAGGGCTCTTTTCCAATTTCTGTTTCATAAATATAAAGTATATCTAAAGAAAAAGGGCTCTATATTTATTTATGCTTTCAAACATGCCTTTCACAAGGTCTTAAGGATAATGTGCAGAGAATGAGACCTCTGAGTCAAGTCACTGGAAGAGGGAGTGAACTTGCTTCCTCTCACATGTTACACTGGACAAGGAAGAATGAATCCATGGTAGACTTCTTGTTGTTGTTATGTGCCGTGGAGTCAGACCCGACTCAGCAACCCCTCCTTGGGTTTCCAAGGCAGTATCACTATGGACGTAGATTGCCCCATCTTCCTGCCGAGGAGTGGCTGGTGGGTTTGAACCACCAGCCTTCTGGTTAGCAGTCAAGTGCCTTAGCCACTATGCTACCAGAGCTCCCATGGTAGACTAGTAGGGGCAAAAATTAAAGTCAGAGTCTTCACTGAAGACTTAGACTTAAACTACAATTCTCTTATCTAAAATAACTTCCACATTTTAAATTGTCAGGCAGGTGGCAAGCTCCTTGAGGGTGCTCAGTACAGCAATTATTATATAATAAACCCGTTGTTACCAAGGCAATTTCGACTCATGGTGACCACATGTGTTATAGAGTAGAACTGCTCCATAGGACTTTCTTGGCTTTAATCTTACAGAAGCAGATCACCAGGACTTTCATCCATGGTACTACTGGATGGGTTCAAACCATCAGCCTTTTGGTTGAGAGCAAACCGGTTGTGCCATCCAGGTTTGTTACCCAATACATGAGTGAAAACCTGCCTTTAGGATATTAATGGTCAATGAGAAGCAGTAAGAAAAAATTTTATACCCTAGAATATATTTTTATCCCAAAAGATAAAAAATAAAATCATTAACTTTATCTGTAAATTACTTAAGAGCTCTGGAGTAAGAACACCCCCTATAATGGCATTGTAAGCTTTCAAAATCACATGTATTTCAAAAGGCGAAAGCTTATTGACTCACCAAACAGTTTTTGTTCTCCTACTAACACAGGAAATCTATTTAGTTCAGCCCCTTTGCATCTAGAGAGGGCACTGCACACAATACATATTTGGTGAACATATACTGAATTAACGAGACTATTAATTCCCTACAATCCTCAAAGATAGAACATTTGACAGAAATTTCACCTATTTCTCCATATGTAAACTTATTTAAGTGTTAAAATTCTTGGGAAAAATAAATTCAGTTTGGCAACTTTCTGATTCACTTTCAGATTATAAATGTTCCAGTAGGTCGAATATGGTGAACCACACAAAGTCATCAAGATTAAATTAAATGTCTAGGCTCAGAACAAATGCATTAAACAAACAAACAACAAAAAAGGAAACATCAATTTTATTCACTAAAACAAACAATGCCATTTAAATCAATCAGACAAAAATACAAAATTATACATACTAGACTGTTCATCACAGTGCTGTTTATAATTGCAACAAAATAAAACAAAACAGAAAAATGTACATGCTCCTTAATAGGGAATTGGTTAACCAAAATATATAAAGTTTAAATAGTAGAATTCTATACAATTCTGATCTTACTTTACTCAGATAGAAAGATATCTATAATGTTTAAAAAATGATATGCATAATAGGATCTTTGTGATTGTACTTCTGGAAGAATATATACTAATATGTCAAGAGTAGTTACTTCTGAGTGAAAGAATCATCACTAACTTAAATTGCGCACTGTATTTTTCTATAATTTCTTTATCCACAACTCATCTGTCAGCACAACTTGTTGTACTGTGCTGGCTTGCATGTTGCTGTGAGGCTGGAGTCTATGCCACCAATATTTCAAACGCCAGCAGGGTCACTTATGGTGGGCAGGTTTCAGCCAAGCTTCCAGACTAAGACAGACTTGGAAGAAGGAAGGGGCCATCCACTTCTCAAAGAACTGAGCAGTGAAAACCTTATGAACTCTGTCTGATATATTACTGGAAAACTTTGCTAATCGCCCTGAAATACCGTCCGGTATAGTGCTAGAAGTTGAACCACTCAGGTTGGAAGGCATTTGAAATATGACTGGGGAAGAGCTACCTCCTGAAAATAGAGCTGATCTTAGTGATGTGGGTGGAGTAAAGCTTTCAGGACCTCCATTTGCTGATGTAGCATGACTGAAAATGAGAAGAAATGCCGCAAACATCCATTAATAATTGCAATATGGAATGTACAAAGTAATAATGTAGGAAAAGGAGTTCCTGGAAATTCTTCGAGGAAGTTGGCAAATCCTCTGAAATTAAATACAAATTTTTGTCTGAATGCTTTTGTTTTATGCCTGGAGAGTGTGCCAAGTTTTCATCAAATTTTCAAATGACTATGCTCTAAAAAGATTAAAGATTAGGAATTGTTAAAGCAGCTCTATGAGTATCCTTTCCAGTTTAAATTTTCATTTACGTGTGCTTTCTTCACAAGTAAATAGTAGACAAATGTGAAATCTTAATACTTCATTTTTTCCTTTACATTAAACATGCCGAAATTTAGATTTAAGATTTGGCATAGGTATTATGTACGTCACTAACTGTGAAGTGGAATGAGTAAGGGTGCACCACTGGGAGAGTATGAGCACAGGAAGAGGTTCTGAGAGTTTTAAGACATTCTAGGAGTATATATTTTTTTTTTTTTCAAATAAGATATTCTTAATTATGTTATTATGCCTCCACTTTCTCCCACTATCCTTGTTCCAATGTACAGGCAGTCCCAGGGTATGAATAAGATCTATTTCTAACTGTGTCTTTAAGAATTTGTAGGTCAGTCAAAAGACGTATATATGGGTTTTTAGTTAGCGTTACTTCAGTGCAAAAAAAAAAAAAAAAGGCTCAAAAACTTTTCAGTGATTTAAAAGCTGCATGTGCAGCAAGTAAATGTGATTGTGATAAAGAATTTGTTGCAAGTAGAGGTTGGTTCAATTGATTAAAAGCAGGGCTTCTAACTTGTTCTTTCACGGCTGAGGAAATTCAAAGATGGTGACACCCCACACACACTTAAAGATGGTGGGGCCACACGCAGACGGTGGTGCTTTGCTGGAAGATGGCACCAATGACAGTGCTATGGAAGTGTGTGGCTGTCCACAGGCCCGTCAGTAATCCATTCTCACGCGTCAGGTTCCTGAAACGACTCCCTACATATATCTTATGAGCCTCCCATTCCAGGGCTTAGACCTGTAATTTTTCCTATTCCAGTTGGAACAATCATCCAAACAGAAATCCAGGTTCCTGTTTCACTTCATCAGCCATGACAGAACCTGTTTGAAGCCCTACATTAAAAGGTCAGTAGGAGTTGTCCAAAAGTCAGATGTTCATAATGTAGGGACTGCCTATAATTAAAATAACAGATATTAATGTAAAATTACATTAAATGTAAAAATACAAAACCATACTATGTAGCTCGAGCAACACATGGATAACAGAGCATTTATGAATAAGAAATTTTCATTTATGCATATAAATTTTTAAGTGTAGAATTTGCAAACATTTATATATGGCTAGGATTATTTCACACGTATTTTAGCATTATTTGTAAGCCTTTCAATGGAACTATCACCCATAAAATCAGAGTAGGGTAGCCCTCCCTAATCACTGTCC
Organism: Orycteropus afer afer; assembly: GCF_000298275.1. Lineage (NCBI taxonomy): Eukaryota > Metazoa > Chordata > Mammalia > Tubulidentata > Orycteropodidae > Orycteropus > Orycteropus afer. Next base: position 3,654,816 of record NW_006921886.1, read on the forward strand.
ACTACAACTCCCTTTCTTCCTTACAATAATAAAAGAGAGGTATTTTCAGTCTTCTTCTTTATCTGGTCTGGATCCTAGACATATATTTAGGGACCAATTTAGTTTTCCAACAAACTGGCTCTATTCCATTATGCTTATAAAACAGGAAAAATTTCAAGTAATCATGGAGCATCACCATTAACAGATTTAGTATTCATATTTTATAATAAATATATCTAAATTCTTTCTCAAATATTTGGTCAATTGTTGGATGTTTTGTGACTTAGAGGTACATACAATGCATTTTTATTGTAAAATATTAGACTACTACTAACTCTTTCATGCTCTGTTGTATGAAAGATCTATGACTCTTATTTTTCTGCATGCTTTTCAACAGGTTACAGACTTATGTATGTTTCTTGTCTAGATAATGTAGGTATACTAAGCTACAAATTTCCTCTTATCTGAACTTTGTTCTCTTCCCCATTTAAAAAATCTTTGCATAAAATCACCTTGTAGATAATCTTCTTTTTTTCCTCTTCTTTTCTGAGCTGTTGCTAACAGCTTTTAATTTGGGAAGTCTATCTCTGAGTTTACTGCGCCTCACTGGTTTCAGCTCAATTGTTTCTCTAGCCAGCAGAGCATCTCATTTCTTCTGAAGGTCACTGCAGACTGCCAAGGCTTTGAAAACATACCATCTTTTCATTCATGCTGCAATCTAACCCTGCAATGCCATTAAGAGGAATGAAAGGAGGTATGTGACTTTTCCTATCAACAATTACTGAAACTATGCAGTGCAGAAGGAGTGTCTGTAACGCCACCTTTTTCCAAAGCAACAGAAATTATTTTTTGTAAGTTAGTAGTTTGCCTGTGTCCTGATAATTATTTGTATAAATTATACTGTAATGTTATCTGCCTTTGGAAGTAACTCTTCCAACCATATCTCTATCAGTTGCAATAAACCAATGATGCAGGAAGCAGCCTGATCTAGGGACACTCAAAAATGAACACCACATTGGCCATCTGTTGGAGGAGGGATGGCATTAAATGTAATGTAGGCCTGGAACACATCCAGTATTGTTTATTCGGTCATATATCAGATGAGCACTGAAATCAAATTGATGATTTTTTTAATTCCAGGGGGACAAGAAATGGAGAGAAGAGAAGGGAAATGATTTCAGATATAACTGAAAGTATTTAAATGACAATGTGATTTAAAAAAATAATAAGCACATATTATCTCAAAGGGAGAATAACCTACATTATCTGTGCCAAATTTTATATTATTGGGCTAACAGAAACTAACTCTTACTTATGTGTTCTGTAGTTAAAAAATAAAGTTCTCCTAGATGAAATAGTTCATTGCTACTGCTGAATCATCACCAAAAATTATTTCTAAGATTTTGAGGCAAGAATTCATTCTGTATTTTAGATTAGGGAAAAATGTTTTAGATTAGTTTATATGTCAGTGTTTTAGATTAGCTTATTTGAGACTGAGACTCATGGATTTTTTTTTTTTTTCTTTTTTTGAAGTAGTAGGGCAATGAAATTGTTGAATAGTTATTACACAGGTGCTGTTGGAAATAAAATGAAATTTTCCTTTTAAAAGCAAGTTATTCCACTGTGTTTTAATGGAAAGCCCACTAAATTTTGATTCAAAGATCTGATTTAACATCTTAGATTTTACAATTATCAGTGAGGTGACTTTGAGCAAGTAATTTAATTTCCCTGGTTCTCGGTTTCTTTAAAATGTAAAAATGTCAAATGAGGGATTTATGTTCAGCATCTCTGTAAAGACTAAGGAATCATAAAAATGTAAATAATTTCATTGTCAGTTATTGTAAAATATAGGTCATTTTTGGAGGAAATGCCCTAAGAGTTGTCATGTTCTCATATATAAGGGCCCTCTCCTTTACCAAGAAATCTCTAGCTGCATTACTAACAAAGGCAATCTTTAACACACTTTGAGTAAACTAAAACATAGTTTCAGATACATAGCTCCCTTAAGAATCAACGTGCTAATAAAAATGCAAATGAATTCAAGAATAGTCTTAAAGTCACAATAAGGAAAATACTCTTTCTTTGGGATTTTGGGCAGTATCTGTAGATGTGACATTTGCATAGTATAATGTGATCATCTTATTTCTTCAAGTTCAATGCAAAAAAATAGTTTGTGTATCCATCTTATCATTTAACAGGTAATTAAGTCCCCATGGTGGTAGACCAGCCATGCCTCCAAATGCTAGTATATGGATGAAAACAAAAGTGATATGGTGCTTGCCCTTGTAGAGCTTATGTTTAATTGGGGAGCTACACTAGCATCAAAATTTTCACAAATTGTCTTAAGGGCTATGAAGAAACCACAAAGTAATGATGGTGACTGTGGGTGGGCTGGGGTGGTGGGGGGTGGCATGGAGAGGACAGGAATAGGTGACTAACTTTAGATAGGGTGGTTTATGATCTGACTTCCACATCAAAATATATCAAAACACACACATCAACAAGATATTTTAACAAAGAAGGAGATCCTCGTTAACATCACTGTTAACCTCAATGTTGAAATTAAAACTTTATTAGATAAAGCATCTCTCTGTTTTAAACTATCGGCTCTTACAAATATAACTGGCAAGAGTCAAACCCACTGCAGAGCAAGCAGATGCCATCCAAGCTCCCCTACTCTAACCTGCCAAGGCTCATTAATCTCCACCGTTTAACACCTCACTATTCATGGCTCACCATCCTGGAGAAGTGAGCTCCATTCTGTCCACTTCACGTCCCACCTACAATATAAGCTGACCAATTAGGAAAACTGCAAGGTCTACCCTAGCCAAAGCACAGTACATATACTTTTTCAAAAATCTTTAGCAATTTTGTATTCAGCTTCACCCTCTTTTTCATTGATTTGAAATTCATGTGGATTATTTTTATATTTTATCTACCTACTCATCACTGGATTGTTCAAATTGCTATTCTTTTCTCCTCCTCTCACCTACTATCAGGGATATAATCTCAGATTCTTTAGGAAGATTTCTCCTTTTCTAACTTTGATGACAAAAAAATGCTCTGGGCAAAGTCACAACAGCAGAATGTAGGTCACTGGTTCTGTCCACTGAGGACCTGTGCACCACTATTAACTATTTTTATATCCCAGTCCATTTCTGCTTTTCCTCTACCTCTATATTACCAACCAAATTCTATTCCATCTCCCTCTGATAGGTTACACTCTATGCTAACGGTGGTTTGAGTCAGCAAACTGGGATTCAAACGCCCATATGATCTCTTACTATGTATGGGGCCTTGGGATAGAAAATAAATCTCTTAGAAAAATAAAAGTACTTACCTTACCAAGTTGTTAGAGGGCTAACAAAGATGTAAATTGCTCAGAGCCATGCTTGAATACTGCAATTGCTCAAAACCATTAGCTATTACAATTCTTTTCTCAAAAATAACTAAAATCTCACTCCTATCTGCTCATATTAGTCTAAGTAGAAACAAGACATAGGTAGTCTTTTCATCTTGGCAGTCTTTTCTTTGTTTGATTTTATTATATTAGTTTGGGGAAAAAAAAGAAATAAGAAGAATGTAAAATGTTTACAGATAGGTATTTTAAATAAGCATCTAATTTTATAGATGCTTCTATTAAGTGTGATAAGTGTTTACTTATATGTCTCTGAAGATAATATGTATTCTAAGGTCACAGAGAAAGTGAGACTTCATCTGTTTAATTTTCTCAGACTTATTGTATTTCTTCAAAATTTTCTGATTTTCTTGCAGCATTATGCAATACATGTCATTTAGATCAACTCCTCTGTTTTGGGTTCAAAGATGTTATTATTGGGAGTGATTCCACAGACAAATGTAGCTTAAGATAGAATTTCAAACCTTGAAGTCTTTGTAAACTTGACTCACATATAGCATAGCCTGTAGTTACCAGCTGTCACTCTATTTTCAAAGTCGACCCTTGGTATGGCCATGCTGCTGCCTTATGAAGGCCACATCAGAGGCCTTAGTTAAAAATGGTATCATTTTTCTCATTTCTTTTTTTTTCCTCTTTGGGTACTATAAGTGTGTTATATAAAACAGTTCAGTGTTATCCCCCTGCCCCAAGAGAGATACCTTGTTTTAATAACTAACAATTGTAACTGGAAACTGTTTCATATTTTTTTATTTAAAGTTCCATCTCATCCTCTGTCATGGCTGAATAGTATTCCATTGTGTGAATATACCCCAATTTATTTAATCAGTTCTTATTGATAGACATTTAGTTTTTTTCCCAATCGTATACTGCAGTTACTGTTGCACACATATGTGAGTTTGTCGGTAGAAACTAAAAACCCACTGCTGTCGAATTGGATCCGACTCATAGTGACCCCTCCTTGGATTTCCGAGGTGGTATCACTACAGAAGTAGATTGCCCAGTCTTCCTTCTGAGGAGTGGCTGGTGGATTTGAACCGCCAGTCTTCTGGCTAGCAGTCAAATGCTTTAGGCACTATACTACCAGAGTATGTTGGTAGGTAACACAAAAACCCAAACTCACTGCTGTCAAGTCAATTAGACTCATAGAAACCCTTCCTTGGGTTTCCGAGGCAGTATCTCTACAGAAGTAGATTGCTCAGTCTTCCTTATAGGAAGGATGTGACATTTGAACCACCAGCCTTCTCTTTAGCAGTCAAATGCCTTGGGCACTATGCCACCAGTGCTATGTCTGTAGGTACCTGTTTCTTATATTAGTGTTTCTGTCATTATCTCAATGAGATTTAGAATTTTGTTACCTCTCTTGGATTTCTACATAATAATGGATGGGACATCAATTTCAGTCAGTTCTCTCTTTACATCCAAACATATACTAACTAGGAAGAAATGGTCAAGAAAGATAATAGTAAGATAGCTAATATAACTTGCTCTTAAGTGCACATAAGATAGTCTCTAAAAATTCATAAAAAAAAAAAAAAAGTTGACAAAACAGCTCAGTATAGGTACAGTGATACACACATAGGCTAGTGGACAGAATTGAGAATCCAGAAATAGAACCATCTACCTATGGACAGCGATCTTTGACAAAGGGCCAAAATCCATTCAATGGGGAAAGATATAGTCTCTTTAATAAACAGTGCTGACAAAAATGGATATTCATTTGGAGAAAAATGAAATGATCCACATCTCACACCATAACAAAAACCAGCTAAGGATGGACCAAAGACCTAAATGTAAAACCCAAAACTATAGAATTAATCAAAGATAAAATAGGAGCAAATTTAGGAGCCTTAATTTGTGGCATAAGTAGACTATAAAACATGACTCAAACTGTACAAACAGCAGTAGAGAAACTAGATGACTGGGGGCTTCTAAAAATTAAACTCTTATGTGCATCAAAAGACTTCTTCAAAAGAACAAGAAGAGAATCTACAGATTGGGGAAAAATATTTGGCAATGATATTTCTGACAAGGGACTTACCTCTAAAATTTATAGAAAACTTCAACACGTCAACATCAAAAGGACAAACAATCCACTTCAAAAAGGGGCAAAGGACATGAACAGATATTTTACTAAAGAAGATATTCAGGCAATCCACAAACACATGAAGAAATGCTTGCAATCTTCAGCCTTTAGTGAGATGGAAATCAAAACAACAATGAGATATCATCTCACTCCAGCAATAACAGCAAAGTTCAACAAGAAAGAAAACAACAAATGCTGATGAGAATGTGGAGAGACTGGAACTCATACACTGCTGGAGGGACTGTAAAATAGTACAACCACTGTGGAAAATAGTGTAACACTTTCTTAAAAAGCTGGAAATAGCCATACCATTTGATCCAGCAATTCTACTACTAGGAATGTATCCAAAAGAGGTGAGATCCAGGACATGGACAAATATATGTATATTCATGTTCACTGCAGCACTATTAAAGTAGAAAAGATATAGAAACAACCTTAAGTGTCCATGAACATATGAGTAAGTAACCAAATTTTGGTATATACAAACAAAAGAATATTATTGCAAAAAGGCCAAGGAGGCCACATGTTCTGACCTCCTCTAATCCCACAAAAGGAAGACAGGATTACCAGCAGTAACCCAAGGCCTATTACTGCAAGGCCAGACATGCTGCCTCCCTCCAGCCCTTTCACCAACC
>NW_006921886.1:3661988-3662507 GCF_000298275.1 Orycteropus afer afer
TTTGTTGGTTACCAGGGATGGGGAGAGGAAGGTTAGGAAGGAAAAACTAGATAATTAAGTTTATGAGTTTATGAGTGAAGGGAAAAGCGATATAACATAAATGTGTGAATAGCACACTATCACTAAGAAAGGAAAGACACAGAAGAACAGACAATAGAGGCAAGTACTACTGCATGCACAATAATGCATGATCGGTAACAGGAAACATTCATCTACAAGTGGACACATAGGTACACAGGCAAGATCAGGTATGGATAGCCAAATGGGAATACATCCACAACCGTACATAGATTTGATAGATGATATTCCTACATATGTGTTGTTGTTGTTGTTGTTAAGTGCCATCGAGTCATTTCTGACTCATAGTGACCCCATACACAGCAGAACAAAACACTGCCCGATCCCACGCCAGCCCCACAACCCTTGCTATACTTGAGCCCATCATCACAGCCACCATGTCAATCCATCTCGTTGAAGGCCTCCCCCTCTTTCATCAACCCTCCACCCTACCAAGCATGA
>NW_006921886.1:3664162-3668158 GCF_000298275.1 Orycteropus afer afer
TGCCCAACCTTCCTTCCGAGGAGTGGCTGGTGGGTTTTAACCACCAGTCTTTTGGTTAGCAGTCAAGTGCCTTAGGCACTATGCTACCAGAGCTCCTATATCTTGTTTTAGCGAGTAGCAATTGGAGTCTTAAAAGCTTGTGTGGAGTTATCTGAGAGGCAACTATGGGTCTCTCCTCATATGAAGCAAAGTAGAGTTAAGAAAATCAAAGATGTATGGAAATGGTTAGCTCAAAGGACTGTTTCCATGTATCTTTGACCCTGAGACCAGAAGATCTAGATGGTTCCCAGCTACCAATGCCAATCACTTGAAAAGGGATCAAAATTGGAAAGCCTGGATAGAGTGGGAGAAAAATATGGAACAAAACTCAAAATCATAAAAAAGGCCAGGCTTACTGGTCTGACAGAGGCTAGTGGAACCCCCAAGACTATGGCTCCAAATCACCTTTAGGGCCTGGAATTAAACTCACTTAACTCTTAGCCAAACAACAAACAGGCCTAGGAGTTGAACACCTATAGCAGGAAGATGTACTCCTTAGAAAAGTCAACCATGAGAAATCTGAAGGGCAGTATTTGCACGGGGAGAAAGCTAGGAAGGCAGGCATGTATAGGCAAGGACAGGGAAAGGGTAACCACAAGAAGGAAGTGGGAGGAAAGCTGTTATACTGTGGGGAATGTAACCAGTGTCATGAGATAAAATGTGTATGATGTTGAATCTAAAATGAATCTGCTTTGTAACATTTCACCCAAATCACAATAAAAAGTTAAAAGGAAGAAAAAAATTAGTCAATGAGAAGAGTACAAAGTAAGTGACTGCACTGTTCTCAGTACTTTATATATATTATCTTTAACTTTCATAATTAGCCCATTGCTGTCAAGTCAATTAAGATTCATAATAACCTTATGGGACAAGGTAGTACTGCCCCATAGGGTTTCCTAGGCTAATCTTTGTAGAAGCAGACTGCCACATCTTTTTCCTGCAGGGCAGCCAGTAGGTCTGAACCACTAACCTTAATTTTCACAATTAGATAGGTTTAATTATGCCCATTTTTCAGATGAGGAGATTGAGGATCAGAAACATCAGGAATTTTTTGAAAGTCACAAAGTAAATAATCAAGTCAGGATATGCACCCAAGATTCTCTAATTCTTGAATTTATACTTTATCCTCAAATCTATGATATGTCATAAGAATGTGCTTTCAGTCCTTAAATCCTGACTCATTATATCTAATAAATCCTTCTGAATCTACTTATCTCACTAGTTCAGGCAAGCTATTGAAATATTCTCCTATGAGGCCTTCTATTTTTCCCCTCAAATTACTCCCTGAATAACCTCATCATTAGATTGCTCTTTAAATCTAGTATTCACACTTCCTCACCATCTGGACCTTTCCTTGTTCCTCAGTGGTACCCTCCACTGTACTGGCAGCAACATCAGGCACTGGGGCTTTCTACCTTGGAATATGTGAAGGGAGGAAGTGCAAGGTGGTGACCACTGAGCGGAGCTCTGAGCCCTCCCCCTCACCTCAAATCAAGCAGCTCTACTTTTACCTGCTTTGTGTATAGAGGAAGGGATGCACACTAATTTATTTGGCAAAGTAAATCTCTACAGCTAAAAACACAGCAGAACTCATTATAATTGTGGAGATACCAGCTGCATAAAAGAAGAGGTGTTTGTCTCTTGTTCACCACAGTATCTCCAGCATCTAGAATAGTGTTTAGTAGGTGCTCAATAAATATTTCTTCAAGAAATGAATACATAAATTTATTTAATTAATTTTGACTCCATCAATGTATTTACTGAAACTTATGAGAGTTACTCAAGTGTTATAAACCTTCCCCCGCCATGTGGAAAACAAGCCCCCAGTAGACTGCAGAGATTAAAAATATAAAGTACTCAGCACAGTGCCTGTGACTTTATTGCCCCCACTAGCTCAAAAACTATTTGCTTTTTCCTAAATTTACCTTTACCTGGAATTTCCTATCCTCTTTTCCTTTTAGATTTTCTTCATCACAGCTATTAAGGGCTTTTTTCAGAGCCTTTTTATTAATATAAAACCAAAAACAAGCAAACTCAGTGCTATAGAGTTGATTCCAACTCACAGTGACCCCCTTTGAATTTCCAAGGTGGCAAATCTTTATGGAAGTCAATTGCCCCGTCTTCCTTCTGCAGAGTCTTCCTTCCATTCTGTTTGGGCTCAGCATTTTCTAGCTTGGGTTGTTGCTCTTAGGGTTTCACATTCCCTACAAGAGCATGAGGTCAGGAAGACTCAAAGCCATTGCCCTTCCCAACAGTTGCTGCTAATAGGGCAAGCACCCAAGCTCACTGTTATCAAATCAATTCTGACTCATAGTGACCCTGTATGACAGAGTAGAACTGCCCAATAAGATTTCCCAGACTGTAAATCTTCACCAAAGCTGACTGCCTCATGCTTCTTCCACAGTGTGGCCATCGGTTTCAAACTGTTGCCCTTTTGGTTAGCAGCCAAATGCTTTAACCACTGTACCAGCAGAGCTTCTTATAGTGACTACAAAGACCTTTCAAAATATATCTATCAAGTGTTCAGTGCAATGACAGCATCAACACAGTGTAATATAAAATCTATTTCAAAGTGTTGTTGTTGTTGTTATGTGCCGTCAAGTCAAACCTGACTCATAGCGACCCCTACTTGGGTTTCCAAGGCAGTATCACTACAGAAGTAGGATTGCTCAACCTTCCTTCCAAGGAGTGGCTGGTGGGTTTGAACCACCAGCCATCTGGTTAGCAGGCAAGTGTCTTAGCCACTATGCTACCAGAGCTCCTTATTTCAAAGTATTAGGTATGGTATAATATATAATGTTCTATCAAAATACACATTATTAATATGCTTTTTACACATCTACACATACATGTAAATCTGCATCAAAAATTTGTTCATTTCCCATGGTAATGGAAGGTGATGAAAATAGGGCTAGCTTGGCAACTTTTGGTCATTTAATTTAATAATTTGGTGACTTGATAGAAAACTATTTCAGATTAATTAATAAAAATCAGACTTACTACAAATGGAAAAACCACTTTTTTCTTACAGTCACTATGGTAGTTAAGGTTATATGTCAACTTGGCTGGGCCTGGTTTTGAGTGGCTGGGCAGCTGGATATAGATATCCCCCATGATGAGACTGGTAATCATCTCCATGGTAGAATCTGCCATACGCAGCTGAGTAGCTGCCTTAGGGATGTGGTCTGCTTCCAGTATATAAGCAGCAGCTTTGAGGAAGGTCTCTGAGCTTTTTGGCATGCTTGGACCCTGCGTGGAGCCAAGTCTTCATTTGGCAGCATGCAATGCCGCTTGCCTATCGTGGACTATTTCTGGACTTGAACTAGTGGCCTGCCATGTTGGTTAATAATCTTGGGATTGGGCCATTGTAATTGTCAACTTTGGATTTGTCAGCTTCTGCAGCCAGCAACTGCCTGAGTTAAGAGAGGCCACAGCTTCAGTGGGCCAGGAGCAAGAGGCAGAGCTGAAGCCCCAGGTCAAGAGGTCTACATCCAGCCTCTAAAACTGGCACTTTGAACTCTTGACTTTGAGTCTCCTTAACTGTAAGATAATAAATCCTTGTTTGTCAAAGTCATTCATTTGTGGTATTTTCTGTTAGAGCAGCACTAGATAACCAGAACACTCACTATGCCATTGAGATTAGTGAAATATAATTTTTTCATGAACACAGTGTTTGAAAGTATACAGTTTCCCCTAATAGCATGATCAACTCTTTTTCCATTAACTACAAGTAATAGAATTGTTATCCATTTCAGAATTTCTATCAGCAAAATCAGAGAAAAGCTCCCTAGGCCAGCAAATATATTTCATGTACAACTAAAGAACAAATACAGGTGTTTTTTGTTTTTTTTTTTAATTGTGGTTTGGGTGAAAATTTACAGAGCAAATTCACTTTCCATACAGCAGTTCACATACACTTTGTCTCATGACATTGACCACAATTTACCACAATGCGAC
>NW_006921886.1:3669613-3694356 GCF_000298275.1 Orycteropus afer afer
TCTTTAGGATATATACCTAGTAAAGGAATGGCTGGGTCAAATGGTATTTCTAATTCCAACTTTTTAAGGAATCACCATACTGCTTTCCACAGTGGTTGTACCATTTACAGTCCCACCAGCAGTGTATGAGAGTCACAATCTCTCCGCATCCTCGCCAGCATTTGTTATTCTCTGTCTTGTTGAACTTTGCTACTAGTGCTGGAGCAAGATGGTATCTCAATGTTGTTTTGATTTTCATCTCTTCAAGTATAAATATAGCTTTAAAGTGGCAAAATAATATGTCTTTGAAAAAGTGTATATATTTTCAATTTGTTTTATCCTAGTCCTCAAAATGCATAAATCTATAGTAGTCAACTGGCTTCAAAGCAACTTAACCTTAATTTCAGACCACACTAAAAATATTATCTGCACAACCTTCCTTAATCAAATTTGAAAGAGACAGATGGGCCTGCTTTTTCCTTGCACTGTGTTTATAGTTACAATCTCCATTTGCTCAGATAACACATTAAAAAAATCAGCTACAGAACTGACATCAGAGAAAGTGATTCCAAATTCTAAATATATATCCTAAATCCAAAAAGGCAACAGTGCAGCCTATAAATTCTCTGATGATCATGACCAAAATCCCTTTCAGCAAAAATAATAAACATGAAGAAATCTCTTTGCAAAAAGACAGGGATCGTGGAGGTCATTTCTGTAGAAATTGCACAAGTAGCACTTGAAAAAATTCCTTGCTACTTATTTCCCTTCTTCTTGCCATCTGTAATAATATCCAATCTCTCTGAAGGTTTCTTTGACTTACCCACTAAAAAGATACACTATAAGCTTGATCTGTGACAAGTATTCATACATAATGTCATAGTATTAAACTTCCCAAATATTTGTGGCTAATCCCTGAGGGAGAATTTTATCTCCTTGCCCCGCTGATGTCTGATTCAGCCATAGGAATTGACTTGGCTAATAAAATGAGCACAAGTGACTTGTGTCACTTCAATGGGACACTTGTAGAGCTAGTGTGCACACCACACTGTGGCACTTCTCCCTATGCTGCAAGAACAGCCATGTTCCCAACAGAAGCTCTTCAAACAACCTAGGTCCCAGAGTACAGACTGTGTGCCACAGAGCCCTCTTACTTGCAATGGACATGTGGTGGGAGGGAAAAATGAACCTCTGAGTTGTTAAAACGTTGAGATTTGGGCTGTTTTTTACTTCAGCCTCACCTAGCCATAGTCTTTATAATATCCTCATGTGCAAATGACAGCTGGACAACGAAAAGAGAAGACAGAAAAAGAATTAATACACTCAAAATGTAGTGTTGGCAAAAAACGTTGAATATACTATGGACTACCACAAGTCAGTTAGAAGAAGTACAAGCAGAATGCTGCTTAGAAGCAAAGATGGTGAGACTTCAGCTCACTTACTTGGGCCATGTCATTAAGAAAGAGCAACTGCTAGAAAAGGACATCTCTGGTCAAGAAGAAGGTCAGGGGAAACAAGGGAAACTCTCAGCAAAATGGATTGACACAACAGCCACCACAAAGGACTCAATCATGCTAACAATCATGAATTGAGTGCTGGGCGACATTTTATTCCGTTATACATAAGATCATCATGAGCTGCAGCCGAATGGATGGCAATTAACAGCAACCTCACCTGATCCTGAATAGCAAGCACAATAAGAAGCCCTATACGAAAACAAAGTCGTTCTTTTGCCTAGAAGATGTAGGGGAAAACAAAACACGAAGCACAGTTGTTATCAGGGTTAAAGAAAGATCAATGTATGTAAAATGCCGGGCACATATTTAATACATATAAAATTATTAAGTGGTTAAGGACTCATATTTGTATGACTGTTAAGTGTGTGTGTAATGGGATAAGGATTAATATAAAATTGTTAATCTGCTTGTGAGTATTAATAGTACCAAAAACAAACAAACAAAAACTGCCGTTGAGTAGATTCTGACTCATAGTGACCCCCATTGAGTTTCTGAAGTGGTAAATCTTTATGGAAGTAGATTGCTCAGTCTTTTTTCCACGGAGTGGTTGGTGGGTTTGAACTGCCAACCTTCTGGTTAGCAGTCAAATGCCTTAGGCACTGTGCTACCAGAACTCCTTATTAATAGTACAGGAGTATTTAAATTTTATACTCAGAAATCAAAGCATTTCTCATTGTAACCTATAATAAACAGTATTTGGGGGTAAGGGTCATGAATTTGTAGACTCAAAAAGACCAGAATTTAATTCCCTTCTCTACCACTTATAAACTGTTTGATTATGGACAACTGAAGTTGCAATTTCCTCATTTATAAAAGTGGAACACAAAACTCATTTCATAGAGTTACTGTGAAGATGATGGATAATGCAAGTGTCATTAGTTGCTGTCAATTTGGCTCTGATTCATGGCAACCTTATGTATAACAGAATAAAACATTACTTGGTCTTGCACCATCTCCATGACCACTGGTATATTTGAATCCACTATTGTGGCTACTGCGTCAATCTTTATCATTGAGGGTTTCCTTCATTTTCTTGGCTTTCTTCTTTACCAAACATGATGTTCTTTTCTATCAATTATTCTTTCCCAATAACATGTCCAAAGAAAGCAAGCCAAAATCGCTCCATCCTCATTTTTAAGGAATGTTTTGGTTGTATTTCTTCTAAGACTGATTTGTTTGTTCATCTGGCAGTCCACAGGGTAGTCTTTGCCAATGCTACAATTTGAATGCACCAATTCTTCTGTCTTTCTTTTTCAGTGGCCAACTTTCGATAATAGAACTCAATGGTCTAATATACTATGTGGCATGCAATGGTTGCTCAACAAATTCAAATCATACTTAGGCTGTACTTTCTCACCAATAAATGAGACATTTAAGTATAAAAAGTTATCCAGGGTATGAAACTATGGCTTAGTTTTGGTTAAGGACTTCTGGTGTCAAGATTTACACCATAATTTGGGACAGGGGGCATATTCAAATATCCTTAAAAGAAAACTAAGACAAACAAAACAGTTTTAACTTTAGGGCCTAGGATTTCTCGAAGGCTCTGTTGGAAAAGAACTGAATCCTTTTTCCTTCCATTAAAAAAGACACCCTGAGAAAATCCAAGTACTGGTGGTGTTGGGCACTTGATACCTACATGTCCTTCCTTAGCTCATGAGAGTATGAGACTAGGGAAGGGATGGGGGAAGAAAAGGAAAGAGTTTGTATTAGATTCACAATCTAAGAGCCACTATGTATTGCTACAGTCATGATTACACATAAACGTAGCTACCTGAAAATGCTTACCCATTCTGGTTCCCTTTTAATCGGTAGGGCTTCCAGGTTATACTGGCACCCAATTTAATGCCTGGGTTAGAAAAATGAGAATGCTTCTAAGAATCTGGTCATGTGAAGAGAGTTACACCTATGTTCCCTTTACTCTCCTTCCTGAAAACTCTCGTCTCTAACTTGGCCCTGGAGGGGCAAGTAGTTTCTGTAGGTTTCTAGTTCTAGCTCATCATTTTTATTCACCATTTACACATGGCTTTTGACATTCAACCACGGTACAACAGAACAAAATCCTTGGACCTAAAACACTTTGACGCAACATTAGTTTGACAGCTCTGTCTCCAAGTTTTGAAAAATGTATACCCTTTCCCTAAAATTATTTAATCATTATGCAGGCTAGGAGCTCTGGTGGCATAGTGCCTAAGGCATTTGACTGCTAACCAGAAGGCTGGGGTTCAAACCCACAAGCCACTCTTGGAAGGAAGGTTGGGCAATCTAATTCTGTAGTGATATTGCCTCAGAAATCCAAGGAGGGGTCGCTATGAGTTGGATCTGACTCCACGGCAGTGGTAGCATTAGCGTTAGTAAGCTAGGATTTAGTTTCTTATAGATATTTGTTCATTAAAATAAATTCCCTTTTAAAAAAAAAAAATCAGAGATCATCTGTATTTCACAGCAAACTAATTTTTGTGCATTTCAGGTGTCACATGTCAGTTACTGATTCATTTACTTCCTTTGCCTTCCCCAGTCAACAAGCCTATTCCGCTTTTTGAGATAACTGGTCTTGATGCAGAAAGTCTATAAGCAACCTCTCCATACACTGACATTCTGGAAGATGTTCAGCCAATATAATCGAGGGGCAGACATACCAAGTACAAGACCAGCAGGCCTCAAACCTCCAATATAGCCTTTCTTTATCATACTAGTTTGTGTAATCACCCTTCTTACACTTTCTAATGATTACAACTGCTGATATTGTTTCTCATATAACTTAAGGGAGACTATGAGAGAGGACAACTTTAATTATAGGCCTAATCAATGAAATACTGTCAAACCTGGTGCAGTGCAGTGGATTGCTTTTATATAGCCTTTCTCTCCACGGTCTCATAACTCCTGCCAAATGACTGGGTGGGACTATTCAGATAATATGCTTGTGGCCTAATGGAATTAAACAGCCTGCTAATAATACAAATAAGGTACACAGCACCCTGTGGGGATAGGGTCATGCAAATAAGGTATATGGAACCTTAATAAGGGATTGATAAGTTTTGCCAGCCCACTATGCTTGAAAGAAAGCAGATCTTGGAGTGGAGTGTGTCTTTCGTACATGTGGTCCCTGTGCTGAGAACTTCCTAGACACAGCAGATAGAAAGGTGAACACTGGAGACAGTGTGAGACAGTGAGAAGAAGTGGCAGAGGAATGGGGCAGCAGAACCAAGAGACTGCACAAGACAGAACAGTGGGATTCCTGGACCAAGGAGTGAGGCAGTTGTTCTGGGCATGCCAACTCAGAGTGAAGCAAGAAAGCTGAAGGCTTGCTGATAGAGTAATGTGCCTCTGGGCACTTGGCAGAGCTAGGTTCACTGAGCAAGAAAGCTGAGGGCTTTCGGGCAGGAGGCTTTCTGGTGGAGTTGGGTGCCTCTGGGCAATTACTGGTAGAGTTAAAGAGCTTTGTAACACTTGCCTAAGCAGGAAAGAGGACAGGCCAAGGAGCCCACAGACTGAGGGAGAGGCCTACCTGTGGGCACAGCTGAAAAGCTGTCCTGACCAAAGACATGCCCTAAATCATTCCTGATTCTGAATTTTAACCTACTATTTCTCTAATAAACACTATTACTGAGGGTATGACCTGTGAGTTCTCTGTGGCCATTGCAATGAATTAATGAACCCAGCAGAGAAGAGGATGCTGTGGGAGGGATGGCTGGTGTCAGAATGGTAAAAAGTGTGGAGAGTAGAGGTATGTCTGACCTCTACCTCAGAGCAATCAGCCTTGGGCTGTTGATGCTAATGATTCTCCTTCTCCCCTGTGAAATTAGATGAGGAGATCTGATGCCCCATGCCACTTTTAAACTTAGAAATGATGGTTAAACATGCAGGAATTATGTACAGTTTGTCCCAGGTCAATAGTCAGGAGAAAAGAACATTTAAACAAAGATTTTAAAAAACGTTTTGGATAAGCTTAGTAGTAAGTGAATATTGAATATATCAGTCTAATCTCCAAGTTTGTGAAAGAATGGATTATTAGGTTTAGCATCTGAAAATTAGAGAATTCTCTATAATAAGTGACTTGCTTAGGGCAGAACCCAAGGGGTTTCTGTAAATCAGCTTGATGGGGATAGCTACCCAGGCATAACCATCAAGGGTTAAATTAGAACCAATTCAGATCACAAAAGTAGCCTAGGCTTTATGGCAAAAGATACTCCAGTTTAAAAACGTAATAAAGGTCATCTAGACTCTGGTGGCATTGTGCCTAAGGCATCTGACTGCTAACCAGAAGGCTGGTGGTTCAAACCCACAGCCACTGCTTGAAAAGAAGATTGGGAAATCTACTTCCATAGAGATACCAACTCAGAAACCCAAGGAGGGGTCGCTATGAGTCGGATCTGACTCCATGCCAGTGAGTTAATACATTTTGCTCAAATTATTATTTAGAGCTTTAAGCTTTAGCTCTAGGATTACCTCCTCCTGGAAGCACTTTCTGACACCTTTCTCTCACAGCCTCTTCTTTGTGCCTCTCTTTTCTTCCATAATGCCTCAAACATCTACAATTTCATTGAACTATTGAGCACCTACTATGTACCAGATAATATTTTAGCATACTTAGGGTCCATCAATGAACAAAAATTGTTATCCTCAATGGAGTTTACACTTTCATTGTGGGGCAGGGAAAATAACAATCAATTACATCCTATTTTACTGTTACATGACTTACTTTTGCCTCTGACTCTTTGAAGTCAAAAAAGGTGTTTATCGTTCATCTCTCAAGTGCACAGAGTAGGCCCTCGGTAAGTATTTGCCTAATGACGAAATATGGAACTCTGAATAATGGCAATGTTAAAAGTCAAAGACATTCTCAAAAGAGAATATTTGGGCTTTTATTCTTCAGTACTAATTTATGAACTAGCATAGTAATTAGAGCAGTTGCGTAGTAGAGTTTCCAATTTTACAGATCTAATTTTGGAAGGTTTTATAGTTGAAACATTGAATTGTCAAGCAGACCCAATTTCAATGATCAAAATACTTCTTTTTACTCAATGTCTTTGAATCCTATAACATGTTTTCAGTGAAGAATCTTCTATTCTTGGTTGGTTTCTAAAGCATAAAACAAAAATAAGCCTCTATTCTTAATAGGATTTAAACATCAATATCTGACTCAGTAGGACTTTAAATTTAGGGTGTTAGTGAAGCTTTGCGATTTAATATTCAAAATAATTCTTAAATGGTCTTAACCAAATCCCCATTTGGATATTTGTTTAGTTTCCACACAACTGCTCTTTCTTAGAATTTACTCTTAGTAAAATCTCCTTAAAATACAGATATGCTCCTGACTTTTTTCCTCTAAATACCCTTGTTAGAATGATTAGTGTTTGAGGACAAAGATGATACACTCTCCACCTTATATAAATTGATTTAATTAGTGCCCAATCTGAGGATACAAACACAGTGAGCAGTCATAATATACTTATGGGTAATAGTAAGTATCAAGTTGGTGGGTTGGCCACATCCTTTGTGAATATCCATTTTTACTTGGCTGCGCCATGTCTTAGATCATACCCTTTGTTCTTTAACTTATGTCCAGTAGAGGATGCATGGGATAGAGGAAGAGAAGACAAATGAGAACTTTAGCAGGTCTGAAGAGTGTGATAAGGAAAACTGTTTTAGGATCAATTTAGGATTTCTTTATTCATCTTCATCTTGCCTCTTATTGCCATGGATACATAAGTTGATTTTTATGAATACAGCATTTATAATAGCAAGTTACAAGATGGAAGTATATTATACTGGGTCTATTTTTACAACCTGAAAAATAAATGCTTTCCAGATAACTCAAAGCAGCATTGTAAAACCAGACATACTAGGCTATCCCAGTTTTTAAAAAAATTCTAGAGATGCAACATCTTTTGTTCTTCAGATCTTGAACCTCTAGTAAATATTATAGAATTACGTTTCATGAGTGTGAGAAAATAAAGTAAGCTCTGGTTCTACCAATGATATGACAAGAAGATAATCTGCATATAACTCAAGTGATATATTCAAGTAGTAAAAACAGCACGTCACCGAAATTACGGATTTGTTTTAGCCATCTCCATAATCCTTCTGGAAATTAGCAGCACTTCCATATCCACTGTGGATTGAAATTGTCATATTGGAGGTATTGTTCAAAATATCGTCCACCTATTGCAGTATTTGGAATCCCACCTTTAGAAGTCTACATCTAGGAAGAACAACCAGATGAGATCAAGACAGGGCAGTGGAAATAGAATAACACGGGTAGTCGGAAACAGCATGCAGGAGACTCAGCTTTGATCCCAGCAAACGCACTTCCTATGCAGCTACCACCGTCTGTCGGTGGAGGTTTGTGTTCTGGTACTAAACAGGTTTTGGCAGAGCTTCCTGACTAACACAGCCTAGAAAAAAAGGCTTTGGGATCTGAAAACCCTATGGGTCCCAATGGTCTGATCCAAAATCGATCATGGAGGTGGTGCAGAACTGGGCAACATTCTTGGTCCACTGTACCTGGAGTCCAACTTGAGGGCAGGTGACTACAGGAGATAGGATAAGCCTATCTGTAAGAATGGATGGAAGGGATATAGAAGTAAATTGTAAGAAACTTTTAAAAATCAAAGTATTTTTCAAATACTCTCAACTCAGAACTGTGCATAGGGTTAAGGACAAAAGAAAGAAAGAAAGGAGGAAGTATAGCAATAGTGTCTTTACTGTAATCAGAAATTATTAATGTATGTGTATTAATTATGTATTTTTTTTTTCTTTGGCACTCAAAAACACTGACTCACTGACACAAAAACACTGACACACAATTCCAGAATGGGAGCCAATTGTTGGCACTGGACTCATTCATTCTACCAATCTGCTCTTTTCCTAAAAAGAAAAAAACACTTTAGCAGCTACTATTTTTCTTTCTTTTTGTAAAACCATAGCTACTCCCACATAGCACAAGCTCAATTCCAGCCAATGTGTGTGTGTATTTTTAAAGAAAGAACACAGGTCTTCTAGTTTTGTGTTAGCAAAGTCACCTCTTTCACTGCCAGTGCTAATGCTAAACATGTAATACTTTATTGTCATGAGCTGGAATCTGATTTGTTAATTAAATGCAGCTATCAGTAATTACTACTTGTCAGTGTAATCTATTTTAGGGAGCTCCACTCTAAATGATAAAGATGGCTCTGATATTGACAGGGTGGGATAGGCAAGGTGACTGCTTACTTCCCCACATCAGAAAATCACTCTATTTTTATGATGAATGAACAGCTCTACTGTCAAGATATCTTAACTGGGTTATTCTGTTTTTCTTTAGTGCACCAGTGATAAAGTTTGCAATTATATAGTTTTTTCTTGTTTCTGAAATCTAAATGTCACCCTTCTTTGTAATACCAAATACTGTAAGTAGATATTAACTATTTCACTCAGTGTTACAAGTAGTTAATAACTAAATGATAAATCTTTTAGATGAGCATCAGTGGTGAAGTCACAATGATCTCTACCATCAAATACTTAGTCTGTGTAAGTGCATCTTCTAATTACTCACACACTGGCTTAGACAGAAGAGCATCAGTTTGATCAGAAAGGGAAAACACTTTTTTCACTGATACTCAGCCAGGTTTTCCCTGGCAAAAAGTTTAGATTTCAGTTTAGGTCTCTAAAATTTGCAAAGTAAAAAATCATGGTGTTTGCTTGTAGTATTGAATTGATCTGAACTCTGTCTGAAATGAACCTAAAACTCTTCAACAGCTCTACATCTGCATGACTAAAAGCAATGTCAGGACAAGGGTAATGACAGCCAAATTCACTCCATGGAGTAGTTACTGGGGCTGCCACAGATGCTGGGCATTGCGTTCAGGGTCTAAGAGGAGCAGACCTTTTGGCCTCACCTCCTCTTACTTCTCCTGACATTTAAGATGAATATGGTAGCAGAGGGAAAGGGAAGGTGGAGTCCCAAGGAGTGCAGTGATGGGTGGTGGAAGGCTCAGACAAAAACAATAAACACAGCGGGGAGCCTGAGGGAGGTTTGGCGTACAAGTAGCTTTACCCTACACCGCCTGAAAGACTTAGCACACCCCTCACAGCATCCTGACTGCCTCATCCTTCTTCTCTCACCATCTGTTTTATATCCAACACTCCAATAGTCCTTGTGTTCCTGGATAATTAATTATCTTGTTATGTTGTTGTTACGTGCCGTCGAGTCGGCCCCGACTCATAGTGATCCTCCTTGGGTTTCCGAGGCAGTATCACTACGGAAGTCGGATTGCCCAACCTTCCTTCCGAGGAGTGGCTGGTGGGTTTGAACCGCCAGCCTTCTGGTTAGCAGTCAAGTGCTTTAGCCACTATGCTACCATAGCTCCCTATCTTGTTATCTTGTTATAGGACCCAACAAATTTGGCAGCTATTCTGAATATGGTATAATATTTAAATAGGATTAATACTTTGGTTGTCTGGCCCAAGAGAAAACATGACTTTTTTGATGGAAAGTAATGAAAAAAGAAAAAAAAAAAAAAGAACTTCCTAATTGTATTCCTAAAATATGGTAAGGAAAATAAATGACTTTGCCTTCTTTTTCCTGGAGCTCCTCCTTTAGTTAAGAGGTAAAGAGTCCAATGGGAATGGGATAAATCCTTTTTTTTTTTTTTCCTGTGGCAACTGGTGGCAACCCAAAGGGGGTTGCTGTGATTTGGAATTGACCTGATGGCAGTGAGTTTTTGTTTTTTGGTTTTTTTTAAACTGAGAAGGTGTGCATTATTTCACGTTATTTCTAAGAAACCAAAATGTTCTGAAATATAAATGATCAGTATTTACTTGAAGAAAGAATACACTAAATAACCACTGGGATCCTTAAAAAGTATGAGTATTTTCAAAGGGAAAAATAGGAAGATAAACATGGATAGTGATAGGACTTCTGAAAAGTTTTACTCCATCTCTCAATAGCCTGTCATATGCCAAATCCAGTTTTCTGTATACCCAAACCAAACTCCCTGCCATCAAATCGGATCTGACTCATAGCGATAGCTCCTTGGGTTTCCAAGGCAGTATCATTAAGAATTACTCAATCTTCTTTCTGAGGATTGGCTGGTGGGTTTGAACCACCAGGCTTCTGGTTAGCAGTCAAATGCCTTAGGTATGAGCTGATGATATTTCTGGTATTTGGTGAATAGCTTCCAAATGCATGAGTAATGATTTTGAGCTAGTGTCATAATTTTGAATTATTGCCACTCCAGAAGGAAAAAGTGGGTAAGTGGTGCTGGGTAGTAACTGTTCAGGCAGCAGGGCAAAGGTATGTTTCCCACCTGCTGGTACAATGATGCTCAGGATGGGGAAAACAGGGACATCATTTCTTTACATTAACATCTATGGGCCCCCCCTAACAAAGTACCCCCATTTTCCTTTTCTGCACTATAGCTCCAACTTCCATCAAGCTCTCTTTTGTCTAACTTGAGAAGCCACGACCACACTTGGCTGTCTTCTGGAACAACAATAAAAAAAATCTTCCTCATGACTAGTTTATATATTTGAAAGATCTACAGTAAAGATGAAAATGTGGATTTACCAGAATGTCTGCCCCAGCACTGCATAGGGTAAGGGAAGGAAGCATAGACCCAGGTTCCTAGGAATGGATTTCCAAGACAGTTGGGCCATTGTGGCAGAAGGTAACACTGCATTAATCATACAAAAGGATTTTATATTTTTTTCTCTCAGCATAACTATCCCTTCTTCTTATAGTATAGTGACCATATGTACAACAAAACAAAACACTGCCCTATCCCACACCATCCCTATAATCCTTGCTTATGACTGATCCCACTGTTGCAGCCCCTATGTCAACTACCTTGTTGAGGGTCTTCTTTTTCACTGATATCCTTCTCCAGGGAACAGTCCATTCTGACAACATGACCAAAGTAGGTGAGATGAAGTCTAGCCATTCTTGCTTCTAACTAGCATTCCAGCTGTGCTTGCTCCAGGATAGATTAGTTCATTCTTCTGTCAATCCATGTAATTTTCAGTATTTTTCACCAACACCACAATTCAAAGGAATCAACTCTTCTTTGGTCTTCCTTATTCATTGTCCAGCTTTCACATGCACATGAGGCATTTGAAAATACCATGGATTAGGTTTGGTCCACCTTAGTCTTCAAAGTGACATCTTTGCTTCTTAACCCTTCAGAAGGTCTTTTGCAGCAGATTTATGCAATGCAAAACAATGTCTGATTAATTGATTGCTGCTGCCATGGGTGTTGATTATGGATCCAAGTAAAATGAAATCCCTGACAACTTCAATCTTTTCTCCATTTATCGTGATGCTGTTTATTGGTCCAGTTGTAAGGATTTTTGCTTTAGGTTGAGGTGTAATCCACGCCAGAGACTACAGTCTTTTATCAAGTAAGTGCTTCAAGTCATCTTCACTTTCAGCAAGCAAGGTTGTGTCACCTGAGTATCTATCACAAGTTGTTAATATTCTTCTTCCAATCCTGATGTGACATTATTTTTTGTATAGTCCAGCTTTTCTGATTATTTGCTCAACATACAAATTGAGTAAGTACAATGAAAGGATACAACCCTGATGCACACCCTTGCTGATTTAAACCATTCAGTATTCCTTCATTCTCTCAAATAACAACCCTTTGGTCTACATAAAGGTTCCTCATGAGCGTAAATAAGTGTTCTGGAATTTCCATTCTTCACAATGTCATCCACAATTTGTAATGATCTACAGTCAAATGCCTTTGCATAATCAATGAAACACAGAGAAACATCTTTCTGCTTTTCTTTGCTTTCAGCCAAGATCCATCTGACATCAGCAATGACATTCCCTGTTTCATTTCCTCTTCTGAATCCAGCTTGAATTTCTAGAATTTCCCTGTCAATATACTGCTACAATTGTTTTTGAATTATCTTTAGCAAAATTTTATATGAGTATAATATTAATGATATTGCTCGATAATTTCAATTCTGTTGGATCATCTTTGTTTGGAATGGGCACAAATATGGATCTCTTCCAGTCACTTGGCCAGGTAGCTGTCTTCAAAATTTCTTGGCATAAATAAGTGCCTCCAGTGTTGCATCCATTTGTTGAAACATCTCAATGGGTATTCTATAAATTCCTGAAACTTTGTTTTTCACCGATTCCTTCAGTGTAGCTTAGACTTCTTCCTTTGGTAGCAGTAGTTCTTGATTATATGCTAACTCCTGAAATAGCTGAACATCAACCAATTTTTTTTGTAAAGTGACTCTGTGTATTCCTTCCATCTTCTTTTAATGCTTCCTGTATCATTCAATATTTAGCCCATAAAATTCTTCAGTATGGCTTGAATTCAAGCCTTGACTTTTTTCTTCAGTTCTTTCAGGTTACAAAATGCTGACCATGTTCTTCCATTTTTGGTTTTCTAATTCCAGGTCTCTGCATATTTCATTATAATACTTTACTTTGTCTTCTTGAACTGCCCTTTGAAGTTTCCTATTCAGCTCTTTTATTTCCTCATTTCTTCCATTTGCTTTACCAACACTCCATTCAAGAACAAGGTTCAGAAACATCAAAAGGAATTTTCAAGATATATCCTGAAATACACTGTTGCCAGTTACAGGATAATATCCATATACCTACAAGGAAGACCAGTTAATACTGCTATTATTCAAATTTATGCACCAACCACTAAAGCCAAAGATGAAGACATTAAATATTTTTACCAACTTTTGAGTCTGAAACTGACCAAACATGAAGTCAAGGTGTATTTGTTATTACTGGTGATTGGAATGTGCAAGTTGGAAACAAAGAAGACTCATTAGTAGTTGGCAAATATGGCCTTGGTGATAGAAATGAGGCCAGAGATTGCATGACAGAATGATGCAAGACCAATGACTTATTCATTGCAAATACCTTTTTTTCAACAACATACATGGTGGCTATACACATGGACTGCACCAGATGAAACACAGGTGTGGTAGTTAAGGTTGTGTGTCAACTTGGCTGGAGCTGATTTTGAGTGGCTGGGCAATTGGATATAGTTAATCCTCATGATAAGACTGGTAATCAACTCTATGCTGGACTCTACTGTGAGCAACTGAGTAGCTACCTTAGGGATGTGGTCTGCTTCCAGTATATAAGATGCTTGGAGAAAGGTCTTCAGGCTTTTGGTATGCTTGGACTCTGCATGTAGCTGGGTCTTCATTTAGCATGTTTCCATGTTTCTTGCTGATCTTGGGACTGCTTCTGGACTTGAACTAGTGGAAAGTGTAGTGCTGCTTGATAATTTTTGGTCTGTGACATTTTACTTGTTGACATTGGGCTTGTCAGCCTCAGCAGCCAACAGCTGCCCGAGTTAAGAGAAGACTCCAAGTCCAATGGGCTGGAAGCAAGAGGCAGAGTTGAAGCTGAAGACTAAGGGGCCTTAACCCAGCCCCTAAGGCTGGCACTTGAACTCAGACTTCTAGCTTCCAAAACTGTAAGAGAATAAATCTGTTTGTTAAAGTCATCCACTTGTGGTATTTTCTGTTCGAGTGACACTAGATAACCAAAATCTACTTGAAAATCTCTTGATAACCAAGAGGAATCAAATCCACTACATATGTGGAAAGAAGCAATGGAGAAGCTCAATATCTTCACTTGAAACAAAGCCAGCAGTTAAGTGTGGAAAAGACCATCAACTGATTATATGCAAGTTCAAGCTGAAGCTGAAAACAATTAAAACAAGTCCAATAGAGCCAATATACAACCTTGTCTATATCCCACCTAAATTTAGGGATCATCTGAAGAAAAGATTTGATGCACTGAATGCCAATGACCGAAGACCAAATGAGTTGTGGGATGACATTAAGAACATCATACATGAACAAAGCAAAAGCTCATTACAAAGACAGGAAGGGAAGAAAAGACAAAAAGGGATATCAGAAGACACGCTGAAAATTGCTCTTGAATAAAGACTAGCTAAAGCAAATGGAGGGAATATGATGGCGTTGTTGTTTGTTGTTAGGAGCTGTCGAGTCATCTCTGACTCATAGTGACCCTATGCACAGCAGAACGAAACACCGCCCATTCCTGTGCCAGCTCCATGATCCTTGCTATACTTGAGTCCATTGCTGCTGCCGCCATGTCAATCCATCTTGTTGAAGGCCTTCCCCTCTTTGGTTGACTCTCCACCTTACCAAGCATGACATCCTTCTCCAGGGAATGGTCCCTTCTGACAACATGACCAAAGTATGTGAGATGAAGTCTGGCCATTCTCGCTCCCAAAGAGCATTCCAGCTGCACTTCCTCCAGGACAGATCTGTTAGTTCTTTTAGCAGTCCATGGTATTTTCAGAATTCTTTGCCAACACCACAGTTCAAAAGTATCAATTCTTCTTTATTCTTCCTTATTCAATGTTCAGCTGTCATGCATATGAGGTGACTGAATATAACATAGCATGTGCCAGGTGCGCTATAGTCCTCAAGGAGACATCTTTGCTCTTCAGCACTTGACAGAGGTCATTTGCAGCCAATTTGCCCAGTGCTATACGTCATCTGATGTCCTGACTGCTGCTTCCATTGGCATCAATCATAGAACCAAGCAATGTGAAGTCTTTGACAGCGTCAATCTTTTCTCCATTTATCATGATGCTGCTTATAGGTCCAGTTGTGAGGATTTTTGTTTTCTTTATATTGAGATGTTATCCATACTGTAGACTATATTCTTCAGTCTTCATCAGTAAGTCCTTCAAGTCATCCTTACTTTCAGCAAGCAAAGTTGTATCATCAGTGTATCTCAGGTTGTTAATGATTCTTCCTCCAATCCTGATGCCACGTTCTTCTTCATATAGTCCAGCTTCTTGGATTATTTGATCAGCATGTAGATTGAATAAGTATAGAGAAAGGATACAACCCTGACACACTCTCTCTTGATTTTAAACCATGCAGTGTCCCCTTGTTCTGTTCAAACAACAGCTTCCTTTTCTATGTACAGGTTCCTCATGAGTAAAATTAATTGTTTTGGAATTCCCATTCTTCTCAGTGTCATCCACAATTTGTTATGAGCCACAATCAAATGTTTTTCCATAGTCAATAAAACACAAGTAAACATCTTTCTGGTGTTCTTTGCTTTGAGTCAAGATCCATCCGACATCAGCAGTGATATGCCTCGTTCCATGTCCTCTTCTGAATCCAGCTTGCATTTCTGGAAGTTCTTTGTCAATATACTGCTGCAACCGTTTTTGAATTATCTTCAGTAAGATGTTACTTGGGTGTGATATTAAGGATATTGTTTGATAATTTCACATTCTGTGGGATCACCTTTCTTTGTAATGAGTACAAATATGGATCTCTTCCAGTCAGTTGGCCAGGTAGCTGTCTTCCAAATCTCTTGGCATAGCTGAGTGAGTGCCTCCAGTGGGGCATCTGTTTGTTGAAACATCTCAGTGGGTAGTCTGTCAATTCCTGGAGCCCTGTTCTTCACCAATTCCTTCAGTGCAGCTTCAACTTCTTCCTTCAGTACCATTGGTTCTTGAACATATGCCACCTCCTGAAATGGATGAAGATCAACCAGTTCTTTTTGGTACAGTGACTCTGTGCATTCCTTCCATCTTCTTTTGATGCTTCCTGCATCATTCAATATTTTGCCCATAGATCTTTCAATATTGCAACTTGAGGCTTAAAATTTTTCCCTTAGTTCTTTCAGCTTCAGAAATGTCAAGTGTGTTCTTCCCTTTTCGTTTTCTAACTCCAGGTCTTTGCACGTTTCATTATAGTAATTGGCTTTGTCTGCTCGAACTGCTCTTTGAAATCATTGGTTCGGCTCTTTTATCCTGTCATTTCTTCCATTTGCTTTAGCTATTCTCCATTCAAGGGCAAGTTTCAGAGTCTCTTCTGACATCCATCTTTGTCTTGTCTTCTTTTCTTGTTTTTTAAGTGACCTCTTGCTTTCTTCATGGATGATGTTCTTGATGTCATCCCATAATTCTTCTGGTTTCTGGCCATTGGTGATCAATGTATCAAATCTATTCTTTAGATGGTCTCTAAATTCAGGAGGGATATATTCAAGGTCATATTTTGGCTCTTGTGGATTTGTTTGTCTTCAACTTCAAGTTAAACTTGCATATGAGCAGTTGATGGTCTGTTCCACAATCAGTTCCTGGCCTTGTTTTGGCTGAAGATATGAGCTTTTCCATTGCCTCTTGTCACAGATGTAGTCAATCTAATTCCTGCACTCCATCTGGCAAAGTCTATGGGTATAGCCACCATTTGTGTTGTTGAAAAAAGGTATTTGCAAGGAGTAAGTCATAGGTCTTGCAAAATTCTATCATGTGATCTCCAGCATTGTTTCTGTCACCAAGCAAATTTTCCAACTACCCATTATTCTTTTTTGTTTCCAACTTTTGCATTCCAATCAACAGTGATAATCAACACATCTTGATTGCAAGTTCAGTCAATTTTGGACTGCAGAAGTTGATAAAAATCTTCAATTTCCTCATCTTTGGCTTTGGTGGGTGGTCCATAAATTTGAATGATAGTAGTATTAGTGGGTCTTCCTTGTAGACATATGGATATTATCCTATCACTGACAGCATTGTACTTCAGGACAGATCTTGAAACATCCTTTGTGATGATGAATGACATGCCATTCCTCTTTAAATTGTCATTCCTGGTATAGTAGATCATACGGTTGTCTGATTCAGAATGGCCAAAACCTGTTCATTTCAGCTCACTAATGCCTAGGATATCACTCTTTATGTATTCCATTTCATTTTTGACAACTTCCAAATTTCCTAGATTCATACTTCATACATTCCATGTTCCAATCATTAATGGATATTTGCAATGTTTCTCCTCAATTTGAGTCATGCCACATCAGCACATGGAGGTCCTGAAAGATTTACTGTATCCGTATCGTTAAGGTTGGTTCTACTCTGATGAGGCAGCTCTTTCTCAGTCCTATTCTGAGTGCCTTCCAACCCAAGAGGCTCATCTTCCTGCACTGTATTGGACAATGTTTCTAGGCTATTCATAATGTTGCCCAGTAATGTATCAGACAGTGTTTGTCTGCTATTCATGAGGTTTTCCCTGGTCAATTTTTTGAGAAATGGATGGCCTCTTCCTTCTTTCTGGTCTGTCTCAGTCTGTAAGCTGCGTTGAAACCTATGCACCATGTGCAACCCTGCTGACATTTGAAACACCTGTGGCACAGCCTCAAGCCTCATAGCAACATGTAAGCCCCACAGTATGACAAACTGACAGACTCTCTTAGCTGTTGGAAACCTCTCCACCCTCCCCTTACCAATTTCCTACCAAGATCCTGCCGCTTTGTGATCCCTGGTTGCTCCATCCCTTTCCTGGCTCTGGGTGCTGGGCCCTGCCTGCCTTCTACCCCTTACCTGGATCCTGCCTCTTTTGTGGTCCCCAGCTGCTCCCTCCCTTTCCTGCTCTAGGGGGCTGGGGCCTGCCTGCCTCCCAGTATTGAAATTAGAGTCACAGAAAACATCATGGTTGGAAGAGGATGAAACTAGATACTTTCTCAAGGCAACAGAATTATTTGGTAGTGAAGAAACTACTAAAGGCAGAGAAAGAATGATACTATTGTTTTTTTAAGTATAGAACCTTAATTGAGGTATCTTTAAAAACAGAATATAGTAAAATCCTTACAATACTATGACAATTTCAAAGTAAATTTATAACTGAAAGCAGACAGGATTAACTTGGTTCTACAACATTTTTTTATTGCTCATTCACACCACAATAAAAGAAGCCCATTACATTATTATACCTTAGATATAGGCAGTCCTCGGGTTATGGATGTATGCTTTACACATAACCCATAGTTATGAAACCATCCTGATATAGCTTATTATATTAAAAATCAAAATTCATACAATGGTTCATAATAACAAATGGATGCTACTTTGAAACATGCATCAAAATAGTACTATTATTAATGCATTATGTTAAAGATGTTTTAGTGTATCTGGAAGTATGTTTTTAAGGTTTTTTATGAACAGAAAGTTACACTATTGAGGTGCAATAAATTACATACTGTGGAATTTCCAGCCATAAGTCTTTGTAAACTCTGTGGGAGAATTTGCCATGAGCAACTGAGTAGCTCCTGATTGTTAAAGTTACTCACCTGGGGTATTTCTGTTGAGAGTGGCACAAAGCAATCTTCTGGGAAGTTCACTCTCTCTCAGGTGTATAGAATTCTGATGTTGGGATTAGTTAGTCTGGCCACTCTGGTAGGCTCAAAAAGGAGCCCTCCTAGAGGCTGAAGGAGTCTCTTTGATCGCTGGCTGAGAAAGACATGCTGCTGAAGAAACATGCTCCTGAGAGACATGAGAGACATGTGCTGCTGAGAGAAACGTGCTTCTGAGAGAAGTGAGAGACACACACTGCTGGGAGAGAGACATGCACTGCTGGGAGAGAGACTGTCAGCTGAGAGATGGTGGGCTGAAAGAGACTGTGTTCCTGAACTTGAATTGTAGCCTGTTGCTTCCCTAATAAACCTCATAATCTGTGATTTCTGTGTGGCCACTGCAGCGAATTATTGAACCCAGCAGAGAGGTGGTGGGTGCTGCAGGAGGAACGGCTGGCATCAGGGTTGGTGAAAGGGCTGAAGGGAGACAGCATGTGTAGCCTCACAGGAATAGGCCTTGGGGTGCCGATGGTGATTCTGTCTTCTTCTTGTAGAGTTAGAGGAGGTCACAAGATGCAACCTCCTTACCCCTTTGAGAACTATATACTATACACTAAGACACACATTGACTAGCTAACATTAGATACAAACTGTACCTAACTGTTCTGACTTATGTACAATTTTGACTTAAGGACAAATTTAGGAATGGAACTAGTTGGTGATCCTGGGACTGCCTATGCTATAGTAAATATATCAGTTTTGAGAGACAGTGTTATATATTTTACATGTTATACTCTTGAAGGTGATATTATATTTTATATATTATACTTTTGAAGATAATTTCTTATCTTCTTATGTATGGTTACTTATCAAGGAATGGTCACACATATGAAAAAAAAAATCTGCTTCCAAATATTTGCCACTAATTTTATTAACCAACAGCACATTTCTATTTGTTAAGTACCAAATAAGAATCTGTAATGTGATTATCATATGTATTAGCTAATCTTCGTGTCTTTTTGAAGTTTCCATTTTGGTCATGATAAAAGAATTTAATGTCATACTTCAATCTCAAAAGAGAAATCAGATTTTTACACCATATAGGTAGATACTAATTCAAACCCACCAGCCACTCCTCGGAAGGAAGGTTGGGCAATCCTACTTCCGTAGTGATACTGCCTCGGAAACCCAAGGAGGGGTCGCTATGAGTCGGGGCCGACTCGACGGCACATAACAACAACAACAACAACAATAATTGGTTACATATAAGTTAGTCTCTTGCTTTATAGGGAGATATGACCTTAAGTATGTAATTCAAAACCAGTTGTTTATGAATTGATTAAGAAGCCCTAGTGGTGCAGGGGTTAAGCACTTGGCTGCTAATTGAAAGGTTGGAGGTTCAAACCCACCAGTAACTCCATGGGTGACATAGCAGCTTGCTTACATAGATCTACAGCCTTGGAAACCCTATGGGACAGTTCTACTCTGTCCCATAGGGTCACTATGAGTCATAATCAACTTGATGGCAACAGGTTTGTTTTTTTGGTTTTGAATTAGTTCCAACTCATGGCTACCCAACATATGTTAGAATAGAATTGTGCCCCATAGGGTTTTCAATGGTTGATTTTTTTTTAAGTATATCACCAAGTCTTTCTTCAGGGCCATCTTTGGGTGGACTTGAACCATCAACTTTTGGTTATCTGCCACATACTTAATTACATGCATCACTTAGGTCCTAATATGATTATTACATACATTTATGAGAATTTGAATAGAAGAAAAAATTCAAATGTTAGCTCATCTATGATTATGGAACTTTCTGAAGCTTTCTTGGCCTTGCAGGTAGAAAAATAAAAGTTGCTTAGCTTTCTATCTATTATTATTAGGATACTGGAGACATAATTGTACTTTTTAAAAATTGATAGTCTTGATAGACATATGCTTACTTATGGACCATTAGAAGATTGGAGAAAAGGGAAAATGAAGGGGTGGATAGAAAGTTTTCCTCATCTCTCAGGAGAACTGGACCCTCTTCTTCACATTCTGTCCTCACTGTATCTCTTCTGTCATCTAGCACACTGAACAGTATTGTTTCCTTAGCAGTTGGTTTTTCTCCTGGGTTTGCAAGGTCTATGTCATTATATCTTGGCACATAATAGTTACTCAATAAATGTGTATTGAATTAAACATATCAGGAATAAAAAAGTTAATTAAGTAGAGGGGAGGATAAGATGATTTTTTATTTATCCAATAAAAATATGTTTAGGGTTTCATATATTCTAAACAAGGCTGATGGTGGTGCAGTGGCAGAATTCTCAACTTTCATGAGGGAGACCTGGTTTTGATTCTGAGCCAGGGGTCCTTGAATGCAGCCAATGGAGGCTGATGTGTTGTGTTGATGCTGAACAGGTTTCAGAGAAGTTTCTAGACTAAGACAGACTCTGAAGAAAATCTTGGTGATTTACTTCTGAAAATCAACCAATGAAAACACTACAGATCAGAATGATCCTATCTTATTATGCAAGGAATCACAGGGCCGACTTGACAGCAACTAATAACAGCAACAGATATGTCAGATATTATACTGGGCACTGGAGATACAGGCACTGATTGAGGGATAGGGAGAGTGTGTTTGCATGGGAAAAGGCACTAAAAAATAAATAAGTAATTCAATAGAGTATGATGTATACTATGATAGAGAAGCAGGAAACTAGCCCATGCTCATGTTGTGAGGTGAGGGGCTGCAAATAAGGAAAGGAGTCAGAAAACAAAGAGGTGTAAAAGATTAGAAGTTAAGCGACAAATATGAAATGTGAAAGAGCATGGCTATTCTCTGGTTCTAAAACACACTGCCATCAAGCCGATTCCAACTCCTAGTGACCCCTTAAGACAGAGCAGAACTGCTCATAGGGTTTCCCAGGATGTAAATCTCTATGGAAGCAGACTGCTTCATCTTTCTGTCACAGAGCAGCTGATAGGTTTGAACTGCCAACCTTTTGGTTAGCAGCTGAATACTTTAACTACTATGCCATCAGAGCTTTTTACTCCTTGCTTAGAATCACCTAATAGCAGGAACCTAATGGAGGAGTGACAGAAGATGAGACCCAGGTCTGGTCACCTGAACAGAAAGGCTTAGTAAATAAAGCTAATTTGAACTTTACTCTGAATATAAAGGGTATTGAAGGTTACTAAGGTTACCTGGGGAGCTCTGGTAGCATAGTGCCTAAGGCACTTGACTGCTAACCAGAAGGCTGGTGGTTTAGACCCACCAGCCACTCCTCAGAAGGAAGATGGGGCAATCTACTTCAGTAGTGATACTGCCTCGGAAACCCAAGGAGGGGTTGCTATGAGTCGGGTCCAACTCAATGGCACATAACAACAGCAACAACAACAAAGGTTACCTGGTCAGGTTTGCATATTAGAAGAAAAAAAAAAATTCTAGGAAACAATGAAAAAGATGGAGACCTGAAACTAGTAAGGAGGCTGCTGTGATTCAAGGGAAAAGTGCTGATGGCTTGAATTAAAGGAGAACTGGGGCTACAGAGATAGGAGGTGAGACTGCTATGTCTTGGTGACAGACTAGATGTGTGAGGTTAAAGAGAAGGAGAAATACAGAATGATCCTCAGGTACCTGTGTTCCTGCCATCCTTGTAACTATTTCTCTTGGTTTCTCACTTTACTTGTGTCTGGATGGATATTATCAACACAGGGAAGCAAAATGGCATACAATTTGGGAACTGATAGTAATAAGAAAGTAATGGTGCATGAAAATTCTCAAGCCCTTGATCATTTTGGCCACACTACAGAGTTGAGAGTCTCTTCTTGTTTAAAAGATGCTAATAATTGTGGAGGAGACTTGGTGGCACAGCAGTTAAGTGCTCAAGGCTAAATGGAAGGTTGGACATTTGAACCCACCAGCCACTCTGCAGGAGAGAGATGTGGCAGGCTACATTGGTAAAGACTAACAGCCTCTAAAACCCTGTGGAACAGTTCTACTCTGCTCAATAGGGTCAGTATGACACAGAATAGACTTGACTCCAATGAAAGCAGTATTTCTGAAATTCAGAAACTCTAAATCTAAATATGGCTCTGTTGTTGTTGTTGCTATTATGTGCCGTAGAGTTGGACCTGACTCATAGCGACCCCTCCTTGGGTTTCCGAGGCAGTATCACTATGGAAGTCGATTGCCCTATCTTCCTTCCGAGGAGTGGCTGGTGGGTTTGAACCGCCAGCCTTCTGGTTAGCAGTCAAATGCCTTAGGCACTATGCTACCAGAGCTCCCAAATAACCACTAACTGTCAAGCCATCCATTTCAGAGTACACAAGGTTATGAGAATAAGATAAATACTCAATTAAGAAAAAATAATTTAGCCTGTAGAAACTCAGGAAAAAAACAATTATAGCTGCTATTTATTAAGATTTTATGGTGTACCAGACACAGCCATGACAATGAACAGTAATGTTTCCCACTTTAAAGAGTCAGATGTCCGAGCTAGGTGGATATCCCACGTCTAGAACAGATTTAGAAACAGGAATATAATTATGTTTAAATAAAAATAAAATGGAAATATTCCTACTAGGTACCCATCCATCTCCTGACCCATCAATCCTTCATGTATCCCTGTATCTGTTGTGTTCTCTGCCTTCCTTCAATGTTCAAATGCCTCCCTTCTCCTTTAAGTCCCTCAGTCCTCTGCTTCCCGGGCTCTGAGACGCCCACAGGATGCTCCATTATGCCATGTTCCAGGTACCATAAGGCCAAGAATGACAAGAATTCAATCTCTGTCCTTGAGAAGCACCCAGTCAAGTGGAGAATGGAATAGGGTTTCTGAATCTTCTCAGGAAGGAGGAATCTTTCAGATCTTCAGGCACACTGGAGCTCCCAGTTAATAAGCCTTTCCTCTTCTCCATAGTGTGGCCCTGGGAAGAAGTGCCTTGTGGTTCTATGCTGTTTAATTCAGTTTAGAAAATTCATAAGGACTTCAGGTCACAGGCATCTGGTTCATCAAATGATGAAATCCCATTAGCACTGGACAGGAGTTCCCTACCACTGCATACAGAGCAAGAATAACACTATTTAGCAGGATCTTGGCAAACTTATATAAATAATTAAATACTACAGTTTCCTTCTTTGCTTTAGTGGTCTTTGCATATAGATTTGAAAGCTATATGGTATAATAAAGTCAAGGAAACTAAGATTTATCTTAAACTCTTCTTTTGTTTGCTACAGCAAGGAAACAAAGAGTCATGGGAATCAAGGCTCAGAGGTGCAGGGATGGTGCTCAGGGACTAATTGCTACTGCAAAACCGCTTAGTGTGAAGTTTTAAGTGTGTGCTCTGGAGCTGGAAGGCCTAGGTTTGGGTCACGGCTCCACTTCTCTAGCTATGGGACCTTTCTGGGCCCCAGTGTCCTTATCTGTAAAATGGAAATACTAATGCTATGTGTCCCACTGAATAATTTGTGATGATGAAATGTGTTCATATCTGTACAGTACTTATTTTTGTTGTGTGCTATTGTATCGATTCCAACTCACAGCAACCCAATATGACAGATTAGAACTTCCCCAGGAGGTTTCCTAGGCTGTAATCTTTGCAGGAGCACACTACCTGGTAAAGATTACCAGGTCTTTTCTCTCGTAGAAGTTTGGGTTTGGGCTCAAACCACCATCCACTGACCTTAGGTTAGCATCTAAGTGCTTAACCATCATGCCACCAGAATCCCTTGCACAGTGCTTGGTAAAGAGTAAATATTAATGTTAGTTATTATTTATTTATTTTTACAAAGATAAAGAGGTAGTTATAGATGTTAAGAAAAATAATATGGCAGAATAGTAAGTCTGTACAATGTACAGAATCAAATGAGTTATAAAATCTAAGGATAAAATTAAATTTAACCTTTTAAATTAAGCTGTTGTTGCTTATGCAAATTTAAGGACCTAAGTTAGGCAATAGCTTTTTTAGTTTATACCATGCACTCTGTCAGGTATAAAAATATCAGAATCAGAAATAAATTTCTGTGTATCCTAAAATTTTCAAGGCATATCAGACAAAAATATAAATATATTCAGCACTTTTAGCAAATCTTTTGTTCTTCCCCATTTAGTACTTCTATAGAATAGGAGCTCTAGTAGCATAGTGCCTAAGGCACTTGACTGCTA
>NW_006921886.1:3694456-3705338 GCF_000298275.1 Orycteropus afer afer
TCCTCGGAAGGAAGGTTGGGCAATCTACTTCCATAGTGATACTGCCTTGGAAACCCAAGGAGGGGTCGCTATGAGTCAGGTCTGACTCGACAGCACATAACAACAACAACAAATAGAACAGGAATACGTCTTCCAAAGAATTTATGTGTAAAAATGTATAGCTGGTCCTAGCAAGGAAAAAAAAAAAAAACTGTGATGTAACTGTCCCAATAGCATCTTCTTTCAATCCAGGAACACTTTAATCAAGCTTGAGTCTTGAGGCACATATTCCTTTTCTTCATATATCTCTCTCAACAGTAAGAGTCCACACAAACAATGGTTTACAATGTAAAAGCACCAATTCAAATATGTATATTCTTTATGTTTAACTATTCATGAAGGAATTCAATGGAGATGTTGAAAATGATGACAAGAATAGTATCAATTACTATTTCCTGAACTCTACTGGGATCATGCCCTATGCTAAGTATTGTACATGTATTATCATATGGAAATCTCTGAACTAGTATTTTCAAAGCCATGTAACAGATTGTTGTTGTTGTTGTTGTTATTTGACACCGAGTTGGCCCCGACTCATAGCGACCCCTCCTTTTAGATTACTAAAAATCAGAAAGGCAAAATAATTTGCCCCAAATCCCACAGCTACCAAGCAGTGAAGCAGGGATGCTAATTCAGCCAGTTCTGTGTGACTAAAATCTTTATACACTATATTTATGCTACAGTAAACATTTTATTTATGTTGAGACACATTCAGAGTTACTGTGATTTTTTTTTAATTGGCTTGAGTTAGTTAGTTATGGCAAAGAGTATTACAGTGATATTTTAATATGTTCTTAAATAGTTCCCCAAACTATACTCAAATAGCAAGAGTGTTAATATTTATGATAGGACAGTTGTGCTGCCTCATTAGCAGTTTAAAGATTCTGTTACTTAATGTTAATTATGTCTTTTAAAAATAAAAGGCACATTCACAGGCAGTTTTCCTTTTCTCATCTTCTAAACTTAAACATTTTCATCAGTTTATTATTTCACCCTACTTGCACCAGCCTCTATTTTTCTCATGCAGGCTACACAGTCTCATAAAAGTTATTATTCCACAGGGTTTCAATTAATACTGTCCAGAAATCATTGTGACAAAGGAAAATGTATATTCAATACTCAATCACATCTTAAACCTATAGAATTATAAAGACATTTAAAGTGTTTTTTGCCTTTGGACTAGCAACTGGTAGAGTACTCTGCTTCTGTTCAATTAGGAAACATTAATTGACTGCCTGCTGTGTACCAGGTGGGTCAAACCAAGTTTCATTTCATATCTTAATAGGAAATTCAGATTCCTTGGCAAGTGACATATGTTAACACATAACAATGACCTCTGTTCAAGAAGTTCACATTATAAGAATATTATGGGAAGCATAAAACATTCAGTATCAGATCCTCTGAGCTATTAAAATTACTTAAATATGGAATCAGTTCTTAAAGTTACCTAATTTGAAAGTAGCTGAACCTCAGAAAATTATTGAGTCCATTAAAAACGACATTAAGTGATAGCACCTCTCTACTCTAGTACTGCTTTGGTTCAGGTTATGTCACTGCTTTATTACAATTGCCTTCCTTATGACTTAGCCTTAAGATTCACTCTAAGTTGAAAACTGCTATAAATCTCATTTGCTAGAATGTATTTGTAGTTGTAAAAACTTAACTTGTGCCCACCACTTGGCTCCCAGTTTAAGTAAACTTAAAAATCAATTCAAGAGATGCAGAATTGCATAGTGAACCACCAAGGGCTTAAACGTCAACTCTGCCATTTACTAGCTATGGAGTGAATAAACAAATTTACTAGCTATGGAGTAAATAAGTAAATTTACTACCTATGGAGTAAATTTATAGCTAGTAAATTTATTTAAACTTGCTGAGCCTCCCTTTTCCTGTCTCCAGTGGGATAATAATAACACCAACTTTACCTACTTACTTTCCTTCTGTGAAATGAAAATACATGGCAGCAACAAGAATTAAATGAATCAATATTAGCAGAGCTTTTTGGAAAGCATCAGGCACATACCAGATATATTGTTTGTAAAAGTTCCAAATTCTAAGCTTTGTTAACATCTAACTAGTTAAATGTTTATAAGAAATACTTACTCAAGATGATGTTGATTCCACAAACCAACTAATCATATTAAAGGAGATTATCTTCCTATTTTCAGTTATTAGACAAAGCACACATAATAAACAGAAATATGTAAATCTAAATATATAGTATGCATGTGTATATATGTGTATGCATATCCATGTTTTAAATGTATATACATATAAAATTTACTCCCTGCTATGTAGTCAAGTTAAACAAAGTTCTCTAAAGTCAAATAGACTTTTAAATATCCGCTTTTGGTGGCATGGTGCCTAAGGCATTTGACTACTAAGCAGAAGGATGGCAGTTCAAACCAATCAGCCTCTCCTTGGAAGGAAGGAGAATCTAATTCCCCAGGGATACCACCTCAGAAACCCAAGGAGGGGTCGCTGTGAGTCAGATCTGATTTGAGGGCAAAGAGTGAGTCTTCACATTGAAATAACTTTCTCTCATAAAGTTTTTCAAGAAGATAGAAAATGATCAATTGCATGAAATATTAATTTGATGTGATCACAGAATTTGCATGTGAGCACTAGAAAGGCTCACCTGCCTATACATTATGTCCCGAGCCCTGGTGGTGCAGTGGTTAAGTGCTCAACTGCTAATGGAAAGGTCAGTGGGAGAAAGATGTGGCAGTCTGTATAGATTTACAGCATTGGAAGCCCTATGAGGCAGTTCTACTCCGTCCTCTAAGATATCAATGAATCAGAATCCACTGGACCGCAAGAGGTTTGGTTGTTTTGGTTATATATTATATCAATCTCCAGATACATTTCTACTTTTGGTAAGTGTTGTTGTTGTTATTTGCCATCGAGTCGTCCCCGACTTCTAGCGACCCCTCCTTGGGTTTCCGAGGCAATTATCACTTCGGAAGTAGGATTGCCCAACCTTCCTTCTGAGGAGTGGCTGGTGGGTTTGAACAGCCAGCCTTCTGGTTAGCAGTCAAGTGCCTTAGGCACTATGCTACCAGAGCTCCTTGGTAAGTGTTAGCCACTCTGAAATGCTTTCTACTTAAATCAGTGATTTTTAAATATAGTCACTAATATCTTGCTTTAACTGTACTTCCGTTGTAAGGGTTAATATAACATCATGACTCTCAGAAAAAAAATAATTTTAGAGTAAGCAAAATTCATCAAAAGTTAAATTGGATTTCAGGAAGAAAAAATTACACTGTTGCTGGTTTTAAAGTATTTATGTTAAAGTCACAGAAAAATTGAAATGTAGGATTTAAGAATTTAATTCATAATTAAAAGTTTAATTAGTTACTTTGGTTTTTAACCCCTCCTCTCTTAAAAGAAAGGACTGGAATAAATATAAATCAGTCATTTAAATAATTAGTCCCTTAGCTTACTTTGTTTTCCCTCTCAAACTACTCATCTTTCTTAAAAACAAAACAAAACAAAACACTGTAATTTCATTACAAAATAATAATTTCTCGCTTAATTGCAAAATCTGAGAATATCAAAATATTAGAGTAAAGCATTAAAAATAAATTTAAACATAAAAGATCATTCATATAAAACTAATAAACTATACAAGTATTCACATAATTTCAACAGGCACAATCCTAGTATTACCGCTCACACTCTATTCTTAGAAGTTCCACCATCATTTTCTGCAAACATTCTCCACTAGCTCCGTTTACTACTAAGGTACCTTGAGAGTATTTCATTCATGGATGAGGGCCCCTAGAACAAAGGAACATTTTGCTAGACAAGTCAAAAGTGTCAAAGCAAATTCTCTTCAACTAAAAGTTCTCTAAGACATTTCCACCTTTTGGAACCAACTCTCTACCACCATTTTTATTAACTTGCTCATTTACATATCATTGCAGTTTTAAAATATGTTACTGTGGTACATTATAAAAATAAAGACATGAGAAAAGTAAAGGAGCAAAATATTTGTTGTGGTCTTTTCATTACAACAGGAACACTTGCCTTTACTCATAAAAGAATACTAATGACATTCAGCTCTGGCAGTGCTCTACAGAAATCATAAACAGAAAGCTAGAGCAGTGCACAGATAGTTACATTTTTCTAAAAGAGTTCAGACAAAAAGCAAGAAGACAGTCAGCATGATTTCTCTGAAGTTGAGTCATATCTAAATAACATGGTGGGTTAAAAATGACAGTGGAACTTATGGCTGAGGCAAAGTTGACTAGTTAACATCTTTTATCATTTTGGAGTCAACAACTCTTTGTTGACCATTGACTTTGGGCATCATGCAGCTTCCTTAAGTAAGCTACTGTTCTGCAGTTCTTTTTACTCAGTGTAAGAATAAGCGCTCTGCTTCTACCAAAAATTCTGCCTTGTTTAAAATAACACCCAGCTCAGCTTTGCATGTTGGGTGCTCAATAAAT
Source organism: Orycteropus afer afer (assembly GCF_000298275.1). NCBI lineage: Eukaryota > Metazoa > Chordata > Mammalia > Tubulidentata > Orycteropodidae > Orycteropus > Orycteropus afer. Next base: position 3,698,947 of record NW_006921886.1, read on the forward strand.
ACTTTTTGAATGAGTGAAAATTCAATGAGTAAGAATGTTATTCATTCAAAAACATCTGTGCATGCCTGCAAATGGTAAGGACAATGACGCAAACATCATCAAAACACTGTGAGCAGCACTCCTTTACAAACATGTCAAAGGGAGCAACTTCACATGTAAAATTTAAGCAGGAGGTCCTACATAGCCTAGAAACCATGATCTCATTACTTGCTGTGAAACGCCACTGACTACTACTATGTTCATAATTTCCCATAATATTTGCTTAACCATCTACTTAAAAATATTATTTTACATTATTAGTGATGTTTCTATATATTTTATTAATTGAGAAAAGAACCATTTAAAGTAGCCCAGAGTAATTTAGAAGGAGCCAGCGTTTTCATTTTCATTGCGAAGACTCCATGCACTGGAGGCAGTTACATTTAAGCAAATTTACTTCCTGTCATTATAGTTCTTATAATATTTTCCTGTGTCACCAACAGTTCACTGATGAGTAACTTCAGGTTCCTAAAGTAAGAACACTGCCCTGCTTCTCATTCATGGTCATTTTAAGCAATGAACATTTGTAAACTGCTAGAAGGAGGACGACAAGTAATATTGTTTTCATTTCTCCTTTTAAAAACTGCACTAGGAGGAAACTAATGTACTTTAAAGAAAAAAAAAACTGCTACAACATAACTGATGCCATTAAAAACATTTTTACATAGTCCTTACTTTTGATATCCAGATTTATAATCCTTTTTTTGTTTACTCTTCAACTTTGTTATTTGGAAAGAAGTTGAAAATACTTCAACTAAATTGTAATGTAGAAACATTTCTAAAGCCCTGGGATATGTGGAAACTGCAGAGCAAAATCTTTCAGAAGCATTAGCTTTATATTACTTCTGGCAAATCTTTTTAGAAAGGAGCACAGTCACAGAAAGGACGCCCACCCACTCTTGCTCCCTCCGCAAACCGACCCTGCATGCTATTAGGCTAAGTTTACATAAATCACAGAAGAGTTACAGTGCAGTTAAATGTATCTATGAAATAATATAATATAAAGCACTTTGTAAATATTAACCCTCCCCTTAAGGGATCCATGCTTTCCATGAAGAAGCCAGTATTGAGCATACAGGGAGACCCACCGCGTAAGGAAGGACTGGGAAGATCACGGAGCTGAGCAGTAGCACCCCTGGGTGGATTCCCTGAAACATTCAAGGAAAGAAGCTGAGTGCGGAGCTCAGCAAGGTGAAGTGACTCGGAATTTGTGGCAGAGGTTTCCTGGCTGTTCACCTGGAACAGCCAGGTAAAGCAGGCATCCACAGCAGTCTGAGCGCTCCTTCCCTGTCTTCTCTAAACCAAGGTGTTCATCAAAGTCCTAGGAGTAGTCTTAGTGCTTCCTGTCAGTAGCTACTGTGACTTCGCAGACCTCTTAGGAATAGCAATATGACCACCCCCTCTCGATTGCACCAATCTCCCAAGGGAGGGGGGTTTGAGCGAACTAGGGCGAGGAGTGAGGTGGGGGTGGTAAACTGGTGCTGTGAGAGGGGGCCGACTGAGGAGCAGAAGACACTAGCTTGGTACCTGAGCCTTTACCTGACCTCTGCCAGCCCTCTGCGGGGGCCTGGAAGCCTCCACTCACTCCAAACCACGCTTGTGAAGAAAGCAACAACCAAAAACCACCCCAGAAGTGGCCGGGCGCAAGCCCCCAAACTCTGCTGACAGTAATGAACGGGTATTCTTCGTCAAGGAGCGCTCAAATCTCTGCGCTCAGCTCGCGGCAAGAAAGAAAAAGGCAGACAGACAAAGTAAGTGAGTGACTGACTCTAAATGACTGACTCTGTATTTATCCAGGGAATCACCGTCGCTTTTCATCTCACATTAGTTTAATCCACAACCCCAATGAACATCTCAAAAGTCTTGCCCAGGCAGTGCCGAGGAGAAACGTACCCCACAAAATGCCTTTTTGCCGGCATCACACGTATACCTCCCCTTTGCGACTTCTCTTTCTATACTGGACCTTAACCCCCCGCCCCAATCTACCAGGATTTAGCCCCGAGCGCCCGAGCCCCTCCCCAGGGATGCCAAGGAGGCATCGCGCCCAGCTCACCCGTCCCCGGCGGTGGCGGCTGTGGCGCAGGGGGGCTGGTGTCCAGAGCTCAGGGGTTGTCGAAAGGGCACGCTGGGCTAAGGGGTCGCTCCTGCGGCCCGGGTGGCGGTTGGTTTCGTAGTTTCCAAAGCCGGGTTTTGGGCCCCTCGGAGAGCGTGTCGGGGAGAATAGGAGCGAGAGATCCGGGCTGTGCGTGAGCGCTTATGAGTAAGAGGCGGGCGGGCCCCACAAGCAGTCAGCAGCCGGGAGGTCTGGGGCGGGGAACGCGAAGGGGGAGGAGGCAGCGAGAAGTAGTAGAGTTTAGGGCGCGTTTCCTGCACTTCCCCAAGAGGCTCGAGCCAGGTGCGGCAGGGCGCGCTCCCGCGGCGTGGGCACGGCACGAGTGGCTGCTGGAGCCCAAGTCCGCGCTGTGCCGGGCCCGGCAGCCGCTTTGCGGGAGGAGGTGCGCATCCTCCTCGCCCCAAGCGGGCACCCGCGCGGCTACGGACCCTGCGCGCCCAGGACGAGAGCCTCTTGCGTCCTCGGTGACAGCGCTTGGGGCAGCCTACTCCCTCCTGGTCTGCTCAGAAGAGCTACAATCTGTACGGCGTAGGCTCTTCCTTTACGGCGTTCTGGAGCTGCCGGTGCCAAGCTGTGCGGGAGTTCCTGTCCCCGCGGCCGGCGCTGTCACAGCCGCCGCCCGGCCTCCCGCGTGCCCGAGCAGGCAGCTGCCTCCCGGAGACGTGCCCAGCTGTGTGCGCGTGTGTGTCTAATCGAATCTCTTCCTCTCCATCACTCCAGCGCGCGGGAGGTACCGCTCTCCCGCGACCAGCTGCAGAGTGGCTGCCAGTCCACACCCTCCTGGCTCTTTCCCCACCCACCCCGCCCCTACTGTTTCTCGCCCTCCCCCTCTTGTGCTCCTCCTCCAGCTGCTGCTTTTTAGCTCCCAAAGGCAGCGGAGAAACCGCAGCGAAAAGGGCGGAGAAGGGTGGGGAAGGAAGCGCAGGTGTCTTCATTGGAGAGATGGGCTCACGCTTCCGAGCGGTTTACTGCAGGATGAAGGAGAGAAGGGCCTTAGGCAAAGAAAGGAAAGGAAAAGCGTTTACCGGGAAGCAGAAGTCCTCAAGGCGCCCTGGTGGCGCAATGGCTAAGCGCTCGGCTGCTAACCTAAAGGTTGGCGGTTCGAACCCACCAGCATCTCCGCGGGAGAAAGATGTGGCGGTCTACACAGGCTTGAAAACCTTATGGCGCAGTAATACTTTGTACTATAGAGTCGCTTTGAGTCGAAATCGACTCAACGACAGGTTTGGGGAAGTCCTGCGACTGAGCCACCCGGCGTCCCACCCAGGCGCGAGAGCCTCAGGCCAAGAGTGAGGTGGGATGGCCGTGTGGGCACGCAGGGCTCCAGGAAGATTGAGATCGTAGCTTGGGGAATCCGTAGAGGTAAGCAGGGTGGCCAAACGTGGAGATCAAAGGGACCCAATCCCTGTGGAACTGAGGCCATGCCTTCTGGATTGAAGGTGGCCTTGACCCGATTTAGGAGCACGCAGATGTCTAGGCACCCTATGTGTGGCTCTAGCGTGCCGGGCGGGAGAGTAGGAAGCTCAGGGGTCTGGCGCCTACTTCGGCGTTCTCAGGGCTGTTGTGTGCATCCCGAGTCGCAGGGGGCGATCACTGCCTAGTTGGGAAACTAAGTTCAGGGTTCAGCCTTCATCCCGGTCCCAAATCTCAAACCTGAGAGGCACACGAGCGTTCCCAAATCAGTTTGTATCACTCCTACCCCTCGCCCCCAGCAATACAGCGGGCCCAGGGACTCCGTGTTATATTTTTACTGTGCGAGAGCCTGATGAAATGATTCCACCTGGTCTGAGACTGGTGTGTTGTTTTGCCTCTCCTAACGCTGTCCCCTTCCCTCAACAACAGTCCCCACCAAACTAAAATTTCCTGGAAAACTAGGACTTTCTCACTGATAGTTTTCCCCTCTAGGATTTCGCAAAAATTAAAACTTTTTTTGTTTGTTTTTAATATTTAAATCTATTTCGCTGTAGACTCTGGTGGTTTTAGGTCTGCTGCTTACATTCAGGAGTACAAATGTAGTAAACAAAAACGTCCTTTGGTCAGGAAGTCACAACGTCATTAGTTAGGAAAGCTTGTCAGTTTTTAAATGACAGTAATAGAATGCAAAGTTGAGTCAACCTGGGGTCGGCAGGGAGGATTGGTCCATTTAATTAGAGGCCCGTTAGAAGGATCACAAACAACAACACTGGGAAGAATTGCAATGCTTCTTCCATTCCTTTTTATTATGGTAATTTCACTCTGTTAATTTAGGCAATCTGAAAATGAAAGGTTGGATGCAATTCACAAAGCACAATATTTCTAGATTCTCATGCAACAGCCAGCTCCACCTCCTTCCCCATTCCCGCTCTCATGATCACCTCCAAGGTCATGGGTTCAGAGCTCAAGCTGTACTTTTAAAAACTTAGGACATAGCCTCTCACCCCTAATGACAAAGCTGTTGAGTTTTAGAAAGAGATAACAAATCTAAGTAAACTTTTTTTTTAACCAACTATTCAGACAAAATCATAAGCTCAGCAACAACAAAATGTATATTGTATAATATATTGAGCAGGAGGAAAGATGGCTGTTTGTCAGATATGTGATCCATTAACCTCTTTAGCGCATTGTTGGCAACAATAGCATACAATCACATTCTTATGTTCGAAAGACACAGATTTTTTTCCCCATCTCAAAATCACAATGCCACATTATAGTTTAAAAGAAACCTCAAACAATAAAAGTAATAAGAAAGGAAGAAACGCAATTTGCTTTTATTCTGAACAAATGTTGCTGTTCTGTTTTTCTTGAGGGGGAAAAAATGCTGATAAGCAATAAAGTCCACAAAGGCACGACAATGGATTTTGAAGAATGCATCATTCCATCTATCTGTCCTTTCAATTGTTGTTGTTGTTGTTGTTATGTGCCGTCGAGTCAAACCCGACTCATAGCGACCCCTCCTTGGGTTTCCGAGGCAGTATCACTACGGAAGTAGGATTGCCCAACCTTCCTTCCGAGGAGTGGCTGGTGGGTTTGAACCACCAGCCCTCTGGTTAGCAGGCAAGTGTCTTAGCCACTATGCTACCAGAGCTCCCGTCCTTTCAATTAGCAAACTTTATTTAAAACGTTTGTTTATGTTATCTTTTTATTGGTCTTCATTATTTCTTTTGTGCCAGCAAGAGTACTGGGAAGGAGATGGGGTGAGAGGAATCTGTTTTCCCATAATTCTGTCTTGCATCAGGTTTATGTCTGGCAGGAGAGGAACGTTCGAGAGTCTGTGCTTTCTCAGCAATCCTAACTTCTCCTCAGAGGAGCCTTAGCTTGGTAGCTGATGGACTGAGAGATTGTCACAGTGAGTTTGCCTAGCTCGTGCAAGATCACACCAAGGGCTAGGAGCAGGTACAAATCTAAAAACTGCAAAGCAAAGCTCTGGAAAGGGTCCCTACCTCCCATAGGGCTGAAGGATTAGATCAGGAGATATGAACTTCTTTGTGCTGTTTTTCTACTTCTACAAATGACCTAGCCTTTCTGCTAGGTAAAGTACAGAAGTCTGTTGGTGAGCTCTAACATTTTTTGTGGAAATATTTTTGTGTTGCTCTAAACTAAACAAATGAAACTAAACACCAAAGGAACACATTCCCCCCCCCCCAATTTTTTTTTTTTAATTTTAAATGCAATTTTGAAAACATTCTTACTCATTGGTTTGGTTTAGATACCAACACCAAAGGAAATGCACAGTAACAAAAACATTTCGTTAATTAAAGTGCTCATTTGGTAAAGGATATTTTTTTCCTGAGCATCAGCACTTTCTCTTGTCTTGTAAAGATGTAACCATAGATATTTTCAGTTTACAGTTTTAAATGGAGGCTGCTCTCTCAGTAAAGTGGAAATGTTTATTATTACTAAGAAATAGTGGGTAGCTATTTTCCAAAATTTATCTTTTTTTTTTTTTCCTTTTAACCAACCAATAGCTAATTAACATCTAGGTTCAATTGATTTAGCAAATATTTATTGAAAAGACCCCTCCATGTGCTAATCACTAGGAATGAAAAAATGAATAAAAAATTCTTCTGCCCTGATGGAGAGCTCAGTAATCACTAGGGTTATCAGATCTGCTTGGCCACGATCCTTCTCTTACAAGAAAAGAAGCCCACATAGGCACACATCCTCCATGTCCCATCACTGTGTTTGAGCATCTCTTGTAGGAAAGTTGTGGTTTTTGTATTGTGCGATGTTATGTGTTGGGGGGAGCTCTGGTGGCATAGTG
>NW_006921886.1:3729505-3733980 GCF_000298275.1 Orycteropus afer afer
AGAATGGCCAGACTTCGTCTCACCTATTTTGGTCATGTTGTAAGGAGGGACCATTCCCTGGAGAAGGATGTCATGCTTGGTAGGGTGAAGGGTCGACGAAAGAGGGGGAGGCCTTCGACGAGATGGATTGACACGGTGGCTGCAATGATGGGCTCAAGTATAGCAGGGATTGTGGGGCTGGCGCGGTATCGGGCAGTGTTTCGTTCTGCTGTGCATGGGGTTGCTATGAGTCGGAAATGACTCGACGGCACTTAACCACAACAACAGCAGCAGCAACATGAGTGATATAGATGTCAAGGGTTACAGAACTCCAAGAAAGGAAGAGTAGATTTTGAATCTACTCTCACAGTTATTAAATCTTCCTAGAAAAGCTAATGTATGAGAAAACCCTGAGGCACTGTTCTCAAACTTTAGTTTGCATCAGAATCATCTGTGGTGGGCAGGATAAGGTTACCATTATCATGGAATACTGCTAATATCACCCATGCAACACTCTGAATAAACTGTAATCTTCCCTAAATCTCTGTTCCAATAGCTCAAAATGCAGCATCTTCAATTGGAAACCAGTTGGCTAAGCCCAAGCCATGTGCGCAAGCCTGGGCTGCCCTGAACCTTTGGCAACCCACTACTTCTTACTAACTCTGCATAAAAAGACACATTTCCCCTAAATAAGAAGCCTCAATGCTGCTCTTCTTGCCCTAACACTCCCTCCCTCCCTCCAAAAAAAAAAAAAAAACAATGTCCACCACAGTTGGTGGTGGTGGTGGTTGTTGTTGGGTGCCATCAAGTTAGGTGGGGATTCAGGGACCATATGAGACCGTACCTTCAATCTTGTTTACTTCAGTCTTGTTAGGTGTCACGAGGTTGTTTCCAACTCATAGAGACTCTATATACAGCAGAAGGAAACACTGCCTGATCCTGCACCATGCTTTCAATCCTTGCTATGCTTAAGCCTATTGTTGCAACTATTGTGCCAATGCATCTTGTTGAGGGGCTTCCTCTTTTTTGCTGACCTTCTACTTTACCAAACACAATGTCTTTCTCTAGGAACTAGTCTCTTCTGATAACCTGACCAAAATATGTGAGACAAAGTCTTGTCGTCTTTGCTTCTAAGAATTCTGGCTATTCCTCTTCCAGGACAGATATATTTATTCTCTTGCCAGTCCATGGTTTATCCAACACCATAATTGAAAACATACATTCCTCTTTTGTCTTCCTTATTCATTGTCCAGATATCACATATATATGAGGCAATTGAAAAATAGCCTGGCTTAGGTCAGACACATCTTAGTCATTTGCATTTTAACACTTTAAAGAGGTCTTTGTAACAGATTTAGCCAATGAAATATTTTGTTTGATTTCTTGATTGCTGCTTCCATGGGCATTGAGTTTGGATCCAAGTAAAGTGAAATCCTTGACAACTTCATTTATTTCTCCATTTATCATGATGTTGCTTTCTGCTCCAGTTGTGAGAATTTTTGTTTTCTTTATATTAAGGTATAACCCATATGGAAGGTTGTAGTCTTTGATCTTTATCAGTAAATGCTTCAAGCTCCCTTCACTATATGCAAGTAAGTTATGTCATTTGAATATCACAGGTTGTTAGTAATAAGTTTTCCTCCAATCTTGGTGCCTTGTTCTTCTTCATATAGTCCAGCTTCTCTGATTATTTGCTCAGGATACAGATTGAATAAATAAGGGGAAAGGATGCAACTCTGATGCATAACTTTCCTGATTTTAAACTATGTAGTATCTCTTTCTTCTGTTCATACTAGTCCAAAAGTAGGAATGCATGAGGGAAGACTTGGTTTTGGACAAGAAGGAGAATTTCATTCTTAGATTTTAAAATTTGAGAATATGATATTTATCTCAAGTAGAGATGACCATTTAGTTATTTTGAGAGATGATGTAAGGCTAAAGGTGACTCCTTCCTTATCAATTTAAACATAAAAATTGACACTTAAAGAAGTATGTAGAGGGAGGAGCCATGGACCAAGAATTATGTAATATACTCAAAGTTCTGGTAATAAAGAAGCAGTAAAAAAGGATGTTTCATTCGATATTAACAGGTATTAACCCCAAACTAATTTAGATTAGAAAAATAAAATAGGAATTTCCACTGTGGTATATCTTAGTTATCTAGTGCTGCTATGACAGAAGTACCGCAGGTGGGTGGGTTTAAGGAACAGGCATTTATTTTCTCAGTTTAGAAGGTTAGAAGTCTGAGTTCAGGGAGCCAGTTCTAAGGGAAAATTCTTCTCGATCTGCTCTGGGGGAAGGTCCTTATCTCTTTTCAGCTTCTATTCCTAGGTTCCTTGATAATCATAGTGCATGTAGTTTACCCTCTCTTTGTGCTTTCTTGATCTTCTCTTTTATATAGAAAAAGAGATAGATTTAAGACACACCCCACACTCACACTGCCTGACTAACATAACAAAGGGTACCCATTCCCAAATGGTATTAAAACCATAGATATAGGGGTTAGGATTGATAACACATATATTTGGAGGACACAATGCAATATATAATATAGTACTTATAAGAACTTTTAATGTGCTAATTTTTATTTTGGCACTCTAATTATGCTGCATTTCCAAATAGTATTTGACTTTGGGACTCTCTTGAGGAAATAGTGATATACTGAAAACATTTCGGAACTACTGGGCTAGGATTTTGTGGAAGGAGAGAAGTATCCAGGAAGCCATACTATAGTCCAGAATTTAAGGAAAGACACTGGTGTAATAGAAGAAGGACATTAATAAAACTGAATTATAGTTTAGTTACTCTCCTACGTATTGCAACTGCGTAGTACTTGGTACATGAAGTTTCACCTAAATATTTATTAAATGAATAAAAGAATAGTGAGAAAAGCCTTGTTGTTGTGTTCTGTTGAGTTGGTTTTGACTCATGTTGTTGTTATTATATGCCATCAAGTCAGACCCGACTCATAGCAACCCCTCCTTGGGTTTCTGAGGTAGATCACTACGGAAGTAGATTGCCTCATCTTCCTTCTGAGGAGTGGTTGGTGGGTTTGAACCGCCAGCCTTCTGGTTAGCAGTCAAATGCCTTAGGCACTATGCTACCAGAGCTCCTCATAGGGATCCTATATACAACAGAACGAACACTGCCTAGTCCTGCTCCCTCCTCACAATCATTGCCATGGTTATAGAAAAGCCTTGTAATGTGTCAATATCAGACACAAGTAACCACCAAGTGCATGACTTCAGAATAACGATGGTGTGGGTTTGAGGAGATGATCATCTGTCAAGCACTCAATAGTGATTCCCAAGGACCCCTGGAAGAGAGTGAGGTGTCTACCCCATCATCTGTTTCTCTCTGTTTTCTTGGTAATATAATAAGATGACAATATAATTTATCATCCAGACTAGGACACTTTAGAGGGTGAAAGGAGGAGCTATTAATAAGTTCACTAGGACAGTACAGTACACATAAAATAGATTGTTGGACAAACTGGAAAGCATGATCATCCTAAAAATAACTCCTGATTTTTAGCTGCTCACTTGCCTGCATTGTCCAGCCCTCCTTGTATTTATCTACTTCCATAGCGATACTGCCTTGGAAACCCAAGGAAGGGTCGCTATGAGTAGGGTCTGACTCCAAGGCACATAACAACAACAACAAGAAGAACAACATCATATGATTACAATGGTAACAAGTCATGGTGGCTGGTTTTCCTTTCCAATTTTATAGGAGCGTCTCATACCTTGACCAAAGTGATTTTTTTGCCAATCAGGGAAGATAATAGAAAATTGTTTTAGGAAGCTGCATTTAGAATTTATCCTTTATGAGTTCCTTACTTTTTCCTACTGGTTGGAATGTGGTTAATCTGGTTAGAACTTAGGCACTCATCTTGTATCATGACTCAGTATAGTTATAGTGCTTGAACAGAAAGACAAAAGGAACTTGAATCTGAGGATCAATGAGGGAACCTGTAAGCCCCTTCCTCTTACAACAGAACCTCTGATTTATTATGTGTCCAGAATAGATATGTATCTTGTGTAGTCTTGTGTTATTTTGGTGTTTTCTGTTACTTGTGGTTGAACCTAATCTGAGTAGACAAGACCGTATATTAATGCTGTCCAAAATAAATATGATGTGAGCCACAAATGCAAGCCATGTATGTAGTTTTATTTTTTTAGTAATTACATTTTAAAAAGTAAAAAAGAGGTGAAATTAATTTAATATTATATGGTATTTAAACAGTTATGTCCAAAATATATTTTAAACATGTTATCAATGTGTTTCCAACAGAGAGGCAAACTTGTCTGTTGGTTTGTCCTACAATGGTGATGTGTTGATGTGAGTTTTGAGGCTGAGCCACTGGTGTTTCTAACCCAGCGGGATGCACATGGTGCACATGTATCATCCCAGCTTACAGACTGAGACAGACTAGGAAGAAGGAAGAGGCTGTCCACTTCTCAAAGAATTGGCCAGGGAAAACCTTATGAATAGCA
>NW_006921886.1:3735100-3736215 GCF_000298275.1 Orycteropus afer afer
AGAGCTGAACAGAAGATTTCAAAGAGCAGCTCGAGCAGACAAAATCAATTACTATAATGAAAGGTGCAAAGATCTGGAGTTTGAAAACCAAAAAGGAAGAACGCACTCAGCATTTCTCAAGCTGAAAGAATTGAAGAAAAAAATTAAGCCTTGAGTTGCAATATTGAGAGTTTCTATGGGCAAAATATTGAATGATTCAGGAAACATCAAGAGAAGATGACAGGAATACACAGAATCACTGTAATAAAAGGAACTGGTTGATCTTCATCCATTTCAGGAAGTGGCATATGATCTAGAACCAATGGTACTGAAGAAGGAAGTCAAAGCTGCAACGAAGGAATCGACAAAGAACAAGGCTCTGGGAATTGACGGAATACCCATTGAGATATTTCAACAAACAGATGCCCCGTTGGAGGCACTCACTCGGTTAAGCCAAGAGATTTGGAAGACAGCTACCTGGCCAAATGACTGGAAGACATCCATATTTGTAGCCATTCCAAAGAAAGGTGATCCCACAGATTGTGGAAATTATAGAACAATATCATTAATATCGCAAGTAAGTAAGATCTTACTGAAAATAATTAAAAATGTTTGCAGCAGTATATTGACAGAGAACTTCCAGAGATGCCAGCTGGATTCAGAAGAGGATGTGGAAGAAGAGATATCATAGCTGCTGTCAGATGGATCTTGGCTCAAGGCAGGGAATACCAGAATGTTTACTTGTGTTTTATTGACTATGCAAAGGCATTTGATTGTGTGGATCGCGACAAATTATGGATAACATTGAGAAGAATGGAAATTCCTGAGCACTTGATTGTCCTCATGAGGTAACTGTACCTTGACCAGGAGGCTGTCGTTTGAACGGAACAAGGAGACACTGCATGGTTTACGATCAGGAAGGGAGTGCGTCAGGGTTGTACCCTTTCCCCATACTTATTCAATCTATATGCTGAGCAAATAATCCGAGAAGCTGGACTATATGAAGAAAATCGTGGCATCAGGATTGGAGGAAAAATCATTAACAACCTGAGATATGCAGATGATACAATTTTGCTTGCTGAAAGTGAGGATGACTTGAGGCACTTACTGATGAAAGTTGAAGAATACAATTTGCA
>NW_006921886.1:3736904-3738194 GCF_000298275.1 Orycteropus afer afer
AACAAATCAATGTGAAAAAAAAATAATGCATTAGTTTATATACGATTTTTTCATGCCAAATCTTTAAAGTTCCATGTGTGTTTTGCACTTGAAGCACATCTAAGTTCACACTAGCCACAATTCAAGTGCAATAGCCATATGTGGCTAGTGGCTACTATATTGGACAGCACAGTTTTATACCATGAATAATCTCCTTTCACTCATTTCCTATTTCTCCTTTTCCCCTTGCATCACTCGAATATGTAAAGGTAGTTTAAACTCTATTTCTTATACAATAACAAAGTCCTCTCTTACTCTTACTTCCCCTAAGCTATTTCTTTGTTGTTCTTTCTTTCATAACCAAACTTCTTTAAATATTTGGTTATGCTTGTTCTTGCTACTTTCTCATTTCCAATCCTCTCCAGCCCATGAATTTTACCTCCAACCTCTCCTCCCCATGAAATCTTCTTTCCGTAAAGTCATTGAGGACTCCCTATTTGGTAGATCTAAGGATAGCAGATGCTGTCCAAACCTGTATGTAGCGTTCAACATGCCTAACCATTTATTCCTCTTCAGGCTTACCTTCCTTAGTTAGTAATACTACTCTATAACAGTCAAATACTATTTGGAAATACAGCATAATTAGAGCTTCATAATAAAAATTAAAGTATTAAAAGCTTTTAGAAATACAAAGTTATAGATTCTCAGAAGGAATGTTGGGCAATCTACTTCCATAGTGATACTGCCTTGGAAACCCAAGGAGGGGTCGCAGTGAATCGGGTCTGACTCAATGGCACATAACAACAACAACATGTTATAGATTGCATTGTGTCCTTCAAAAATATGTGTTGTAAATCCAAACCCCTATACCTATGGTTATAATGTCATTTGTGAATGGTTACTCTTTGTTATGTTAATCACATAATGTTAGTATACGATGTATCTTAAGTCAATGTCTTTTTCTACATAAAAAGCAAGTTAAGCAAGCACAAAGAAAGGGTAAGATACATGCTGTATGTTCACCAATGAACCTAGGAATAGAAGCTAAAAAGAGACAAGGACGTTCCTTTAGGGCACATAGAGAAAGAGCACTTTCTCCTTAGATTTGGCACTCTGAACTCAGACTTTTAACTCCCTAAACTGTGAGACAACAAATTTCTGTTCCTCAAAGAATGACTCTTTATCAGTTTGAGCTCCTAGATATTAGGTGATGTTAATGTTGTTGTTGTTGTTAAGTGCCGTCGAGTCGTTTCCGACTCATAGCGACCCCATGCACAGCAGAACGAAACACTGCCCTATCCCGCGCCAGCC
>NW_006921886.1:3739799-3742061 GCF_000298275.1 Orycteropus afer afer
AGTGATACTGCCTCGGAAACCCAAGGAGGGGTCGTTATGAGTTGGGTCCAACTCGATGGCACATAACAACAACAACAACCATCCAAAAGGGTTAGGGTGTTGTATATACTTACATCTTCACACACTTGGTATTTCTGGAGAAAAAATAAAAAATCTCCTACACTTACTGTAATAATTTGTCTGGGTTTTTGCTGATTTACTCATTTGCTGCAGTTCTACTCTAGCATACAGGGTCAGTATGAGTTGGAAATGACTCGATGGCACACAATAACAGTAATCTGCACCAGAAAGAATCCTTCTGGTGCAATGGTTAGGTGTTTAAATGCTTGTCAAAGAAGAGTCAGCAGTTTGAACCCACCAGCTGCTCCAGGGGAGAAAGCTGTGGCAGTCTACTCCCATAATGATTACAACCTTGGAAATGGTATGAGCAGTTCAACTTTGTCTTATAGGGTCACTATGAGTCAGAATCAACTCTATGACACTCAACAGCAACAACAATCCGTATCAGAGGTTTGAACTGTCTTTGGTCTGAGTGTTCTCAATGATTTTGGTAATACCCAAACCTAAGACTTAAACCACAGAACATGTGTCAAGTCAAAGTAAGGGAGAAGAAAAAGAAAAAGACCATAATAAACATTTTAGTTATTCAAAAATCATTTATCTAGTCCCTTTAACTATTATACTCTAGCTAAGAGCAAAGGAGTAAGAAAGAAAAACACATCTGAAAATCTAGACAGATGATGCCAAGACTACACAGTAGCCTTCATGCAATTTACTTATTGAAAACTCCGCAACCCCAGAAGTGTGCCACCACTTTTCCTTCTCTTAGCTATGTCAGACACCACTATGCCCTCTAGGCCCACACACTTGCAGAGCTGTGATATGGCCTCAGTGTCTTCAACCTAGCACTCTGGGCAGCTACTACTGTCTGTAAGGTCAGCATGAAGCTGAAAAAACTGTTTGTCATTCCTAACTTATGCTTTTACTAAGAGTTTTTTCATTCTTATTTTTAAACCAATCTAACACCCATTGTTAGTATTTTTTAAGCTGTTTGCAGAATGCAATGCAATGCAACCATTGCCATGGAGTCGGATCCAACCCAAAGTGACCCCTCCTTGGGTTTCTGAGGCAGTATCACTATGAAAGTAGATTGCCCAACCTTCCTTCTGGGGAGTGGCTGGTGGGTTTGAACCGCCAGTCTTCTGGTTAGCAGTCAAATGCCTTAGGCACTATGCTACCAGAGCTCCTGTTTGCAGAATAGAAGCAGCAAAATACCAGGTGGGAGAGAACATGTAATAAATGATACCAAGAAGGGATATAGGTGACTTTGAAGGAAGGACCAGCAAAATCATAAAAATCTATGTACCTCATCTTGCAAAAATCTTCAACAAAATCCTAGCCATTAAGCTCCAATAATGTATCAAGAGAATAATTCATTATAACCAACTGGGGTTCATATCAGGTATACCAAGATGGTTCAACATTAGGAAAACAATCAACATCATCCACCACATAAATAAAACAAAGGAAAAGAACCACATGATCATATCAATTGATGCAGAAAAGGCATTTGATAAAATCCAACACACATTCTTGATCAAAACTTTCAGCAAAACAGGAATAGAAGGGATATTCCTCAACATAATAAAGGGCATATTTGCAAAACCAACAACCAACATTATTCTCGATGAAGAGAGACTGAAACCATTGTCCTTATGAACAGGAACCAGACAAAGATGCCCCCTATCACCACTTCTATTCAACATTGTATTGGAAGTCCTAGCCAGGACAATAAGGCAAGAAAGGGAAATCAAAGACATCAAATTGGTAATGAAGAAGTCAAACTATCCCTATTTGCTGATGATGTGATCCTATACCTAGAAAACTCAAAAAGACTTGGTCAAAAATCTACTGGAACTAATTGAGAGATTTAACATTGTAGCAAGATAAAAGATCAACATCCAAAAATAGTTGGATTCCTCTACACCAGCAAAGAGATTTCAGAGAAAGAAATAAGGAAATCAATGCCATTTACAATAAAGAAAACAAAAACCAAACTAGTAGCAAAGTTCAACAAGACAGAAAATAAATGCTGGCAAGGATGTGGAGAGATTGAGACTCTCGTACACTGCTGTTGGGACTGTAAAATGGTACAAACACTGTGGAAGGCAGTATGGTGATTCCTTAAAAAGTTGGAATTAGAAATACCACTTGACCCAGTCATTCAATTACTAGGTATATATCCTAAAGAAGTGAGAGCCA
>NW_006921886.1:3742368-3745596 GCF_000298275.1 Orycteropus afer afer
ATATGGAAACAACCTAGGTGTCCATCAACTGAAGAATGGATAACCAAACTATGGTACATACACACAATGGAATACTATGCAACCCTAAAGAATAACGTAGAATCTGCAAAACACAATATAACATGAACTTGGAGGACATTATGCTGAGTGAAATAAGTAAATCACAGAAGGACAAATATTGTATCAATCTGTTATTGTGAAAAGTCAAGGAAAGGTTTATCTATGGAAGGAAATTTTCTTTGTTATTTACCAGGGGTGGGAGGGGAGGGGAGGGAACACTGTTAGATAGGTAGAGACTAGTATTGATTTGTGTGAAGAGAAGGGCAATGTATCAAATGTGAGTGATCAACACAGTGGCATTGAGGAAGAGGAAGACAGAGGGAGAGGTATATGGGAGGTACAGACAACAAAGATGAACCCTTTTGCATATACAGTACTACGTTGTCAAGGAAGACAAACATGGATATACAGGTGCATAGATGGGTGGACAGGCTGAACTATTAGGTGTGTCTATGCAGGGGGGAGTGTGCCCAAGACCATGTATGGGGTTGGCAGACAATATTTCTACAAGTGTATTGGTATGTTCTATAAGAATTCCCACGTATGTAGTAGAGCTGACAAGGTTGTAGTCACTTCTTGGCCACAGCCAGCTATCAGAGGGAGTGAATAGCTGGACCTGTGGGCTTGGCACCATAGTTGCAGGGGACATCAAGCTCAATTGACATAACATACTACACAAAACACTGTTCCATATCCTACTTTGTGAATAGTGAATGGGACCTTAAAAGCTTGCAAGTGGCCATCTGGATGCAGTGATGAGTCTCTCCTCATCCAGAGCAAAGAAGAACGAAGAAAAGCAGAGATTCATGGAAACAATTAGTCCAAGCAACTGGTACACCATGTGATCCTCTGGAACAAAACTCAAAATCATTTAAAAAAATAAATAAATAAAAAAGGGACCAGGTCTGATAGAGCCTGATGTAACCCCTGAGACTATGGCTCCTAGCTGCCCTTCACGTCTGGAATTGAACCCACTCCTGTGGCTTCCAGCCAAACAAAAGACAGGTATATGAACTGAACATTTAGTTTAGGTAGATAGACTCCTTGGAGAGATCAATCATAGCAGAATAGAAGGGCTCTGTATGCACAGGGAGACAGCTCAGAGGACAGGAGTGCATGGAGGGAAGGACACAGGGAAGAGGTAACTATGGGGAAGAAGTGGGAGGGAAGCTATTGCATTGTGGTAAATTGTAGTCAGTGTCATGAGACAAAGTGTTGTGAGCTGCTATATGGAAAGTGAATTTGCTCTGTAAACTTTCACCCAAATCACACACACGCACATACACACACAATCTATGTACCTCATCTGAAATCAAAAAGCGGTGGGCCCATGCAAATTCAAAGTGAGTGTATGTGGTGTGGAGGAAAACACTGGACTTTGAAATAAGACAAGTCCAAGTTCAAGTTACAACTTCTCTGCTGTGTGACCTTGGGCAAAGAGTTGAATTATTTGAGGCCATTTTCTCATTTCTAACATGGAGATACCAATATTACCTTAGTTATTCAGTTGTTATGAAGATTAAATATATGTGAAACAGGAGCTGTGTGGTAAGTGCCCAATAAATCTTAACTCCCTTTTCCTTTCTGCCCCCTAGAAATGGATAGCTTCTCAAATTATCACTGAATTTTATAACTTCAAATAGTGCTTATTGAATTTATACTACATAATAGACACCATGCTTGGCACTAGGACGCAGAGTTATATAAAAACAGTCTTTAGCTCTAAAAAGCTTAGATTAATTTGGGGAGAAAGACATGTAAAACATAAGTTAAATAGTGGATAAGGTACAACATAAGAAACAAGTACTAGAGACAGCATGAGCTGGATACAATCACCCTAGGGGAGGTACCATGTGTCACAATGATGATAATCCTGAAGCATCAAAGAAACAGAAATTGTATTTAATAAACTATGTTTAAAGAGGCAGGATATGAGTAATTCTTTTTTTGAACAATTTCTATTTAAAATGATTAAACCTAAAGCATAATTTTCCATGGTTTAGTTTTGTGGGAAATCCATTAACTTCTAGTGGAACACCTGAATAATTGATATGTCAAATAAATGAAGCATGGCTAGAATGGCAGATGAGAAAAGCAACAAAGAGGAAGAAAATAGAAAAAGGACTGAGAAGAAATATTATGGTGCTATCAGAATTGCCTCATGAGAATTAGCCTATTTTACATGTGTCCTCCTTGTTATCTGAGGTAATCTTCAGAGACACCCAACCCAGCTGACAAAACCAGTACACTCTCTATTTGATGGAAGATGAAGCTGATCACAAAGAGAGGTTGCTACTTGTCCAAAGTTGCACATTTAGTAAGTCAATGCATCCAGAAATCAGAACCCAAGTTCTTCACTAGAGGCACAAACATGAAGAGAAGAAAGGTACCCCATATTAATATATAATTCTAAAAAAATCATTTAAAGACATGCAGCTTTAAACCTTCCTAGGTTTAAATATGCAGGAGGGATATGAACACAAAAATACATATAAAATAAGTGCTAAGCATCATCACTTCATAACAATTTCTCTTTCTTCCTTTTTCTTCCCTTCTCCTTTTTTTCCCTCCAAATAGATGGGGGCAAGTATAAAACAATAAAAGAAGGGAACAGAGGAGAGAAAAACAAGAAGAAAATGGAAGATGATGGTAAGAGAGGAGTCATAAGATAATTCAGTGAAGAACATAAGATGTACTCTGGTAGATTTGAAATCTAAAAATAAGAAAATACTAGAAATCTTGTTTTACAATTGCTCCTGAAAAAAATGAGGTCCGGACGAGGGTAAATCTATCTAGAGCTTTAGGTAATGTCTTTGCTACTGGTAAATGAGTAGGCTGTTTTGAACAGAACTGAAATCTTTATTGTGGACTCTGAGTTGACTGACTTCTCTATCTTCAGCCATGGTCTGCCACTCTCTATCACTAAAAGGCATCAACTGGCCATCAAATCACTATAAATTCCAGTAAAAAAAAAAATGCCGATGAGTTGATTCTGACCAGCCTTATGTATATCAAATAAGAACTGCTCCATAGGATTTTCAATGGCTAATTTTTTGGAAGTAGACCCCCAATGAGATGGATTGACACAGTGGCTGCAATGATGGTCTGTAGTTGGCAATGATTGTGAGGATGGCATTTTGTTGTTGTTGTTGTTATATGCCGTCGAGT
>NW_006921886.1:3746496-3748162 GCF_000298275.1 Orycteropus afer afer
GGTCCCTTCTTACAACATGACCAAAATAGGTGAGACAAAGTCTGGCCATTCTTGCTTCCAAGGAGCATTCTGGCTGCACTTCCTCCAGGACAGATCTGTCATATAGTTACCATTTTTTAAAAAAAGAAAAAATATATCTCAATCAAAATTGGTTATTCATCATTTCCAATTGTTCAAAACAGAAATCCCCCTCTTAAAAATAAATGACAATAGTTAGGTGGTGTTTGAAATGCTTGCATTATAACGTATTATGTGGCTATGGGTATTTTCAGCCTTTCCCATAAGTTTGGGAAGGATTGCTCCATGAATCAAGGGCTGTAAATTTGTTATCGTTTGCATTTTTATTTCTCTAAGCAGTCTCTACAAAATTAAAAAGACCATAATTTCAAAAGTTGTTGTTTATTATTATTTTTATATGTAGTCCCATAAATGTGAATACTTTAAAGCCTCATTCATTTGGAATAATAGAAGGAATATAGTGAGAAACCTGCCTGAGAAAATATTTTACAAGAATTACAGTTTTAGTAATCTCAAGGAAAGTTAATATTTTAAGCTAAGATGCAAATGGATATTAACAAGTAATAAAGCTAAGTTCATAAAAACTATACTTCACAAAAGGCCCTGATTGTTTTATACTGCATCATAAGCATATGATACTTTGGTAATTTAAGAAATTTAATTACTAGAACCAGAAGTAAATGACTCCTTTTCTAAAAAGACTAGATTCTCCCAATTTACGGATAACCCTCTAAAGAATTCTGTGAAGAAAAAGTAGTATTTCTTAATATTAATTACATATATTTAGGTGGCTAACAATAAACATCAGATAAGTGCAGTGTGGATTAATGGGGTTTTATTGTATAACGTAAATTAAAGCAATATGCTGTTAAAATAAACAATCCAATTATCTTATGTCAGAAGTTTCAAACACGTAGGGCTATGGTTGTGTTTATCTTCAGTTGTATATGGACACAATTCAAGAGAATGCTAGGAGAATGAAGATGACTCTTTTGACTAAAGTAACACTGAAGGGAGCCATCAAAGCTGGAGGTCACAGAAATGTCTCACATAGGAGGTCTTGGTTTCCTAGATGTTTTAAGAATTTTGGCTCTGGATTTCAGCATAAATAAAGATTTCTTCCTGGAGCTTAAATGCTACCTGTTAGGAGATACCCAAGGAGCTCTAGTGGCATAGTGCCTAAGACATTTGACTTCTAACCAGAAGGCTCATGGTTCAAACCCACCAGCGCTACTCAGAAGGAAGACTGGGCAATCTACTTCCATAGTGACACCACCACGGAAACCCAAGGATGAGTCACTATGAGTTGACTCTGACTCAATGGCAGTGAGTGAGAGGAGATAGCCAATCTAACCAATCAAAATTCAAACACTGCTTCCCCCACCACTCCACCATGGGCTCTGTGAGAGTAACCAAGGTACTTCAGATCCCTCCTTTATAAAGTTAGAATGATCATGGAATTTATCTCTCAGGGTTACTGAGAGATTAATATTTACCACAGTGCCTGGCACATAGTAATCTCTCAGTAGATTCTATCACTGCAGTTGTCCTGGTATTAAAAGAAGTTTGTCCACGTTTGACCTCATGGCAACAACTTAATCAAACCCTACCATAGTTATTAATTTACTTCTTAGTGCCTAAGGCACTT
>NW_006921886.1:3749592-3750255 GCF_000298275.1 Orycteropus afer afer
GGGTTTGAACCACCACCCTTCTTGTTAGCAGTCAAATGCCTTAGGCCCATAGATTTGGTTTCTCCCTACTCCTCTGTTTCCCTTACATCCCATAACCACTATATCACCAAGAACTGTAGACCAGTACAATCCAAACCATTGTCAAGTCAGTTCTGACTCATAGCAACCCCATGTCTGTCAGACTAGAACTATGCTCTATAGGGTTTTCAATGGCTGTAATCTTACAGAAGTAGATCGCCAAGGCTGCCTTCCATGGCAGTGCTGGGTGGATTCTAATTGTTAATCTTTTGTTTCCTTTTCTTAAATTGTGATTTGAGTGAAAGTTTACAGAGCAAATTTGTTTTCCATTCAACAGTTCATACGTATTTTGTTTCATGACATTGATTGCAGTCCCCATAATGTGACAGCGCTCTTCCTACTTCCTCCCTGTGGTTACCTTCTCCCTGTGTCCTACCTTCCTATGCATTCCTGCCCTCTGAGCTATCTCCCTGTGCAAATGCTGTGCTTCTGATCTCCCATGGTTGATTGTTCTAAGAAGTGTACCTACCTGGTGTAGTTGTCAAACTGCTAATTTTTTTTTTTTTTTAAATTAGGATTTGGGTGAAGATTTACAGAGTAAATTCACTTTTCATACAGCAGTTCACATATACTTTGTCTCATGTC
>NW_006921886.1:3750733-3752164 GCF_000298275.1 Orycteropus afer afer
TTTTTTTTTTTTTGCCTCCAAATGATTTTGAGTTTTGTTCCACATTGTTCTCCCTCTTTATAAACTGCTAATCTTTTGGTTAGCCACCCAGCACAAATTTGTGCCACTCAGGGAACTAGAACTATGGGCACTGCCTTTAAATATGTTTTGACTAAAACTGTTTCTCTCCTTCTCCAAGATTATCACCCTCTCCCAAACTACCTCCATCTGCACTCCTGCCTGGACTATTACATTGGCTCCCTAAATGGTCTGTTTGCTTCCACTTCTTCCCTCATAAAATTCATTCCCCACTGAGAGCTCAGACTTGTCCTGGATAAGCACACATGCAACCTTGATACTATTCTGCTTCAAATCCTTCCATTGGCTTGTCATTACACTTAGAGAAAATCGAAACTTCTGACGCTGGCAGACAAAGCCCCTATGCTCTGACCTCTCCCTATCTCTGCAAGCTTTTTTTCTACCTTGCATCAGCCACTGAACCTCAGCCATGCTGGCCTTCCTCCTGGGTCTTAATTCCCACTCAGAGTAATTCCATGCCAGCACTTGGAAGGATATAATGATTTGATTTCCTCATCAGAAAGAATAGTGCTATTTCAGTACTACATTGCATAACCATTATTTTCTACACTGCCATTCACTATATCTCTCTTCTCCCAGTTTTCTTTGCCTCATGCTAACATCTTTAACAAAATTATCTCATTCAATTCTTGCAAGACAACTTGCAAGACAAAGGTATTATTTCATCCTTGTTTTCGTAGGGAGAAAATTGAGCCTCAGAGAGGCTACCCACCTAATGCCTAAGTGGTAGAGATTTGAACTAAACCCAGGTCTGTCTGATACATAACACCATGGATTTTTCTTGCCTGGAGATATTGTCACATTAGCTATCATGGTGTCAAATTTCCTACAATATCCACTAATATGTTGTCCAAATGGTTCCCAAACTTTACTGCCCTATGCAACCATTTGAAGAGTCCTAGGTCCCCTTGAACTTGCAGAATCAATCCCTGAAGTACAAGTGAAGAGTTTGTATATTTAAAGAACTCTCCAGGTTATTATAAAGGCAGTGACTTTTAGGTACCACTGAGTTAGACATCAAAAACTGATAGGCAGGAACGGATAGGAAAGAAGGACAAACAGAAATGGTAACCACAGAGAGGAAGTGGGAAGGATGCTGTTACACTGTGGGAACTGTGTTCAATGTCATGAAACAAAATGTGTATGAATGATGGAATGGAAAACTAACTTGCTCTGTAAACTTTTACTCAAATCATGACAAAAAGGTAAAAAACATTAAACAAAACAAAACAAAACAAAACAAAAAACCTGGTAGGTAAATGTTAAATTAAATACATGTTCTCTCTGGGAAGGACCTTGAAATGTTAGCTGAGATTAGTTTATCAGATTAGGTTAGTGACACAGTAAGCCTTA
>NW_006921886.1:3752614-3753829 GCF_000298275.1 Orycteropus afer afer
ACATCCCTTAGAGCAATAGACCACGAGGCACCAGAGGGGCAGCATTCACACTGAGAAAATGCAGGACACACAGGAGTGCATAACTATGAGGGGCATGGGGGGTGTTACTGAGCAAGGAGGGGAGGAGACTGGGTTAGGGTTGGGGATGGTAAATGGGGAGTGAAACTAAAAGTACAAGTAAAGTTGAATGTAAAACAAACTCTTAAAACAAAAAAATAAATAAATTAAAAATCTATTCAAAACAAAGTGTATAGAAAGGGCTGTTTATAAGAGTATTCTTTTGATACATTCCACCCCCACAGTGCCACTTAGTCAGTTCTGACTTATAGTGACCCTATAGGGTTTCCAATGCTGTAAATCTTTATGGAAGAAGACTGCCTCAATTTTCTTTCATAGGGAACCTGCTGTTACTGGGCCAATGTTTTAACCACAGCATCACCAGATTAGGCTGTCACAAGTGCCTTTATAAGCATCTCTATCCCATTGCCATAGAGTCCATTCTGACCCATAATGACCTCTATGATATTCATCAAATACTGAGAAGTCTGTTTTATTATTATCATGCTATAATGAAAAGGAAAAATGTATTTGGAATTATTTTTCCTATTGGAGAATATAAAATTTTGTCAAGTCCACTTACTCTCATAATAAAAGACTATTCCACTTCTTGTTATCATTGAGTCCTATCTAATAGAGGAGATAAACAGCCGCCTGAGGCTTAAAAGCTGCTCAAAGTCACATCTGGTAGCTCTGCACCTGGCTGACCTATTCATAGAAAAGGTCAATTTAGTGCAAAGGACACTTTTTTTTTTTTTTTCTTTTTTAATCATCCCTGTTGAAGGGAATTGAGCAGCTGTCACGGGAGAAGGTTTTCATCCTCTCATACCATTCATTCTCTGAGCTATTCCTTTAACCATGGCTGGGAGACCTGTGACTCTGCATTTGGTCACACTATTACAAGCTACTCCTATTTATTCTTGTCACTAGTACAAAACTAGAAATTCAACTATTCCTATATTTGCCTGTCATGTATTATCCAAATAAATAATTAGAGTATTTCATTTCATTAGAATTTAAAGTAGTATTTTAAGATTGGGTTCCATTGTCATCATAAATATTCTGATATTGCTTTTTATATTTCAAGTTAATTGTATTTGGCGACTAGAATTGTATTCAATTTTTTATCATAATTTGTCATGAGAAACAATTTTTTTT
>NW_006921886.1:3754534-3757851 GCF_000298275.1 Orycteropus afer afer
ATCTACTTCCATAGTGATACCACCTCGGAAACCCAAGGAAGGGTCGCTACAAGTCAGATCTGACTTGACGGCGCATAACAACAACAACAACAACAAACCAGTTAATTCAGAGATTTGCTCCCTGGTAATTGTGGACCGAAAAATCCTGTCACTGATGAACTGAATATCTAGCTTAGCTGATAAATGCTGAGCTTTCACATCACTTCTTCCAGAGAAGCCAAGTTCATACCAAAATTATTTTCCTTTCTTTGAAAGCAAAACATTAATAAGCCCAGAATAGTCTACTCTATCAGAAAAGACAAGTAGGAAATCTTTGAGACTATTATGTATGATTATTTTATGTTTGGCACAGGTGATTTTTAGAAGGCTTCAAATACATACTTTAGATTTTTTTAAAGTATGTTTTTTCTTTTTATGTAGAGTTCAAATATTTAGTTTAACATGTTTAAGTTTCAATGATTTATGTCAAAACAAAATTACACATTAGCCAAATGCCAAACAAGCTTGACATGGAGATGAGTCAGATCGGGGCCATTCTGGCTCCAGACTGCAAAGTGCTGTTAAGTATTCCCGCATTATGCATACCATTTCCCTACAGAGCAGCCTCTCTCAGCATTCAGACCATGTGGCTTACAGGGAGTTGCAGTCGAAATATGGAGAATACTCCATTTCTGTTAATTTATCATGGCTGAATTGGCATAATGAATGGTGGCAAATAGGCCTTTTTCATCCACACAACAGTTACCATTACATTTTCAATGGTTTCTGCTTGAGTGTCAAGAATAGCAAGTTTAATTACACAAAAGCTGGTGGAGGCATGTGGTGTGAATTTAATGCAGAGAACAGAGGAAAGGCTGCTAGACATCAACTTTGACCCTTATAGGAGGATAGACCTTACACATAAATACACAGATGGAATAAGATATTAGAGATTACAGAAGTCATGGGAAAGCTTACTTCTTCAAGTCATTGTTATTTTTAATCTAGAAAATTTGATGGATTGAAAGTAAAAAGAACAACTAAATATTATCCCTGTGTCTCAAGGGTTCACTGTAACATTCACTTCCTAACTACATGCAAAATGTTAAATTTGCAAGATGTCTTTAACCTAATATCAAGAAGTGCTGAAACTTTGATTATGGTATTTAATAGAATGTCATCAGTTAAGAGAGAACATCGTCAGTTGGATAGTAAAATTCTCATGTATAGAATCAACTTGATGAAGTGTGGCCCCCAAATGTAATTATTATCACTAGACATCCATTTTGAGTTACTTAATATCTACTATATATCAATAAGTCTAAGTGGAGGTAGATCACAAGCACATAAAAGATTTTCCCTCACAACCCACATGTAATATATTTTCCTTATCTTGATTGATTGTGGCATGATTCTCTGTATAGTTTCACCTTTAGGAAATAAAAAAAAAATTAATATTGATAATATAAAATGAGCCATCTTGCCAAGAGTACTGATATTGAGAAAATGCAACTTACTGTATTTAAATAATAATCTAAATATTAATGGTATGGCTTATTTCAACTACCTATTGATTTTTCTTACCAACCTGCGAAATAAATTTGTTTGTGAGAGTAACTCTGATAACATTTAGAAGTACGTTGACCAGTTCCCTATCTCCATACATTTTTTTCAATGATTTAAGAATTTGAAGAATGTATAACACAACCAACTCAGCTCTAAATAAAAATAAAAACAATTACCTATCATAAAGTTTGTTTTAATGACCAAATGGATGAGTGGGTAAATTGCACATTAGAGAAACATGCCAAGAAATCACAAATCCTGATGTTAAAATGTCTTATGTATATTATAGTTGCTGAGTAGTGTTTTTTTAAGTTGAAGCAGGAGGGAATTTATGTAAACCCAGTACTGCTCCAGAGGCCCAGATGATCTTTTGTAGGTTTTTGGTGAAAAACTGCATCTAATAGATTATTTTCCTCCCTGTTGCTCTATTATAATAATGTGAAGAAGATTGAGAGCAAAATTATATTCTCAGCAATTTGTGCATTGAAAGGCAAATGCTGTCTTTAAGTTTTTACATAATATAAATCATTCTTCAGGTATTTATTGAATTTTATGATTTAATTCCACAAGACTTATTGAACACTTGCTATAAGCCAGGCACTGTGTAGAAGCTGGGAATGTAGGGTCATACATAGGGCTGGAATATTTAGTGCATGCAAAAACACATCATATCTTTGTGGAGTTTACAGTATTATTGGGAGATAATTTTTTTTCTTTTTAATTATGATCATATAAAAGCAATGAGGTAAATTGTTTGGAGTGGACTATGAGGATAGGTGAATATAGAAAGAAGTTACCTGCAACATTTAGGGAGGTAGTGGTTGGGGTGACCATGATGATTATGGTCCTGATAAGAGAAGGGCATCTTCAATACTTTGAAATCAATATATACTTGAATGCTTTGACTTTGAATATATGTAACTTGTGTCATCATTAAATGAACAAAGAGTGAAAGAAAGGCTAGGAGTTTGGACCTACTGAGAATCAAGCCTGTAATTGATCCTTTTTTAAGTTTCACTTTCACAGAGAACCTAGGATACAGAACAAAACCCACTACATTCTTCCATAAATGGTACATTCATGCCCCCCCCCCAACATGTCGCTTAAACATTTTAAGGAGAATCAATTTCAGAAAATTCAGGAAACCTTGATTTTGGAAGAAAAGAGTAGTAATATATGCATATAAAAAGTCTTAAATGATAATTATTATTTATTAGAACAAATTTACCCTTAAGAAATTTTGGTTATATCATAGATGTTTGTTATTTTGTATATGTGTTTATAAAATGTAGGTCTCTGAGTACGCAAATAGTTTGTATTTGCCTACTAACTAAAAGATTACTTGTTTAAGCTCACCTAATAGTATAGCAGAAGAAAGGTCTGCTGACCTTCTTCTGTAAAGTTTACAGCCAAGAAAGCCCTATGGAGCACTTCTCCCCTGCAACACATAGAGTTGCCATGAGTTGGAATCAACTCAACAGCAGTGGGCTTTTTTGTTTGCTAGTTTTGTTTTTTGGAATTTGAAGAGTGATTCCAAGGCTATGACACACATATCTAAGTAAGGTGGTTAGTGTAACAAACTGTTCTCTGAGGGTATCAGAAATGGCATAGTACCTAAAGCATTTAACTGCTAACCAGAAGGCTGGTGGTTCAAACCTACTAGCCACTCCTTGGAAGGAAGATTGGGCAATCTCCTTCTGTAGAGACACCACCTCGGAAACTTAGAGGGGTAGCTATGAGTTGAATCAACTTGATGGCAGTGAGTTTGTTTG
>NW_006921886.1:3758186-3797747 GCF_000298275.1 Orycteropus afer afer
AATTGGCACATAGTACTCACAGACTATATTCATGGTTATGGAGTTTGTTAGGGAAAGGAGCTCTGGTAGCGTAGTGCCTAAAGCACTTGACTGCTAACCAGAAGGCTGGCGGTTCAAACCCATCAGCCACTTCAGAAGGAAGGTTGGGCAATCTACTTCCATAGTGATACTGCCTTGGAAACCCAAGGAAGGGTCATGAGTTGAGTCCAACTCAATGGCACATAACAAAAACAACAACAGGTTACAATTCAGGATAAGAGTCAACTTGGAAGTAACAAGAATGACTCAGGATACAGTTTTTCAATCAGGACAGCTTCTTGGCTGTGCCCTCAGGCAGTCTTCTTTCTGGCTTTCAGCTTTCTCTCTTGCTTTCTGCCCTTCAGCCCTTGCCCTCCAGGAGCAACAGTCACAAAGCTCTTTAGCTCTACTACTAAAGAACAATATAGTAGGAAGCCTTATACTTCCAGATCTCAAAACCTACTATACAGCCACAGTAATCAAAATAGCCTTGTATTGGTACAACAACAGATGCATAGACCAATGGAATAGAATTGAGACTCCAAATGTAAATCCATCCATGGACAATTGATCTCTGGCAAAAGGCCAAAGTCTATTAACTAGGGAAGACACAGTCTCTTTAGCAAATGGTGCTAGCAGAACTTGATATCCATCTGCAGAAAAATGAAACAGGATACATGTTTTGTACCATATACAGAAAAAAAAAAAAAACTACCTTCAGATGGATCAAAGATCTAAGTGCAAAACCTAAAACTACAAAGATCCTCAATGGAAAAATAGGGGAAAACTGAGGGACTCTAATTTATGGCACAGTCTTTCAAGCATAACTAAAAATGCACTGATAGCAAAGGATAAACTAGATGACTGGGACCTCCTGCAAATTAAACACTTATGCACATCAAAAGACTTTTCCAAAAGAGATTCTACAGACTGGGGAAAAATTGTGTGGCAATGAGATATCGCACAAGGGACTCATCTCTCAAATTTATGGAAAACTTCAACACCTCAGCAACAAAAAGACAAACAATCCAATTAAAAAATGGGCAGAGGACATGAACAGACACTTCATCAAGGAAGACATACAGTTGGACAACAAACGTAAGAAAATGCTTGCACTCATTAGACTTTAGAGATGCAAATAAACACAATAATGAAATAACATCTCATCTCAGCAATAACAGCAAAGTTCAAAACAACAGAAAACAACAAATGCTAGCAAGGGTGTGGTGTACACTGCTACTAGTACACTGCTAGTAGGATTGTAAAATGGTATAACCACTATGGAAAACAGTATAGCACTTCCTTCAAAAATTGGAAATAGAAATACCATATGATCCAGCAATCCCACTACTAAGAATACAAAAAACAAAACCAAAAAATACTCACTGCCATAAGGTCAATTCTGACTCAGAGTGGCCCTACAGAACATAGCAGAACTTCCCCGTAGGGTATTGAAGGCTACAAATCTTTACGGAAGCAGATTGCCTCATCTTTCTCCTGAAGAGTGGCTGGAGGGTTCAAACCAACAACATTTTGGTTAGCATCCAAATACTTTAACCACTGCACCACCAAAGCTCCTAACTAGGATTATATCCTAGAGAAGTAAGAGCTGTGACATAAAGAGATATATGCACACCCATGTTCATCACAACATTATTCATGATAGCAAAAAGATGGAAACGACCTAAGTACCCATCATTAGATGAATAGATAAACAAATTATTATACATACATACAATGGAATACTATGCAACATTAAAGAGTAATGAAGAATCTGTGAAACAGCTCATAACATGAATGAGTCTGGAGAACTTATGCTGAGTGAAATAAGTCAATCGCAGAAGGACAGATATTGTATGAAACCACTATTATTTTAAAAAAAATCAAGAAAATGTTTACTAAACAGAAAGAAATGTTCTTTGATGGTTACCAGAGAAGGGAGAGGAAGTGAGGATGAATCACTAGCTAGAGTAGACACATAATGACAGGGGTGAGGGGAAAGGCAATGTTTGACCAGTGCCAAAAGAAATCACTTAGAGTTTCACAAGAGTAAAAGACAACAAAGGTAAATAGTATTGTACATACAGTCCTGCAATAGTAGTAATAACAAACAACATCTATGAGTAAGTACATACATAAGCATGTGTGCAAGGCAAATGAGAGTACCCATAAATATATGTAGATGTCTTGGTTCTCTGGTGCTGCTATAACAAAAG
Source organism: Orycteropus afer afer (assembly GCF_000298275.1). Lineage (NCBI taxonomy): Eukaryota > Metazoa > Chordata > Mammalia > Tubulidentata > Orycteropodidae > Orycteropus > Orycteropus afer. The sequence goes on from NW_006921886.1 coordinate 3,760,421, forward strand.
TACCACCAGTGGATGGCTTTAACAAACAGGAGCTTATTTTCTTACAGTTTAGGAGGCTAGCTCTAGGAGTTCAGAGTATGAGCTCCAGGGGTGGGTGGAGATCCTTTGACGTTTGGCTCCAACTCTGCCTCTTTGTTACAGATCCACTGGAGCAAGCTAGAGGCTTCCTCTGACTCAGGCTGATAAGGCTGATGAATCCAAGGATGGCAGATAAAATGACACAATCCCAAAATTAGCAGGCAACACAGCAGACCACTGGTACAAATCCAGGAACTGGAGATGAAGACTTGGCCAAATGCAGGATCCAAAATGTGCCAAAATGTTAAAGACCTTCCTCAAAGCTTCTCCTTATAAACTGGAAGCAGGCTACACCCCGAAAGGCAACTACTTAGCTGTTTGTGCCAGATTTCACCATAGAAATAATTATAATCTCATCGAGGGGAATAACTACATCCAGCTGCCCAGCCACTCAAAAACACAGTCCAAACAAGTTGACACACAACCTTAACTACTACATTCCACCACTTGTCAACTTGGAACCTGTATAAATCGCTATCATTGATTAGTGTCTCCCAGTCCTTCTGAGTGGTGACCTCATCCCCCTCATCTGGCAGGCCCTATTCTTTTGCCATTTAGGCATGGAAGCCCTGCCCTTTCACTTTTGGGTAGCAGATATGGGCTCATCCCAATGACACTCATGTACATCAGCCCCACACTCCAGAACTGAGTTGGTGAAGATTTGACTCTTTGAAACCTAGGTTTCACCTCTGGAGTTCATGGTCCTACTCTTTGAGACTGAGGCAGCTCTGCTTCCCATTTCTTTGGTCTCTTCAACTCTCCCAATGAGTGCCCAAAGGCAACCCACTCTTGCAGGAAGCTTCCTGCCCAAAGGCACTCAGTTCTCTCAATCCATGGGTTGGTAAGTTCTGTCTCACACTGGTCTTTTCCACAAATTAATGCCCAAAGACAACCTGCCAGGAAGCTTCCTGCACAAAGGCATTCAATTTTCTCACTCACTGTGGGCTGGCAAGCCCATCATTGTTGTCTAGCAGGTCTCTCGGCTCTGCTGCCTCTGCCTCTCTGCCAATCTCTCTGCTGCGGTCTCAGCACAGGGAACTCAGGTCCAAGGACATGCTCCACTTCTGCTTCTACATTTTAGGTATCTGTTAGGGGGCAGTACCTTATTCTCTCAGTACCAATTTCTACCTTGGTTCTCTGGTGCTGCTGTAACAGAAAGGTCAAATATGGATGGCTTTCACAAGCAGGAATTTATTCTGTTACAGTTTAGGAGGCTAGAAGTCTGAGTTCAGAGTCCCAGCTCTAGGATCAGCTAGAGGTCCCTCAACCTTGAGCTTCAACTCTGTCTCTTTGTTCCAGGCCCACTGGAGCAAGCTGGAGGCTTCTTCTGACTCAGGCAGCTGCTGGCTGCTGAGGCTGATAAACTCAAAGTTGGCAAGTAAAATGGCACAGTCCCAAGATCAGTAGGCAACATGGCAGACCACTAGTATAAGTCCAGGAACAATCCCAAGATTGGCAGGCAACATGTCAGGCCACTGGTTCAAGTCCAGGAACTAGAGATGAAGACTTGGTCAAAGGCAGGATCCAAAATGTGCCAAAGAGCTAGAGACCCTCAGCAAAGATTTTCCATATATGTTGGAAGCAAACTACACTCTGAAGGCAACTACTTAGTTGCTTGTAGCAGATTTGACCACAGAAGTGATTGCAATCTCATTGTTGGGAATAACTACATCCAGCTGTCCAGCCACTCAAAACTATGGCCTAGCCAAGTTAACACACAATCTTAACTACTACAACAGGTTTGACAAAAGATATTTCCACACATGCATGTGTATGTGCAATAAATATATCCAAAGATATTCTAGAGTATACAGGGGACAAATTTCTTAGCTATATCTAAAGATCTTAAAATAATAACTCATGGTTATGGGGACCACAGTCTCTAGGAACAACTAGGTCAACTAGCATAACATAGTTCAGAGAGACAGTGTTCTATATCCTGTTTAGGTGCAGCAATTAGGGTCTTATAAAGTTGCAAACAACTATCTAAGATGTCACTATTGGTCTTTTTTTGGAGGAAAGAAGAGTGAAGAAAATAAAAGACCAGGGAAACAATTAATCCCAAGGATTAATGGACTGCACAAATGAGAGCTTGCCCTATCCAGAGACTAGAAGAACTAGATGGTGTCTGGGCACATTATCAGTCACTCTGATCAAAATCACAATTGAAAGTCCTGGACAGAGAAAGAGAAAAAAAATGCAGAACAAAGCTCAAAAACACAAAAAAGACCAGACTTACTTTTTTGATAGAGACTGGTGGAATTCCTAGACTGTGGATCTTGATGTTGTTGTTACTAGGGGCTGTCGAGTTAGCTCTGACTCATAGTGACCCCATGCACAACAGAAAGAAACACTGTCCAGTCCTGCACCAGCCTCACAATACTGAGCCCATCATTGCAGCCACAATGTCACTCCATCCCCTTAAGGGCCTTTCCCTTTTTCATTGACTTTCCACTTTACTAAGCATGATATCCATCACTAGGGAACAGTCACTTCTGACAACATGACCAAAGTAGGTGAGACAAAGCCTGGTCATTCTTGATTCTGAGGAGCATTCTGGCTGTACTTCTTCCAGGACAGATTTGTTAGTTCTTTTAGCAGTCCATAGTACTTTCTGCATTCTTCACCAAGATCACAACTCAAAAGCATCAAATCTTCTTTGGTCTTCCTTATTCATTGTCCAGCTTTCACATGCATATGAGGTGATTGAAAATACCATGGCTTGAGTTAGGTGCACCTCTGGTAGCATAGTGCCTAAGGCATTTGACTGCTAACTAGAAGGCTGGCTAGAGGTTCAAACCCACCAGCCACTCCTCAGAAAGAAGGTTGGGCAGTCTACTGCCATAGTGATACTACCTCGGAAACCAAGGAGGGGTCGCTATGAGTCAAGTCCAACTTGGCGGCACATAACAACAACAGTCCTCAAAGAGATTATCTTTGCTCTTCAGCACTTGAAAGAGGTCTTTTGTGGCAGATTTGCCCAGTGCAATACATCATCTGATGTCTTGACTGTTGGTTCTGTTGGTGTTGATTGTGGAACCAAGTAATATGAAATCTTTGACCACTTCAATTTTTTCTCCATATATCATGATGCTGCTTATTGGTCCAGTGTGAGGATTTCATTTTCTTTATGTTGTGATGTAATCCATACTGCAGGGTGTAGTCTTTAATCTTTATCAGTAAGTGCTTTAAGTAATCCTCATTTTCAGCAAGCAAACTTGTGTTGTCTGCATATCACAAGTTGTTAATGAGTCTTCCTCCAAACCTGATGCCATTTTCTTCTTCATAGAGTTCAGCTTCTCTGACAATTTGTTCAGCATACAAATCAAATAATCATGGTGAAAGGATACAACCCTGACACATTCCCTTCCTAAGTTTAAACCATGCAGTATTCCCTTGTTCTGTTTGAATGACAGCCTCCTGGTCTATGTACAGGTTCCTCATAAGCACAATTAAGTGTTCTGGAATTCCTATTGTTCTCAATGTTATCCATAGGTTGTTTTGTTCTACACAATCAAATGCTTTTGCATAGTCGATAAAACACAAAGAAACATCTTTGTGTGGCCCTTAGAACCTTTCAAATCTGGAATTGAACCCACTCCCAGGGACCAACTTTCAATTAAACAATAGATAGGAGTATAAAGTGAATAATAACACTGAGAAGGAATGTACTGTTCGATACAATCAACAACATGAGACAAAAAGGACAGCATTTTTCCTTAAACAAAGGTCAGAAGGCAGGCAGAGGCAGGAACAAAGAATGAATGGAAATAGAGAACCCAGAGATATAGGAGGAACAGTGCTATTACACTGAGGGGACTGCAAACAATATCACAATATAAAATATGTATAAACTGTTGAATGAAAACTAATATGATCTATAACTTTCCGAATTACAATTAAAACAAAAAATAAAACTCTTTAGCTCCACTGACAAATACCCAGAGGCACCTCACTCCACCTGGAAGCCTCCTGTCCAAAGGTTCTCAGCTCTCTCTCTCTCTGTGGTCCAGGAAGCCCACTTCTTTCCATGGCCTGTGTAGCCCACTGTGTTGTTTCACACTGGTTTTCTGGTTCCTGCCACCTCATGCTGCTGCCACCTACAATGTGACTGCTCTTTCTTCCCTGGGTCTAGGAGGTTCTCAGAGCAAGGATCCTGGATACAAAGGACATACTTTGCTCCTAATTCTTCTTCTCTTCTTCATGGTAGTGAGGTCCCCTCTCCACCTCTGGGACTGGTCCCTTTAAGTCTCCACCAAACCAAACTCACTGCCATCAAGTCAATTCTGACTCACAGTGACCCACATTGGGTTTCCAAGCCTGTAAATCTTTACAGAAGCAGACTGCCTCATCTTTTACCTGCAGAGTGGTTGGTGGGTTTGAACCACTGACTTTTTTGTTAGCAGCTAAATAAATGCCTTAACCACTGTATCACCAAAGCTCCTTCCTTTAAGTCTAGCAGGATGGAAAACTGGCCAATCCTCTACAAGAGTTCTATGTATCTTATTTATATAATCCCACCACCTGCAAGCGTTCCATGCACCTTTTTTGTACTGGCAAAAACTATTCTATCCTCTAGGTGGGCCACAAGCATCTTATTTGTGTAGTCTGTTCTAATCATTTTGTGGGAGTTATAGGACCATGCATGAGTAGAAGGGCTATATAAAGTAATTTACTGCACTGCAATATATATTCTCTTGTACTATTATAATGATGGCAGTACTATTTAGTTGTTTATTTATTTTTTATATTAACTTCTCCTATTCCCCTTGAAACTTTTCCCAACTATTACATTATCTTCTTCTTATTATTATTATTATTGTACTTTAATGGGAGCTCTGGTAGCATAGTGCCTAAAGCACTTGACTGCTAACCAGAAGGCTGGCGGTTCAAACCTACCAGCCACTTCTCAGAAGGAAGGTTGGGCAATCTACTTCTGTAGTGATACTTGCTTGGAAACCCAAGGAGGGGTCGCTGTGAGTAGAGTCCAACTCCATGGCACATAACAACAACAACAACAATAACTTTAATAGCCTCATTTTCATGCTTTCCTGGTCTCATGATGGAAAGTTATTTGCTTTAATATTCATGATTCAGCAGGGTATTTTATGGCTAGCAAGAGATGCCACTTAAGTGCATATCTTCTGTACATACAGAGGTCAGAAATAATTTGCTTCATGATATAGAAATTAAAATCAATACTCTTACTTCCTTAAGAAAACAAACATAACATAATGTAAATGAGAAATGAGTAAATTATTAATAGATGGGCTTATCTAAAATATGATGCAAGCTATGCAAGGTCAACCCAGAGAATTGAGTTTTAAGAAGCATTACAAGTTACAGGAAGTGTGAGGAAGTTAGATATATCACCATGGCTTTGTCTTTAGAGTTGCTTTCATCTGAGGGTTTTTAAGTCATATTATAAACACCCTGTTTCTTAACTGTCCCTATGGAGAAGGGAGGAGTGTGATGACTCTCAGCTTGAGGATAAGGGAATGGGGAACAGAGAAATGTACTGCACATGGATGTCTTGGCTAATGTACTTTTAGGGACTCCCAGGCTTCTCATTAACACTTAATTGGCAATCATGCTAAAGGGTGTTCCATTGGATGCTGTTGTTGGGGTTGTACTGGCTCCTTGATTTTCACTTTACATTCCTTTCTGTTTACTCTCTTCTCAGCCTTTAGGAAAACCTTGTAGTCCAGAATGATCCCTGCTTGGGGTGATCCAAAGCTGGCTGGGCTAGGCAGAGAGTGTATTTTCTCTTTCATTGCTAGAGAACAGAGTTTATCAGTTTCCATTTTTTCTGGGTTCCTCCATGGTTTCTAATTCCTACACAATCTGGTTTTTACTTTTTATTTACTAAGAGAAACATGAGAATGCGCATGCATCTGGAAATGTATTTCGCTGAGAAGGAAGAAGGCTACTTGAGAAGCTGATACCATTGAAAGACTGACAGATATGAGACTCATCATCAAAGTCAGAGTCAGTCTTTGAGAAGCATCCTTACCTTGTATACATGTAATTTTATTGTCTCTGTAGGAATTTTCCCCTACTGTCAATTGAAATAGACATTCACTTATTTATTTATTGAAATAAATAAAGAAATTTGAACTTTAACTTCAGTTTCAGTGTTGGAGATTTAGATATATAAGAAGAAATCCCTTGCTCTAAAGCACTTAATGAGCAATAGGAGAGACCTATACAAGTAAGTTTTAATAAATCAAAATATAATAGTATAAAATTAATATATTTCTAAAGTGTCAGGGAAACATAAGGGAGGAGTGATTTTTGTTAATCGTGAAAGGCAATGCTATATACAAAATTTTGTTAGTGGAGAAGTAACCACTGTTACCTCCTTGTTCAACTTTCTTGTCACCCTTTAACGCTGAGATGTAGACAAATAGGAGGAACTTTGGTAGCATAGTGGTTAAGACATTCAGCTGCTAACCAAAAGGTCATTAGTTTGAACTCACCAGCCACTCTGTGGTGGAAAGATTAGATAGTCTGCTTTCATAACAATTTACAGCCTTGGAAACCGTATAGGGAAGTTCTACCCTGTTCTATAGGATCAATATGAGTTGGAATTGACTCAGTGGCAATGGGTTTTGTTTGCTTGTGATAGATAAATTGTTGTTGTTGTTATGTGCCGTTGAGTCGGCCCCGACTCATAGCGACCCCTCCTTGGGTTTCCGAGGCAGTATCACTACGGAAGTAGGATTGCCCAACCTTCCTTCCGAGGAGTGGCTGGTGGGTTTGAACTGCCAGCCTTCTGGTTAGCAGTCAAGTGCTTGGGCAGTTCTTAAAATGGAAGTCCCTCTCTCTCATACCTTGAAATGTATTAAGTATGAATCTAGGAAAATTAGAAGTTGTCAAAATGAAATGGAACACATAAAGATATATATCCACAGCATTAGAGAGCTGAAATGGATAAGCATTTGCCATTTTGAATTAGACAATCATCTTATATACTGTGAAGGCAATGATAAATTCATTGCCAAAAAGAACATTTCAAGATCTATCCTGAAGTCCAACGCTGTCAGTGATAAGACAATATCCATACACATGCAAGGAAGACCAGATACTACTTCTATTATTCAAATTTATGCACAAACCAATAATGCCAGAAATGAAGAAATTGAAGATTTTTAGCAGTCTGAAGTTGATCAAACATGCAATCAAGATGCATTGATAATTATAGTGATTGGAATGTGAAACTTGGAAACAAAGAATTGCTACTTGGAAAATATGGCTGTGGTGATAGAAGCAATGCTGGAGATCACATGATAGAATTTTACAACACTCACTTATTCATTGCAAATACCTTTTTTTCAACAACATAAACAGTCACTATACATATGGACCTCACCAGATGCAATACAGAGGAATCAAATCAACTACATCTGTGGAAAGAGATACTAGAGAAACACAGTAATATCCATCAGAATAAGGCCAGGGACCAATTATGGAAAGACCATCCATTGCTGATATACAAACAAGTTCAAGTTGAAGCTAAAGAAAATTAAAACATGTCCACAAGAGCCATAGTACAATCTTGAGAATATTCCAACTGAATTTAGAGACCATCTCAAGAATAGATTTGAGACATTAAACACTAATGACCAAAGAACAGAAGAGTTGCTGGTTTACAAAAAGGACATCATATACGATGAAACCAAAAGGTCATTTAAAAGACAAATAAGAAAGAAAAGACCAAAATAGATGTCAAAAGAGACTCTGACCCTTGCTCTTGAATGCAGAATAGCTAAAGCAAATGATAGAAATGATGACATAAAAAAGTTGTATAGAAATATGAAAGGGCAGCTCAAGAAGCCAAAGTAAAGTATTATTATGAAATTTGCAGACTTGAAATTAGAGAACCACAATGAAATAACAGATTTGGCATTTCTCAAGCTGAAAAAACAGAAAAACAAATTTACACTCCAAGTTGCAATAATTGAAGGATATAGGCAATATATTGAAAGTCACAAGAAGCATCAAAAGAAGATGGAAGGCATATACAGAGTTACTGTACCCAAGAGAATTGGTCAATGTTCACCCATTTCAGGTGGTAGCATGTGATCAAGAAATGAGGATATTGAGGTAAGAAGCCCAAGCTACACTGAAGGCATTGGTGAAAAACAAGGCTCCAGGAATTCACGGAATACCCATTGAGATGTTTTAACAAACAGATATAGTGCTAGTAGTGCTCACTCATCTATGCCAAGATATTTGGAAGACAGTTACGTGGCCAACCAACTAGAAGAGACCTATATTTGTGCCCATTCCAAAGAAAGGTGATCCAATAGAATGCAGAAATTATCAAACAATATCATTAATATCACACAAGTAAAATTCTGCTGAAAATAATTCAAAAACTGTTGTTGCAGCAAATTGACAGGAAACTGCCAGAAATTCAAGCTGGATTCAGAAGAGGAAATGGAACAAGGGATATCGTTGCTGATGTCAGATGCATCTCAGCTGAAGCAGGGATACCAGAAAGATATTTACATGTGTATTATTGACTACACAAAGACATTTAACTGTCTGGATCATAACAAATTATGGGCAGCATTGTGAAGAAAGAGAATTCCTAAACACTTAACTGTCCTCATGAGGAACCTATACATGGAAGAAGAGGCAGTCATTCAAACAAAACAAAAGGATACTGCATAGTATACAATCAGGGAATGTGTGTGTCAGGGTTGTATCCTTTCACTATATTATTAGGTCTGTATGCTGAGCAAATAATTTGCGATGCTGAAGAAAAATGCAGCATCAGCACTGGAGGAAGACTCAATAATAACCTACAATATACAGAAGACATAACTCTGCATGCTGAAGGTGAAGAGGACTTGAAGCACTTACAGATGAAGATAGACCACAGCCTTCAGTACGAATTACACTTCAACATGAAAACAAAGTGCTTATAACAAGACCAATAAGCGGCATCATGATAAATGGAAAAAAGATTGAAGTTGTCAAAGATTTCATTTCACTTGAACCCACAATCAACACCCATGGAAGCAGCAGCCAGGAAGTCAAATGATGTACTGACATGGGAAAATCTGCTTCAAAAGACCTCTTTAAAGTGTTAAAATGCAAAGGTGTCTCTTTGAGGACCAATGTGCATCTGACACAAGCCATGGTATTCTCAATTGCCTCATTTGGATTGGAAAGCTGGACAATTAATAAGGAAAACCAAAGAAGGATTGATGACTTTGAATTATGGTGTTGGTGGAGAATATTACATATACCATGCATTACCAGAAGAAAGAACAATTATGTCTTTGAAGAATCTTTGAAGAAGTACAGCCAGAATGCTCCTTAGAAGTGAGGATGATGAGACTTTGCCTTATGTACTTGGACATTCTATCAGGAGGGATCATCCCTCAAGAAGGACATCATGCTTGGTAAAGTAGGTGATCAGCAAAAAAGAGAAGACCCTCAATGAGATGGATTGACACAGTGGCTTCAACAATGGACTCAAACACAACAATGATTCTGAGGGTGGCTGAGGACCAGGCAGTGTTTCATTCCATTTTGCATAGGGTGTCTATGAGTCAGAACCAATTCAATGGCACCTAACAATAAGAACAAGACGAAAATAAATAGGCATTGTCTCATTATATGCTTCCTGAGTCCCCATTTACCTTCGGCATAATGCTTTTCTAAAATCAGGAAGGGAGTATATCAGGGTTGTATCCTTTCACCAGACTTATTGAATCTGTATGCTGAGCAAATAATCTGAGAAGCTGGACTATATGAAGAAAAACGTGACACCAGGACTGGAGGAAGATTCATTAACAACCTGCGATATGCAGATGACACAACTTTGCTTGCTGAAAGTGAAGGTGACTTGAAGCACTTACTGATAAAGATTAAAGACGACAGTCTGAATTATGGATTATACCTCAACATAAACAAAATGAAAATCCTCACAACTGGGCCAACTAGCAGCATTATGATAAATGGAGAAAAGATTGAAGTTGTCAGAGATTTCATATTCCTTGTTTCCACTATCAACAGCAATGAAAACAGAAGTCAGGAGAACAGACAATGCATTGCATTGGGCAAATCTGCTGCAAAAGACGTCTCGTTAAAGTGTCGAAGGGCAAAGATGTCACTTTGAAGACTAAGGTGCACCTAACCCAAGCCATGGTGTTTTCAATCACCTCATATACATGTGAAAGCTGGACAATGAATAAGGAAGACCAAAGAAGAATTGATGCTTTTGAGTTGTGGTGTTGGTGTAGAATAATGAAAGTACTATGGACTGCCAGAACTAACAGGTCTGTCCTGGCAGAAGTGCAGGCAGAAAGAATGCTCCTTGGAAGTGAGAATGGCCAGACTACGTCTCACCTCCTTTGGTCACGTTATCAGAAGGGACCGCTTCCTGGAGAAGGATATCATGCTTGGCAAAGTGGAGGGTCAGCAAAAAAGAGGAAGACCCTCAACAAGATAGATTTGCACAGTGGCTGCAATGATGGGCTCAAGTATAGCAAGTATTGTGAGGCTGGTACAAGACCGGTCAGTGTTTCGTTCTGTTGTACATAGGGTTGCTAAGAATTGGAGCCAACTTGATGGCACCTAACAATAACAATTACTAGTTAAGCAGGAGCTCTGGTGGTGCTGTAGTTAAAGCATCGGACTGTGAACCAGCAGGTTGGCAATTTGAACCCACCAACCACTCCACAGGAGAAAGATGAAGTGTCTGCTTCCTTAAAGATTTACAGCCTTGCAAATTCTATGGAGCAGTTCTACTCTGACCTATAGTGTCACTGTTGTTGTTGTTATGTGCTGTCAAGTCGGCCCCAACTCATAGCGACCCCTCCTTGGGTTTCCAAGGCAGTATCACTATGGAAGTAGATTGCCCCATCTTCCTTCCAAGGAGTGGCTGATGGGTTTGAACTGCCAGCCTTCTGGTTAACAGTCAAGTGCCTTAGGCACTACACTATCAGAGCTTCCGTAGTGTCACTATGAGTCAGAATTGACTAGGTAGCAATGGGTTTGTTTTAGTTTGGCTGGTTAACCAGTGAAAGTGTGGTTAAAACTAATTAGCAGGGCAACATTGTGAGCTGTTGGAGTTGAGTAGTTGTAGGTTGTTGTTGTTGTTGTTATGTGCCATCGAGTTGGACCGACTCATAGCTACCCCTCCTTGGGTTTCCGAGGCAGTATCACTATGGAAGTAGCTTGCCCCATCTTCCTTCCGAGTAGTGGCCAGTGGGTTTGAACTGCCAGCTTTCTGGCTAGCAGTCAAGTGCCTTAGCCACTATGCTACCAGAGTTCCCCTAGTTGTAGGTAGGATCATATAATTTTCATCTTTTATGTTCAGTCCCTACCCTAGAAGACTGCCATTGAGCTTAATGTATATGCAGTAACTATAAGTTAAGTAGATCTCTACCAGAAAGGGTTGGACATTTGGGCTGCATTTACAGACTAGAGTGGAAGTTCAGAACAGAAGGTCATTTGAATCTAGGGCATTAGTACTTCACCAAGGAAGGAGATAAAAGCACTACAAAAAGGAAAGCCTTGTTTAGAGATGCGAGATTACTTATCACAATGGCTTATTCAACCACAAGGGAAAACATGAGTTAGAATGACATTATTTTCATTACACCTTTCCCCTGAGGAATTAAAAAAACTACCTCAGTCTTATGTAATGGACAGCAATTCTCTTCACACTATTTTTGCTTTGTTCCTAACCCATAGCAAATGATAGTTATGAAGCATTACTGAAGAGTATCAATTAGTTCTCCTCTCAAAAATTATTCTCCTACAGAACATATGAACTCATGAATACTTAAGTGTGAACTTACTTGATTGGTCTTAACCAACATAGTTATCTACTCATTTCTAGTCAGGCTAATCTCCTTATTCTACCTCCTAATGCTCTACTTTAGAATTGTGGATGTTTTCCTTGTCCTATCATGTTTCTGGGAAAACTGTTCTTTCTCTTATCATACTTGACCACATTGCTTCAACTTTCAGTTATCTTCTCAACTTGAGTAGCAGGGTACAAAAATTTTAAACACAATATAAAGAATCTTATGGGTAGGAAGGACCAAATCTTTCTTCTCCTTCTGTCACAAACTGGTAGCATGAATTTGGTCAATTGTTTTAGTACTGGGCCCTCAATTTTCCTGTTTATCAATGACAAAGTTTCATCTAAATAATACATAATATTTAAGACACTTTCTGGTCAAATTCCACCAGTCTCTATCAAGATGACTGGTAATGAGTTCCAAGATGTCACATGAAATTTACTATAAAATTATGAAGGAGCTTGCCTTCTTATATCTGTATTAGTCATTGACTCACTTCTATATTTTCATACACATATATATTTATTACATAGATATTTATTATGTGCATGCATATAAATGTGCTCATTTTTCTAAAGTATTCATAAATGCATGCTATCAATATATTCATCATTATTTACCCAGTATCCTAGAATATAATCTTTCCTAAAAAGAAAGGAATCATGGACCAAATGTCACAAAACCTGGATTCTAGGTTCTATTGTACCACTCAATAGTTTTGTGACCTTGAACAAGCTACACTGTTTCATTGGGCCTAATTACATCCATAAAAAGAAGAAATTCAGAAGAAATCTCTTTTAGCTCTGTAATTTTATGATGCTTGTAGTGGTGTAGTGCCTAAAGCACTTGACTGCTACCTGGAAGTCTGGTGGTTCAAACCCACCAGCCACTCCTCGGAAGGAAGGTTGGGCAATCTACTTCCATGGTGGTATCGCCTCGGAAACCCAAGGAGGGGTCACTATGAGCTGGGTCCGACTTGATGGCAATGTGTTGAGTTTGTTGTTGTTGTATTGATTAGGATAGGAAACACTATTTTTTGTGGTAACAAATTGAAGCCCAAATCTCTATGGCATAAAACAATAAATATTTGTTATTAAAAAAAAATCTGAGTGTAAGTTGGAAGATACTTACTGATGACTGTTTTCCATAGGGTGTTTCAGTGACCTAAGATGCTTGATTCCCATGTCTTTACTATTTCAATTCAAGGTCCCCATCTTTACCAAGGCATGGGGTTACCACGTCAGGCCACATTGCCTCTACTTACATTTCATTGGCCAGAAGAAGAAATATGGCCATATTTAATTGCAAGATAGCTATCTGGGTATGTATTAATCATTATGCCCTTGAATGACAACTATAAAATGGAACTTGGTAGACACCTAGCATTATCTCTGCCACAGTGCTAAACAAAGTGACTCAAACAGGGAGTGTATTTGATGGTATCATTTCTCCTGCCACATCTTTACCATCATAGAAGCTAGAACCTGTTTGTTGCTCAATGTTTTCTGACAGTTGAGAATTTTCCTCTTTGCTGAATGACACCTGAAGTAGCAGGTTGATTCTTAGACTTTTCTTGAACAGTATTTCTGTAAGTCTGAAATTCCCAGTTTACTATCCTTCAAGTTTGATAGTGAGAAATTTATACCCTCAATGGAGTAATTTGTTAATGGGACGACTTGACCAGTACTTACATGACATGTAATAAAACATAGCTCTTGTGATATCCTTTGGTATGAAAAATATAAATGGAAATAAGAGGAAGAGCAAGGGAACATTAGTCTTATCTACAGTAACCTTTATAGTGACTTCAGAAGGTTTTAGCATCATGTGTGAGTCTTGGAGAAGAAAGACAGAAGAAATATATGTAAAACTCAGACATGAGAACATAGAAGTCAATTAAGACAGAGTTTATGAGTGGAACCAGGCAGGGGTTATTAGTTGTAGTTCTCTCTTTTGCTTTATCTAAGTAAGAAGAGCTTTGTCTTGATTGAATGGCTTCCACAGAGGGGCTTGGGTGGTTTATGCAGTAAGGTAGATGATGACAGATAACACTCTTAGGTCAAGGCCTTTGGGATAGCAATGTGCGTAGAAGGATTTTCCCAGAGAGATTTCCTTTCGCCCACTAATTGTGGTCATATATTTTATGGCTCTGGGAATACCATGGCCACTAGCGTAATTCCCAGTGCTGCAAGAATCCATGTTCGTTCATGATTCAGCAAAAGCTATTACTGCATGGACTTCCAGGGTTGTTTGGAAACTGCCCTTGATAAAGTTACTCATAACTTAATTTCTACATCTAATTTCTTGGCTAATTCTGTATAATGTGTTCACAGTTGCTACTACTGATACATCTACCATTTAAAACTCTCTCCTGTAATTTTCAGGACCTACATTTTCATGTTTATCCTTTTATCGGGCTACTGTTTTTCCTCAGCATCATCAATAAGCCTCTTCTGCAAAGTCTTTAAATATTAACATTGTTTTGAATTTCATCTTTGGTCTTCTTTGCTTCTCTTTCTAAGTGTTTTCCTTAGGGATCTTATCCACGCTAGTGACACTTTGCTACCATCAAAAACCTTCATAATGATAAACTCTGGGTCAATCCAACCATCCACCTTCTCTGGGCCTATACCTGGCTGCAGTCATGAGAAAATGAGACAAAGGAATAGTTGGTGTTATTACACATTGATGGGCTTTAGGATTACCCAGACCCTCAACACAGCCTAGTCATTTTTCTATATTGCACTAGATATTACCCTCTCCCAAGCTCGGCATGGGCAATTTTTAGATTTTCTCCTACCTCAATTTACCGATGGCTTCATATCTTATTTTACAAGTTTGAAATCGAAACCATCAAACAGACCAAGTATTAATAAGAGAGAACTGGACAGTGGTGTTAAATGTTGCACATTCAAGGAAGATACAATCTCAACAGTGGATTTAGAAAAAAGGCCATGATGGATTATTTTGTTAAGATTATAAATGGAAGAGTTGGGAAAAATCACATGGCAGTGAGTTGAAAAACAATGAGGAATGTGGAAAGGAGAAATGGAGTATAGAAATCTTTTCAAGAAAAGTTTTACTGTGACAGAAAGAAAAGAAACAGAACGATAGGATGGATAGTTGGAGAGTCATGTTGGGTGAGGAGGATATTTAAGGAGATTAGAGAAAATCAGCATATTTTAATCATAATGTCAAAAGGATCAGAAAAGGCAAGAGCTTGAAAACTATCCCCTTGCTCTAGGAAGATTCTCTTGTTTTTATTCCTATCTCTCTGTCTCTGTATTCTTAGTCAAACAAATATGATGGATAATGTCTACATTTCTGGCTTGAATAACTAGATGAAAAGTAATACCTTTCACTGAACTGCAGCAGTCATTACTTCCCAGACTACCTGCAGTGTAGGACTAATGTTTTATTTTCATTTTGTAAATTTTCCATTTGTATACTTTTATAAAATACAATATTAATAAATTGCTAGAGGCATGCTAATTCAGTTAGATGTTGTAGCATTGTCAAATTGCTATGAAAATTTCTTAATGCTTATATTAAGTGTTTATATTATTTCAGATTGGACCAGGTCAAGTAATTCCCAGACCATCACGGCTCACACTTTTAGGAGCATTATGACAGAGAACGTATAAGGAAGAACAGTGTGAAGGATGGTGATAAATTTCACTTCAGACAGAACTTAAAGTCTCTATGGGTTATCCAAACAGAGACATTAAATAGGCCATTTAAGAAAGTGTATGACTGATGCTTTAGAAAGAAAAATTAAAGAACCCATAAAATAACTCAATGTTCATCGGTTGTGGAGTGGGAACTACAATGTGGCATAACTTTATTGTAGCAAATTCGCAAGAGTGAAGAGTGAGAGCATTAAAGCTAAATGTCCAATATGGAAAGGGCTGCAAGATGTGTTACTGAGTAAAAAGAAAGCCAGGGTATGATATGACTTAAAATTATATTTGTATAATACATATGTACCTTCTCTTAATTTATCAACTATATCGTTACCTGACATTTAGCATTTAACAAAAACAAAACCAAACTCACTGCCACTGAGTCGATTCCAACTCATAGCGACCCCATTTGGGTTTCCAAGGTGGTAAACCTTTACAGAAGTAGATTGCCCAGTCTTCCTTCCGTGGAGTAGCTGGTGGGTTTGAACCATCAACCTTCTGGTTATCAGTCAAATGCCTTAGACACTAAGCCACCAGAACTCCTTCCTTTAGCATTTACGACAATAGTGAAAATATTGTCACATCTAATATCTGACTATTTTGCACATTCATGACTTAACTGTCTGGCAGTAATGAACACTAAGACGTGAAACAAGAGTGATGCTGGCTGTGATGTTTAAGGTAATGTGTCAGCTTGGCTGGGCCATGATTCTCAGTGGTTGGGGAGTCATGAAATGACATAATTTGTTAACTATGTAATGATGCAATCTGGCAGATATGTAATAATGTGGTCATCCTCCATTTTTGCATAGTGCCAATTTTGCGTAACAGCCTGGTCTTTGAAACCTATATATATCAGTAAGGGTGGAGAGGTTGTATGTGTATATAATAAAATATAATAAATTTTAAAAGTCTAGGGGTATACACATCAAACAGTAGTTATATTTGCAGAGAAAAATAGGGTTAGTAGGGAGTATAGAAGTGACTTTTATCTTTTATGTGTTATTTCTTAACGTCCTTTTTTTTTTTTTTACAATATGTGTATATTATCTGGGCAATTAAAAGTAAGAATGATGAAGTATTCATACATTAAAAAAATACATTGCCTTTAAAATATATAGAAATAGAAAAGCAATTGGCTATTTGAAATAGTTACTATTTCTAATAATCTAATTAAGGGGAGGCAATTTCTTATCATGTGCAAGACCTCTTTAGCTTCATAGGTTCAAGTCCAACCCTGCCACTTCAAGGCTGTATGATCCTGGGTAAGGCATTTAACCTTTCTTGGCCTTTATTTCTTCATCTTTAAAATGGGATAGCTATCCACCTGTGTTAATATTATGAGAATAAAAAGAGTAAATGATATAATGCAGAGAATATTTTTAACTCAGAGCCTGATGGATGTGCAAATTTTAAAATGTAATATCCTTCAAGAATTTATTGTTGTTAGGTGCCGTCAAGTTGTCTGTGACTCACAGTGACCCTGTGTACACCAGAAAGAAACACTGACCAGTGCTGTGCCAGCCCCATGATCCTGAGCCCATCATTATAGCCACTGTGTCAATCCATCTTGTTGAGGGCCTTCCCCTTTTTTGTTCACCCTCCACTTTACCCAGCATGATATCCTTCTCCTGGGAATGGTCCCTTCTTACAACATAACCAAAGTACGTGAGACAAAGTCTGGCCATTCAAGCTTCCAAGGAACATTCTGGCTGCACTTCCCCCAGGACAGATTTGTTAGTTCTTTCAGAAGTCCATGGTAGTTTCAGCATTCTTTGCCAACACCACAACTCAAGAGCATCAAATCTTCATCAGTCTTCCTTATTTATTGTCCAGCTCTCACATGCATATATGGTGACTGAAAATATCATGGCTTGTGTCAGGTGCACCTTAGTCTTCAAGGAGATATCTTTGTTCTTCAGCACTTTAAAGAGGTCTTTTGCAACAGATTTGCCTAGTGCAATATGTTGGCTGATGTCTTGACTGCTGCTTCCATTGGTATTGATTGTAGAACCAAGTAATATGAAGTCTTTGACAGCTTCAATCTTTTCTCCATTTATTGTGATGCTTGTTATTGGTCCAGGTGTGAGGACTTTTGCTTTCTTTGTATTGAGATGTAATCCATACTGCAGACTGTAGTGTTCAATCTTCATCAGTAAGTGCTTCAAGTCATCCTCACTTTCAGCAAGCCAAGTTGTGTCATCACCATATCACAGGTTGTTAATGATTCTTCCTCCAATCCTGATGCCATGTTCTTCTTTATCTAGTCCAGTTTCTCAGATTATTTGCTCAACATACAGATTGAATAAGTATGGTGAAAGGGTACAATCCTAACATACTCCCTGCTTGATTTTAAGCCATGGAGTGTCTCCTTGTTGTGTTCGAATGACAGCCTCTTGGTCTATGTACAGGTTCCTCATGAGTACAATTAAGGATTCTGGAATTCCCATTCTTTGTAATGTTATCCATAATTTGTTATGATCCACACAATCAAATGCCTTTGCATAGGCAATAAAACACAGGTAAACATCTTTCTGGTATTCTCTGCTTTCAGCCAAGATCCATCTGGCATCAGCAATGATATCCCTCATTCCATGTCCTCTTCTGAATCTGGAAGTTCTCTGTCAATATACTGCTGCAATTGTTTTTGAGTTATCTTCAGTAAGATTTTACTTGCATGTGATGTTAATGATATTGCTCGATAATTTCCACATTCTGTTGGATCACCTGTCTTTGGAATAGGTAAAAATATGGATCTTTTCCAGTTAGTTGGTCAGATAGCTGTCTTCTAAATCTCTTGGCATAGCTGAATGAGTGCCTCCAACGGGGCATCTGTTTGTTAAAACTTCTCATTGGGTATTCTGTCAATTCCCAGAGCCTTGTTTTTCACCAATTCCTTCAGTGCAGCTTCTACTTCTTCCTTCAATATCATTGGTTCATGATCATGTGCCACCTCCTGAAATGGATGAACATTGACCAGTTCTTTTTTGGTACAGTGAATCTGTGTATTCCTTCCATCTTCATTTGGTATTTCCTGCATCATTAAATACATTGTCCATAGAATCTTTCAATATTGCCACTCAAGGCTTAAATTTTTTTTTTAGTTCTTTCAGCTTGAGAAAAGCTGAGCATGTTCTTCCTTTCTGGCTTTGGCTTTCCAATTCCTTGTCTTTGTACATTTTATTATCATTGACTTTGTCTTTTCAAGCTGCTCTTTGAAATTTTCTATTCAGTTCTTTTATCTTGTCATGTCTTCCATTTGCTTTAACTACTCTTCATTTCATGGCAAATTTCAGAGTCTCTTCTGACATCCATTGTGGTCTTTTATTCCTTTCATGTCTTTTTAAAGACCTTTCGCTTTCTTCACGGATGATGTTCTTGATGTTATTCCACAATTCCTCTGGTTTTTGGTCACTGGTGTTCAATGCCTCAAATCTATTCCTTAATCTATTCAGGAGGGATATATTTAAGGTTGTATTTTTGTCTGTCGTGGCCTTGTTTTAATTGTTTTCAACTTCAAATTGAACTTGCATATGACCGGTTGATGGTCTGTTTCACAATCAGGTCCTGGCCTTGTTTTGGCTGAAGATATTGAGCTTTTCCATTGCCTCTTGCCACAGATGTAGTCAATCTGATTCCTATGCACTCTATCTGGTGAGTCCACATGTATAGCTGCTATTTGTGTTGTTGAACAAAGGTATTTGCAATGAATAATTCGTTGGTCTTGCAAAATTCTATCATGTAATCTCCAGTGTGATTTCTATCACCAAGGGCAAATTTTCCAACTACCAGTGATTCTTCTTTGTTTCTAATTTTGCATTCCAATCACCAGTGATAATCAACACATCTTGATTGTATGTTTGGTCAATTTCAGACTGTAGAAGTTGGTAAATATCTTCAATTTCCTCATCTTTGACTTCAGTGTTTACTATGTAAATTTGAATAATAGTAGTATTAACTGGCTTTCCTTGTAGGTGTATGGATATTATCCTATCACTGACAGCATTGTACTTCAAGATAGATCTTGAAATATTATTTGTGCCAATGAATGCCATGCGATTCTTCTTCAATTTGTCATTCACAGTATAGTAGATCATATGGTTGTCAGATTCAAAATGGCCAAACCAGACCATTTCAGCTCACTAATGCCTAGTTTATCAATCTTTATACATTCCAATTCATTTTTGACAACTTACAATTTTCCTCAATTCATACATCATACATCCAATGTTCTGATTATTAATGGATGTTTGCAGCTGTGTCTCCTCATTTTGAGTCATGCCACATCAAAGGTCATGAAAGCTCTACTTTATCTGTATCATTAAGGCTGGCTCTACTCTGATAAAGCAGCTCTTTCCCAATCATATTTTGCGAGCCTTCTGACCTGAGGGGCTCATCTTCTGGCACTGTATCAGACAACGTTTCAGGGATATTCATAAAATTGTCCAGTAATATATGAGACAGTGTTTCATTGCTATTCATAAGGTTTCACTGGCCAATTCTTTGAGAAGTGGATGTCCTTTTCCTTCTTTTGAGTCTTTCTCAGTCTGGAAGCTCTGCTAAAACTTGTCCACCATGGGCAACCCTGCTGGCATTTGAAACACTGGTGGCACAGCTTCCAGCCTCACAGCAACATGGAAGCCACCACAGTATGACAAACTGACAGACAAGTCCATCTCCCTTAGTTGTTCCAAACAGCTCCACTCACTTGCTGGCCTTTCCCCTGCCTGTTATGGCCATCTGCTGGCTCCTGCTTCCTGTCTGGGGCTCTCTCCCTACCTGTTCTGGCTTTCAGTCCTGCCTGTTGTAAGACTCTTTAAATATGTGAAATGAAAAATATTTGCCTTTTTTTTTTCAACAATGTGCATTTAGACATAATAGTAAAGCAAAAGGGCTAGAAGAATATATTGAAGTTATCGAAGATTTCATATTACTTAGATCCACAATCAACACCAATGGAAACAGCGGTCAAGAAATCAGATGTCATATTGCACTGGACAAATCTCCTGCAAAAGACTTCTTTAAAGTGATGAAGAGCAAAATGTTTCTTTGAAGATTAAAGTGCGCCTACCCAAGCCATGGTATTTTCAATTACCTCCATGTGAAAGCTGAACAATAAATAAGCAAGACCAAACAAGAGTTGATGCTTTTGACTTGTGGTGTTGGCAAAGAATACTGAAAGTACCATGGACTTCTAGAGAACAAACAAATGTGACCTGGAAGAAGTGCACAGACACACAAGGAACAAGGAGTCCTGGGGGCACAGTGGTTAAAGTACTCAATTGCTAACCATAATGTCTGCTGTTGGAAAGCACTAGCCACTCTGTGGGAAAAGATGTGGCAATCTGCTTCTATAATAATTTACAGACTTGGAAACCATACAGGGCAGTTCTACTCTCTCCTATAGGGTCACTATGAGTTGGAATTAACTCAAGGGCAGTTTCTCTCTCTCTCTCTCTCTATATATATATATATACATATGTAATGTACGTATATCTCCAAACCAAACTCATAGTGAGTCCCACCGGGTTTCCCAGGGAAGGTTGGGCAATCTACTTCCATAGTGATACCTTCTTGGAAACCCAAGGAGGGGCTGCTGAGAGTTGGGTCTGACTCAACGGCACATAACAACAACAACAAATCTTTATGGAAGCAGACTGTCTTGTCTTTCTCCCACAGGGTGACTGGTGTGTTCTAACCACTGACCTTTTGGTTAGCAGCCAAATGCCTTAACCACTGCAATATCAGAGCTTCAGATTTTGCAGCTGTTGCTATTTACTGTGATCATGAACACATAACCTATTTAAAACTCAGTGTGTGCATCTGTGTAATGAGGCTGATAATGTTTCCCTCTTTTGTTGCAAAGATTGACAGATATAATATATGGTAAAGTCTTTTCATAGTAGATACTCCATACATATTGGTTATCTTTCCTTTCTTATAAAAAATTTGCATTAAAAAAATTAGTGTTTTAAAATTTTACTTTTTATACTTTCATGATTAAGTGAAACAGACATCCCAAATTTGTTTTTAACTATTTTTTTCCAAATTCTCAGAAAATCCTCAAACCATGTAACTAACTGATTAAGTAAGTATCTTTATCCCATCCCCTCAACTTGTTCAAAACAAAATACACCAAAATATTTTCTTCTTGATACCTTTTATTGAGAAAAGAAAGAACTTGACAGAAACAGGGAGTTTTAAAAGTTCTTTTTGAACGATAATGGGAAAACTATATGGTGTGTGGAGAGGCAGGAACATCCCACATAATGAACCATATGCACAATGTACAGCAGAGAATTCAACACTGTGCTTCTGAAACCTCACTAGTGCTTACTGTAAGTGACATTTTTGTGGCCTTTTCTTTGCCCAGATATTTGTCACTCTGTAGTTGATTTAGAAAGAGATTCATGGAAAGTCATAATTATTTAAAGAAAGGAACAGGCAAAGTGTGCTTTTGCCATGTCTATAAATCTTTCCTTATGCTCTGCTGAGAACTCAGCTCTGGTTGTCTGCTCCAACTATGTAACAGGAGTATATCATAATGTCAGGAGTTGTCAGACCCTCAGAACTCTCTATAATGCGAGATCACAAGCAGAGACAATTTCATTGTAACATTTCTGACTATGAAGTATAAATACCATGCAGTTGGCACATTGACATCACATCAGGGAATTTTTTTTCTACCCCTGTACTTTAAGTTTTTTCAAGTATTTAAATCTTCACAGTGGACATTGCTTTGAATAATAATAATAATAAAATAAAAGTCATAATAGAATAACAATGTTCAAAGAAAATATAATAAGAAAATTTAAAATAATGATTACAAAGATACTGAAAAATATGGTGAATGTATTTTCAGCTGTTTTCATTAGTTTTCTCTAGGGTATAAAAACATTCCTCAGAACAATTTAAAGTAGATATAAAAAAAAAAAAAAATCACTCAAACACAAGATTTGAAAATCTCATTGAGAGCCCTGAGAGAATATTTTTTTTTTCATGATGAAATCACCAATTGGGAATATTTCACTAATTCTCCAGTTTATTCATCTGCCTCACTTCATACCATTATGGCCCCCCTAACAGCTATTGTTTTGAAAATGGAAAATATTTTAATGCTTGCATAAACTCAGATGTAAAAACATGAGTTTTCAGATATTTTATCTTTTGATGTAATTATATGGCTCTAGTACATGTAGTGTTTCTTTTTTCTGTGTCATAAAATGCAGAATCAACCATTAAAAAAGTGAAATGCTGAAATGAACACATAGATGCATTATTTTCTTTCGAGGAATACCTTACTAAAGTCACCTTTATTCTTTCAGGTTAACCTCAGTCTAAAGCCTTAACTTCTTGGTTAGTGATTCACAAACAACATCTAGCTTTTTCCCTCAGAATCAATATTTGCTGATTGTCACTGAGGATTGAGCTTGCACAGAGATATGTACATGAATATATATGTTATGCTCAGAGAGGAGGCACTATTCTATTTAATTGTGAATGCTCTTTTCTCTCCTGAAATCAAACATGGTTTTTAAAGTCTGGAGCAGAATTTCGCTCTCCTCCTGGTGTCTTGGAAGCCTGAGCTTCATGTCTGAGGTGCACAGACGAAATCCTCGACTCAGTGCTATCATTAACCATCAGCGAGGGTAGGGAACATTCACTTGGTTCCCCAAATGTCAAAGGAAATTTCATTTAAAATGCTTAGTGAGATATAACTTTTTAATAGATGTGGGGCAAATACATTGGCAAATAGAAACATCTTTTGGTAAGATGAAAATCAAACCTTAACATGGTTATAATTATCAGAATTTTTTGTATCATTTACTTAAATTAGATAACCACTTGAGGCTTTTTTGATGTATGTCCACTACGTTTGAAATTATGGTAATATTAGTGTCTTTATTTTTTTTAGTTTTTTATAGATTTGCTGTTTCCTGTTTTACCTTTTTAGATTAGGGTAAAGCCTTGTCAGAGTGAGAAAGATATGGTAGATTTATCCTTTTCCATTACATGTTGGACTTATTTAAGGCTCAGTCCTAGGAACTCATCTTTTCTTGTTTTATCCTTCCTTCCTAGGCACTCTCACCCAGGCCCACCACTTTGATTACCATCTGCAAACCAGGTATGTTTATATTGCTATTCCAGATTTCTCCTCTAAGTCCCAGACCTGTACGTTTAATTGTCTGATCTGCTATCTCCTCATAGACATCTGAAAGTTATTTTAATTCTACTTGTCCCAAAGTGAACTTAGTATCTTGATCACCTTTCCACTACAAACAAAACAAAATATGATAGTTTTTTCTAGCATTGCTGCTTGAAAGGGAGACCAGATATGCAATTCAGACATACCCAAGAGTCATCAAAGAAGGCTTTCTTTCATATGCCATATCTAATGAACTCAGCATCAGTCAGTAAAATCTTGCCAATTTTACTTTCCAAACATCCCTCAAGCAAATCATAATTCTATTTTCATTGCCACCATACTAGTCCAAGCTGCTATCCTCTCACCCTCACTCAGAGCTGTAAATGCCTCCTAAAAAAGCTTCCATTTTATTCCTGTAAAATCTGGGCTATACTATGCTACAATGTCACTGTTAGGATAATTTTTTAATAAAATATAACTTCCCGTGTCAGTTCCTTACTTAAACAAATAAGTGGTGACTAATTAACGGTTCAAACCCACCAGCCACTCCTCGGAAGGAAGGTTGGGCAATCCTACTTCCGTAATGATACTGCCTCGGAAACCCAAGGAGGGGTCGCTATGAGTCAGGGCCGACTCGACGGCACATAACAACAACAACAACAACAATTAACCTTAGAATAAAGACAAAGATGTCAGGTTCTGCCTGTCTTCCTCCTATCTCCCCTCCAATATCACCTACCACCACGCAGCCCTTGCTCCTGGTTTTCCACCTTCTTTCAATCTCATAAACACAGGACTTTGCTCAGACTCTTCCCATTTCTTGGAAAATCCCATCCCTTCTCCCTCCACACCCCATCTCCACCACTAAACACATATCATTCTGTTTTAAGGTATCAGCAAAATCATTACTTCCTCTAGGATACAAAGGAATCATCCTAGTTAGGTCAATTATCCCTCTTTATAAACTCAGAATACCATGCACTACTCTTTCCAAGTGCCAATCACAGTTTACATTTGCTTGAGTAATTCTCTTATTGGCATTTCACGTACTAAATGATAAGCTTCATGTGGGCAAACATTGTGTCTGTTTTTACTAAATATTATATACCAAATACTACAAACAGATAAAACTTACCTGACTGTAGGAAGGATTCAGAGTTCTGCTTGTTTATGTTAAAGTTCCGTGTTGTATGTTTTAACTGGTGATGCTGCTTCAGTTACTTTAGCAACCTTAATCAATTTTTTCTTGTTTGGATATTTTCATACATCTGTCTCCTATCCTCCTGAATAAGAAGTACCTTATTTGTATGAATAAAGCAATTGACTGTTAATCAAAAGTTTGGTGGTTTGAATCTATCAGTAGTTCTGCAGTAGAAAGCTGAGCAAGTCCACTTCCATAAGGATTTATAACCTTGAAAACCCTGTGGGACAGTTCTACCCTGTACTACATGGTCCCTATGAGTCAGAATTGAATTGATGGCAGTGAGTTTGTTTCTTTGGTTTTGGTTTTCTTTATATGAAGATCCCTAGTAGCACAAACACTTTACATCGACTAACCTGAAGGTTAGTGGTTAAATTCACTCAGCAGCACTTCAGAAAAAAAAGTCCCAACAATCTGCTTCTGTAAAGACTTCGTCCAAGAAAACACTGTGGAATAGTTCTACTTTGTAATACCTGGGGTCACCAAAATCAGAATTGACACAATGCAATAGGTTTGGTTTTTGATTCTCTTTGTATGAACAGAAAATGCATTTCTAAAAACTTTTATTTTTGTTGTTTTTGAAAATATACACAGCAGAACAAGTTCCAATTCATATGTACAATTCAATGCCATTCAATTAGTTCTTCAAGTTGTATAACCATTTTCAGTCTCCTTTTCCAAATTTCCCCGCACCCATTCACATAATCTTGCTACCCCCTAAGCCTCCTATTTAACCTTTCAAGATGTTGTTTTCAGTTTGATCTCATATGTTGTTGTTGTTGTTAGGTGCCATCGAGTCATCTCCGACTCATAGTGACCCTATGCACAGCAGAACGTTAGTCTTGTGCCAGCGTTACAATCCTTGCTATATTTGAGCCCATCATTGCAGCCACTGTGTCTGTCTGTCTCATTGAGGGCCTTCCCTTCTTCCTTGACCCTCCACTTTACCAAGCATGATATCCTTCTCCAGGGAATAGTTCCTTCTAACAACATGACCAAAATAAGTGATAAACTCTGGCCACTCTCACTTCCAAGGAGCATTCTGACTGCACTTCTTCCAGGCTAGATATGTTAGTTCTTTTAGTAGACCGTGGTACTCTTAGCATTCTTCTCCAACACCACAACTCAAAACCATCAACTCTTCTTCAGTCTTCCTTATTCATTGTCCAGCTCTCACAGGCATAAAAGGTGATTGAAAACACCATGACTTGGGTTAGGTGCACCTTAGTCTTCAAGGAGACATCTTTACTCTTCATCCCTTGAAAGAGGTCTTTTGCAGCAGATTTGCCCAAAGTAGTATATCATCTGATGTCTTGACTGCTGATTCCACTGGTGTTGATTATAGAACCAAGTAATATGAAATCCTTGACAACTTCAATCCTTTCTCCATCCACTGTGAAGCTGTTTATTAGAGAAGTTGTGAGGGTTTTCATTTTCTTTACATTGAGGTGTAATATACTGCAGACTGTAGTCTTTAATCTTCATCAGTAAGTAATTCCAGTCACCCTCACTTTCAGCAAGTAAAGTTGTGTTGTCTGCGTATCGCAGATTGTTAATGAGTCTTCCGCCAATCCTGATGCCACATACTTATTTATATAATCCAACTTCTTGGATTATTTGCTCAGCATACAAGATGAATAAGTATGGTGAAAGGATACAATCTTAACATACTCCTTTCCTGATTTTGAACCATGCAATATCCCCTTGTTCTGTTTGAATGACAGCCTCCTGATCTATGTACAGGTTCCTCATGAGTACAGTCAAATGTTCTGGAATTCCCATTCTTTTCAATGTCATCCACAAGTTGTTCCACACAATCAAACACTTTTTCATAGTCAATAAAAAATAA
This sequence comes from Orycteropus afer afer, assembly GCF_000298275.1. Lineage (NCBI taxonomy): Eukaryota > Metazoa > Chordata > Mammalia > Tubulidentata > Orycteropodidae > Orycteropus > Orycteropus afer. Next base: position 3,787,206 of record NW_006921886.1, read on the forward strand.
GTAAACATCTCTCCAGTATCCTTTGCTCTCAGCTAAGATCCATCTGACATCAGCTATGATATCCCTTGTTTCACATCCTCTTCTGAATCCAGCTTGCATTTCCAGAAACTCTTTATTAATATACTGCTGTAACCATTTTTGAATTATCTTCAATAAAATTCTACTTACATGTGATATTAATGATATTATTCGATAACTTCCACATTCTATAGGATCACTTTTCCTTGGAATGGGTACAAATATGGATCTCTTCCAGTCAGTTGGCCAGGTAGCTGTCTTCCAAATCTCTTGGCATAACCGAATGTGTGCCTCCAGCATGGAATCCATTTGTTGAAACATCTCAATGGGTATTCCATTAATTCCTGGAGCCTTGTTCTTTGCCAATTCCTTCAGTACAGCTTTGACTTCTTCCTTCAATACCATTGGTTCTTGATCATATACCCCATCCTGAAATGGATGAACATTGACCAATTCTTTTTGGTACAGTGACTCTGTATATTCCTTCCATCTTCTCTTGCTGTTTCTTGCATCATTCAATATTTTGCCCATAGAATCTTTCAATATTGCAACTCAAGGCTTAAATTTTTTCTTCAGTTCTTTCAGCTTGAGAAATGCTGAGCATGTGCCTCTGTTTTGGCTTTCCAACTCCATGTCTCTGCACATTTCATTGTAGTAATTGGCTTTGTCTTCTCGAGCTGCTCTTTGAAATCTTCTGTTCAGCTCTTTTATCTTGTCATTTCTTCCATTTGCTTTAGCTACTTTTCACTCATGGGCAAGTTTCAGAGTCTGTTCTGACATCTATTTTGGTCTTTTCTTCCTTTCTTGTCTTTTTAGTGACCTCTTGCTTTCTTCATGGATGATGTTCTTGATGTCATCCCACAATTCCTCTGGTTTTTGGTCATTGGTGTTCAATACTTCAAATCTATTCTTTAAATGGTCTCTAAGTTCAGGGGGGATATTATCAAGGTCATATTTTGGTTCTTGTGGACTTGTTTTAATTGTCTTCAACTTCAACTTGAATTTGCATATGAGCAGTTGATGGTCTGTTCCACAATCAGCTCCTGGCCTTGTTTTGGCTAAAGATACTGAGCTTTTCCAACTCCTCTTGCCACAGATGTAGTCAATCTAATTGCTGTGTATTCCATCTGGTGAAGTCCATGTGTATAGCCACTGTTTGTGTTGTTGAAAACAGGTATTTGCATTGAATAAGTTGTTGGTCTTGTAAAATTCTATCATGTGATCTCCAGCATTATTTCTATCTCCAAGGCCACATTTTCTAACTACTTGTAACTCTTCTTTGTTTCTAACTTTTGCATTTTAGTCACCAGTGATAATCAACACATCTTGATCCCCTGTTTGGTCAATTTCAGACTGCAGAAGTTGGCAGAATTCTTCAATTTCCTCATCTTTGGCTCTGGTGATTGGTGCATAAATTTGAACAATAATAGTATTAACTGGTCTTCCTTGTAGGAGTATGGATATTATCCTATCACTGACAGCATTGTACTTCAGGACAGATCTTGAAACAGTCTTTGTGACAATGAATGCCACACCATTTCTCTTTATCATTCCTGGCATAGTAAATCACATGGTTGTATGGTAGTGAAAGTCATATGTCAACTTGGTTGGGCCTGGCTGAGTGGCTCGGCAGCTGGTGGTAGTTATTGACCATGGTAAGATTGGTAATTAACCAATTACCAATGGATTGGAGCAGCTGAGAAGCTTCTTTAGGGATGTGGTCTGCTTCTAGTATATAAGCAGCAGCTTTGGGAATTGTCTCTAGCTTATGGCACGCTTGAATTCTGCATGTAGCTGTGCCTTTGTTCAGCAGCCTGCCATGCTCTGCCAACCTTGCGACTTCCAATGGACTAAAATTAATGGCCTGCCATGTGGTCTGGTAACATCCTCACTGTGCTATTTTATTTGTCGAGCGTGGGCTTGTTAGCCTCAGCAGCCATTAGCTGCCTGAGAGAAGAGATGCCTCTAGCTTCCGTGGGCCAGGAGCAAGAGGCAGAGATGAAGCCCAAGGTTGAGGGGTTGTCACACAGCCCCTAGAGCCTGGCATTTTGAACTCTAACTTCTAGCCTCCCAAATTGTAAGAGAATAAACTTCTGTTTGTTCAAGACATCCCATTTATAGTATATTCTTGTCAGAGCAGCACTAGGTAACCAGTACAAGTTTTCTGATTCAAAATGGCCCAAACCAGTCCATTTCAGCTCACCAATGCCTAGGATATTGATATTTATGCATTCCATTTCATTTTTGACAACTTCCAATTTTCCTAGATTCATACTTCATACATTCCATGTTCCAGTTATTAATGGATATTTGCATGTTTCTACTCATTTTGAGTTATGCCACATCAGCCAATGGAATCCCTGAAAGCTTTAGTCTATCCACATCGTTAAGCTTGTCTCTATCCTTAGGAGTCATCCCTTCCCCAGTCATATTTTGAGTGCCTTCTGACCTGATGGGCTCATCTTCTAGCATTATGTCGGACAATGTTTCAGGGCTCTTCATAAAGTTTTCCAGTAATATATCAGACAATGTTTCACTACTATTCATAAAGTTTTCACTGGTCAATTGTTTGAGAAGTGGATGGCCTCTTCCTTCTTCCAAGTCTGTCTTACCCCAGAAGCTCTGCTGAAACCTGCCCACCATGGGTAACCCTGTTGGCCTCCAGCCTCATAGCAACACTCAGGCCAGCACAGTATGACAAATGACAGATAAGTTAGTATCCCTTAGTTGTTCCTAACCCCTCTTCACCTGCCTACCTTGGGCAATGGCCTTAAAATATAGCCACCCACAAGCCAAAAGCAGCCCCAGAGCCTTAGCCCACCTCAGGCCCTGGCCTTAATATAGGGCCTTCCCAAGCAAGTGAAAAGTAGCCTCCAATCCCTGGGCCAGCCTACCTCAGGTCTCGGGCATAATAAAGAGCCACCCCCAAATGAAAAGCAGCCCCCAGTCCTGGGCCCTCCTACCTCAGGTCCTGGCTTTAATATAGAGCTACCCCCAAGGGAAAAGCAACCTCCAAGCCCTGGGCCTGCCTACCTCAGGCCCCAGACTTAGTAAAGAACTGCTCCCATGCAAAAAGTAGCCTCCAAGCCCTGGAACTGCCTACCTCAGGCCCTGCCCTTAACATAGAGCCACCCCAAAATGCAAAGCAGCCTCTAAGCCCCGGGCCTGACTACCTTAGGTCCCAGCCTTAATAAAGAGCTGGACCCAAGCAAAAAGCAGTCCCCAGCCCTGGTTGATCTCATAATAGTTCTCAAGACAGATTTTATTTACTAATTATTTTATTTTTAACATTTAGACTTTACTCTTTTGCACAGAGATTAGTTTCTCAGAACAATATGAATGAATAGATTGCACTAATCTTTGTTCTTTGTTGCATTCATTTTGCATTTGATTCTTAAGACTGTATTTTTGTCATCAGCCATCTACTTCTTGAGATAGGTCTCCATGTCTTCTAAGGGTTCTCCATGTCTTTTAAGGGTCTTTACTCCATCTCTTAGCATTTCCTGAGTATGTTGATCATTGCCAATCCAACCCATTCACTCTCATTTTCTTCACTGGTCTAATTCTCATTAACACATTTTTAGGTAAACTCTGACTTTCAGGATTCACTTTTTCCCCTGGTCTGCTGACTCTCAGGTGTCATGGAAACCTTTGGTTTCCAGCTGTTAGAAGAGATATTTGTGTTGCCTCCATGGTTTTAGGAATAAAGGACCAGTGTTTGAGCTAGTGTAGCTAAAAATAGTGAACCCCTTAAAATAATACTTTTTCTTCCCCTTAGGTCATTTGCTGTTATGCTTTCAATAAATTTACCTATTTTGCTTTTTTTCCCACTATACAGGGGAAGGGGCAAAATGCCAGTTTTTAATATCTGAAAATTACAGCTTAAAATCAATTGCTGTTTTTCCAAGAGAAATGTCCTTTTTAGTACTTTTAAATCCTTTGGCATTTTCTGCCCACTGTGTGTGCTTAAGCACAATAAAGTTACTCCATTAGCAGTGCAATAGGCCAGATGCTTTGTGGAAGCTTTTTCTTTTCTTTTTTTTTTTGTGGTTATTTAAGCACAACATATTTAAGTGGATGTATCTTTCTCATTAGTGCAAAGAAATACAATCTCTACAAAGAAAAAATGAAAATATAACTTGTTTTAAAAATCAAAGAGTCTTCTGAGAAAATATAATTTATCTCTAATACTTTCAGGAAGCAGCTTGAACCACATGCCATGTGCTGAGATGTCTCTGGCTGGTGCAAATGGTTAAGCCCTGGACTACTAGCCAGAAGGTTGGTGGTTCAAGGTGGAATTGATCTCACAGCAAATAACAACACCACTATGTGCTTGACATTATGCTAATGTTGTAGGGGTTTAAAGATGTGCATATCATTTTGCAAGCAGAGTATGGAAATACAGTGAACACTCAGCAGAGAGTAAACAAAGCTAATTATATACATAAAGAATTTTGAGTCCCAAAATTTTAAAATTATATACCTGTTTTGGTTCTCTAGTGCTGCTGTGACAGACATACCACAATGGTATGGCTTTAAAAAAAAACAGGGATTTATTCTCTTACAGTTTAGGAGGCTCTGAGTTCAAAGTGCTGGCTCTAGGGACTGGGTACAGACCCCTCAACCTTGGGCTTCAGTTCTGTCTCTTGCACCCAGCACTGAAGCTGGAGGCATCTCTTGACTCAGGCAGCTGTTGGCTGCTGAGGCAAACAAACCCAAGGTTGACACATAAAATGGCACAGTCCCAACATTAGCAGACAATAGCAGGCCACTTGTTCAAGTCCAAGAACAATCCCAAGGCCTGCAGACAACATGGTTGGCTGCTGAATAAAGACTCAGCTACATGCAGGGCCCAAGTGTGCCAGCCAAGAAGCTCCAAAGACCTTTTCAATGCTTCTTCTTATATACTGGAAGCAGACCACATCCCTAATGTAGCCATTCAGCTGCTCCAGAAGATTCCAACTCAGAGCTGATTACCAGTCTTATCATGGGGAATAATTATATCTAGCTGCCCAGCCACTCAACAAGGCCCAGCCAAGTTGACACACAACTTCACTACCACAATACTCTAAGTTCTTTATGTTAAAACAGAAGAAAAGTGGACACAAAGAAACCATGATCCTTGTCCATAGTTACCCAGAACTAGATGCTATTCAGAAGACTTCTCTTGCTCTCTTTCATTTGCTGCCATATCAAATGCAACAGTGGAAAGTTCAAGTTTTCTTATCTGTAATGACTGAGAGATTTTCTAAGATACTCCCTTTCTAATTCTGTGTTGAATGGAAAATTAGCACCAATGATGCAGATTAAAAAGGGACTGAAGACCCTTTCTACTCCAAATGTAACCTGTGGCCAGATCCATATCACCTGAAAGCTAGTTCAAAATGGAAAATCTCAGAATTTGCCCAGACCTCCTGAATTAGAATGGACATTTTAACAAGATCCTCTTTTGATTCTTATTCAGGCTAAATTATGGAAAGAAAGCACATATCTAAAATCTGTCAGTGGTTCTCAAACTTTTATGAGTATCAGAATCACTTGGAGGGCTTGTTAAAATGCAGATATTTGGTTCTCAGCCTTAGAGCCCTCATTCAGAAGGTCTGGGGTGGGGCCAGAAGATTAGCCACTTCTCAGGTGATGCTGGGCTGCTGACCTGGGGTTAGTATTGAGAACCATGGGTCACAACAGTGATTCTCCTCTTTGGTTTGGACATTATAACCTACTGGGCACCTTTTTAAAAATACTAAGACAAGTTATACCTATAATTGGAGCGCTGGTGGTGTAGTGCTTAAGGCATTTGACTGCTAACCCTAAGGGTGGTGATTCAAACCCACCAGCCACTCCTCAGAAGGAAGGTTGGGCAATTTACTTCCCAAAGGTTGGTAGTGATAACACCTTAGAAAACCAGGGAGTGGCCACTATGTTAATCTGGTTTTGATAATTGGTTTTGGATAGGGTCCTCTTTCTTGAAAGCTCCCCAGTGATTCTAATGTAAAACCAAGGTTAGTGACTATTGCTAGATGAGAAGAGACTGCATTTTCTATAATGAGCATGGGATCTCATGAAATGACTGCCTTCCTAGCAACTCCAGTAGAGTATCTCTGTTCGCAGTGCAGTGGTTAAAAGTCATTTAAAACTAGGCACCTATCTCAGAGCTGTCACTTATTACTATACAGCCTTGGGCAGTTTACCTCATATCTGAGCTTTTGGACTGTATCTGCTAAATGGAAATAGTAATTTTAACTACTTTAGGATGTGGTTGTGAATGTTAAATAAAGTAACAAATAACCTGATTATATTAAAATATTGCCATGGAGTCAATTTCAACTCATGGTGACCCATGTGTGTCAGAGTAGAACTGTGCTTCATGGTGTTCTCAAGGGCTGATTTTTTAGAAGCAGATTGCCCAGAATTTATTCCAACGTGCCTCTGAGTGGGCTTGAACCTCCAGCCTTTTGGTTAGCAGCTGAGCACATTAACCATTTGTATCCTCCATAGACTCCAGCTGATCCTATTATGAACTCAATAATTGATAGCTTATAATAGGTAAAGGTAGCTCACTGATTTTTCTTTCCAGGTGGAAGATAAGCATACATTACTACTTAAGTCATACCATTTCTTTTCCCAAATCTGAAATATTTTGAAAGAATATTCAATATTAAAACAGTATTTGGTGAGTAGAATCTAGTATTAGTGGCAAGTACAACATCTGAAAGAGGAGCCCTGGTGGCACAGTGGTTAAGTGCTTGGTTGCTCACCCAGAGGTCAGTGGTTTGAACCCACCAGCTACTCTGTGGGAGAAATGTGGCAGTCTGCCCCCATAAAGATTTACAGCCTTGGAAACTCCATGGGGGCTTTCTTATAGGGTCATTATGAGTTGGAATTGATTTGACAGCAGTGGGTTTTGTTTGTAATATCTGAAGGACTAACAAAGCAATTTTGTTTTAAGTGTACTTTCATTTTTACCATCATTATTTGAAGTCTGCTCGACATGTATGGTATCTATTCAATGTCCAAGATAGTAATGCCCCTAGTAAATAATATATTTCATGGTGATATAGACAGTTTACTCTCCATAGCTCTTAAGGATTATAAGGTCAGTGGCAAATGTGTTAACTATCTAACCATTTTTTCTGCTTAGTTTAGACCCCTGTTAAATGTTTTGGTTGAAAAATTCTTATTTCTCTAATGCAGGCTATCTAGCTAAGCAATAAATGCTATAATCAAATACTTCGGGAAAAATCATCACTCTCATTCATACACAAATGTAAGTACATGTTACATATTCCTAGAAAAAGGAAAGCTATAAAATACTTTGGTGGACACCTCATACAGCCCCAACATTTTCCTGATGAGGAACCTGGTGATTTGACTAAAGTGGATAACCTAGCTTTTCCCAGAAACTGACAAGGATACATGTTTTCCTAGATGTACTCACTTCCATCAAGATGATTCAGATTCATAGTGATCCTGTAGAACAGAATACAACTGCTCCATAGTGTTTTCAAGGCTATAAATCTTTACGGAAGCAGATTACCTCATATTTCTCAAAGGAGAACCTGGTGGGTTCGAACCATTGACTTTTTGGTTAGCAACCAAATGCTTTAACCATTATGCCACCAGAACTCCTTTCTTACACACACACATAATTAGTTATTATTCCCTTTACTATTGCTATTATTGACATATTTTTGGGTTGACCAAATCTGCATTATCTTTTTAAAATGCTAAAATTTATTTTTCAATATGGTAACAAGACTTTTTTTAGAAAGGAAGTCATTTCATTAGACTGAAGGGGGCTAAGAGTGAGTACAAGAGAAATAATTCAAATTACAGTTGTCATTATCATAGTTTCTTTTGATACCTAATAAATCTTGTGTGTGTGTATGCCTGTACTTACGTAATGGGGGTGGCGTGTGTCTCTATATATAAGTGATATTTGTGCATATGAAAATATATGAATGTGTATGTCTTTGGGCGTGTGTATATATGTGATATTTGTGTGTATGAGAATGTCTCAGTGTGTGTGCAAGGTTATGTGAGTGTAAAAATGGGAGAAGAAAGCATCTTTATTCCCTGACTGCCTACAATACATATTGTGTTCCTTAGCAGAGAGCTGCAGTCTCACCAACCTTTTTTTCCAGAGTCTGGGCTAACAGAAAGTCTGCCACGTTTATGTCTGCACACTGCTCAAGTGGAAAAATTTTCCCCTTCACTTAGTGTATTTTTGTATGAAAGATTCTCGAGCCACACGTAGATTTAACATTATTTAAAAATAAAACCTTTATTTCTTTTCTGAGTGCTGCTCTGTTGCCTCTTTTGGTGCTAAATGAAAAACTGACTTTGGGAGAAAGATACACCAAAAAAAAAAAAAACAAAGAAAGAAAGAAATGCTCTGATACTAGCAGGATGACTTGCCAAAGATGTTTTAAATTACATTAGATACTATTTCATTCTGCTCCAAGTGTGAAAAAATGTTAGAAGCTTATGTTTACTCATATATAGAAATAAAAATCACAGAAACTGAATATTGGCTGGACCTGCAAAGCTCATCTTCATCCCTGAGCCTCAGTTCCTTTCTTCTCTAAAATGAGGAGGTTGAAGGTATTTTTCAGATGTCTTTTATGTTGTTTGCAATTAAAGTGTTATTCCTGAAGAATCAATATTTAGGATTTTTGTTTTATTTATTTATTATTAAACAGCCTGGAAAGCCAAATCTGCATGGTCTAGAATGTATCATTTGTCCTGGATCTTGAAATGCAATGGTGCAGTATGGTGTTCTACTCTCTGGAAGCATTATTATGAGCTCATTGCTACATAATAAGTTAGAAAGAATTAATACAGCATGTCTGAAACTCCAAAAAGGCATTTACTTATCCAAGTACTAAAACAATTACTTATTTAGAGTAGAGTTGTACAACTGGAACATAGAAAAAGTCATTTTTATGGACAAAAGACTTGTTTTTATTATAAAAAATAACATTTTGTAATTTAAGGAAAACCAAACCAAAACCAAGCTCACTGACATTGAGTGGGATCCGGATCATAGAGACCCCTCCTTGCGTTTCCGAGGTAATGTAACTACGGAAGTAGATTGCCTAATCTTCCTTCTGAGAATGGCTAGTGGGTTTGAACCACCAGGCTTCTGGTTAGTGGTCAAATAAACTTAAGGAAGCAACCCCAAAACTGAGTGTCTGGGGCATCGGTAGCAAATTTATTGGCAAAATCAAATAGAATATTCATGTCAAAGAAGAGGATAAGGAATATAATCTTTAAAAAACTGAAATTTTACCAAGTGAACATGTTTTTTAAGTTGATAATTCCTGTCAGTTATTAGCAAGTTTTCAGCTCATCCAAAGATTATGCCTATATCTCCACTTCATTACTTAGTACAGGGAAAAAGCGCACTTTAAAAAAAAAAAAAAAAACGTATTTTATAATTATATTTTGATCTGTTTTTAGTTTTATTTATGTGTTCCATTTTCAATTATCTCAACATCAGTAGCAATATCGTTAGTGTTGGTTAGGTGGACAGATGATAGCATCATAGTCCCCACATAACCACAAGTAGGTGAGATATGTTTTGTTTACATTCTGTAAGTAATATGATACTACGGTCTGGAAGAAAAACTCATGTTGTAGAAATGAAGAGAGCAGAATGCTAAATTGGCAACTAGAAGATAAAATAAATAAAAATAGAGAACAAGTGGGAAAATTGTTGTTTTTAGGTGTTGTAGAGTTGTTTCAACTCAAGGCAGCACCCATGTGACAGAGTAGAATTGCCCCATAGGGTTTTCTTGGCTGTACTTTTTATGGAAGCGGATTGCCATGTCTTTCTCAGCAGAGCTGCAGCATGGTTTGAACCATCAACCTTTTGGTTAGCAGTCAAGTGCAAACTGTTTGTGCCACCAAAGCTCCTTGATAGAAAAATAAATGTAAGCATTTCTCTATAATGTCCTTCCTACACATATCCAAACTTCTCTCATTTTCTGAAGTAGTTTCTGACTCCTGTGGCCAAAGTTGTTGTAGAAATCTACCTGCTATCAACGAAGGGACAGTGATCCTTTTCTTTAGATCAGGAACGAAGAAAGTTTTCCTTAAAGGACCAGAGAGTGAAATAGGTAAGCTTTCTGGGTCAAGAAGCAAATTTGACACTATTATGTAGGTACTGCTATAACCATTCAAAATGTGAAAAACAAAACCCTCCCACATTTTTAGCTTTTGGTTCATATAGAAACAGGTAATGAGCTTTATTTGTATTCCTTTATTGAATACAAATAACAAACACGCTGTCGTGTAGTTGGACCTGACTCATAGAGACCCCTCCTTGGGTTTCCGAGGCGGTATCACTATGGAAGTAGATTGCCCAACCTCCCTTTTGAGAAGTGGCTAGTGGGTTTGAACCGCCAGCCTTCTGGTTTTCAGGCAAATGCCTTAGGCACTACACCACCAGAGCTCCCTTATTAAGGAATAGGAATTTCAAAATTCTTTCTTATGCCAATTATACAATTTATGCTTTGTTAA
>NW_006921886.1:3797847-3801079 GCF_000298275.1 Orycteropus afer afer
TATATATATATATATATAAACAATTTTTACTTTCCATTGAAGGTGTTATCTTAAAATGAGAAAAAGATATTCAATCTTAAACTTCAAGAAATTTCTCCTATAAAAAATGTCCATTGTTTCAGTTTGGTCAGTGGAGGTGCAAATCAAAAAATGAATACAGAGTTAATAAAAGTGCAAGTGGAAACAACAATAAGGTTGATAGTGAATGAGCAGAGAATTGAATTCAATACCAAAATTTTAAAATTTGATCTTCTGATGTGTGATGTCACCAATATTCAATCAATAATTGATACAAATTTTAAAAATTTCACAAAAGATGATGAATATTTAACATTTGATTGGGATATCATCTAGATAGTGAGACATGCTCTTGAAGGAAGAGTGATATATTTGTACCCAGAATTGTTAGGGTATTACATCAAGTACGAAGGAGATTTGGTGGTGCAGTAGTTAAGCAGTTGGCTACAAACCATAAGATTGGTGGTTGGAACTCATCAGAAAGAAAGATGAGGCAGTCTGTTCTGTGAGGATTTACAGCCTTGGAAAGCCTATGGGGAAAGTTCTACTCTGTCCTATATGGTCACTATGAGTCACACAACAATAACAACAATAACATAACTGGAGCAGAGAAGTACTTTCTTATTGAGATTTAAACATATGGGATACTAAGACAGTCCTAGCTCATTTTTTTCTAGGCTTTTATCTTGGAAGGAAGAGAACTTAGCAGTATTTTTCTCCATTGGCATTTATGGAATTATGTAGTTTGTGTTAATTAAGGAAATGAAAAAGAATTCAATATTTTTGTGTGAATCCATGTAGGTGGTAAAATATATAAACAAGATGAGAAAAGATGATACATAAGAAAAACACAGCCTTTTCAAGCAAATTGGAGATTATAAAACATCATATGTCACAATGTTTTTGGTGGGATGTTATGTGCCAAGTTACTCAAATTTTTTAAAAGTCAGCCATCAACTCATTAACCAGTGTCTCCAAGCAGATGTTGTCTTAAGCTGTGGTGCTATTTGGTGTGCTCAGGGAGGTGGAAAGAGATATCACCTTTTCAGAGAACTTTACCTGATATGAAAAATGATTTCTTTCCGCAAATTTTACTTGTATTAGGTTACATTAGATGAAGAAACAGAACGTTAACTGTGTAATGAGATAGGGATACTAAATGAAGGAAGGCTACACTTTTTTGACTTAGATACATGCTATCAATTTGTTGTTGTTGTTGTTGTTGTTATGTGCCATAAAGTTGGACCCAACTCATAGCCACCTCTTTGTGTTTCCAAGGCAGTATCACTACGGAAGTAGATTGCTACATCTTCCTTCTGAGGAGTGGCTGGTGGATTTGAACCACCAGCCTTCTAGTTAGGAGTCAAGTGCCTTAGGCACTATGCTAGCAGAGCTCCCAATTAGCCATTCTGAAATAATGGCAGGCTCTATTTATGCAAAGTCCCCACACGACAGGCAGCAGCAGCAGATAGGGCTGGTGGCAGGAACAGGTAAGGCGAGGTAGAGGACAGCACCCAGGTGGCAGGGAGCAGCAGCAGACAGGGTGGGCAGGAATAAGTAGCGAGTAGCCCAGGAAGTCGGGTCTGACTTGATGGCACATAACAACAATAACAACAACAACAAGCCCAGGAAGTGAGTGGAGCAGTGGCAACACCTAAGGGAGACCAACTTGTCTGTCAGTTGTTGTACTGTGGTGGCTTGTGTGCTGTTGTAAGGCTGGAGGCTGGGCCAGCAGGGGTGCCTGCAGTGGACCAGTTTCAGTGGAGCTTCCAGACTGAAACAGTATTGGAAGAAGGAAGAGACCATCCACTTCTCAAAGAACTGGCCAGTGAAAATGTTATGAATAGCAGTGAAACACTGTCTGATATATTACTGGAAAGTTTTAAGAATAGCCCAAAAACATTGTCTGATACAATGACAGAAGATGAGCCCCTTAGGTCAGAAGGCACTTAAAATATGACTGGGAAAGAGCTGCCTCATCAGAGTAGAGCCTACCTTAATAATAGGGATGAAGTAGAAGCTCTGGTAGCATAGTGGCTAAGACACTTGACTGCTAACCAGATGGCTGGTGGTTCAAACCCACCAGCCACTCCTCAGAAGGAAGATGGGGCAATCTACTTCTGTAGTGATACTGCCTCAGAAACCCAAGGAGGGGTTGTTATGCGTTGGGTCCGACTTGACGGCACATAACAACAACAACAACAGAGCTTTTGGGGCCTCCAATTGCTGAAGTGGTACGACTCAATATGAGAAGAAACAGCTGCAAACATCCATTGATAATCGGAACATGGTATGGACAAAGTATGAATCTAGGAAAATTGGGAGTTGTCAAAAATGAAATAGAATGCATAAAGATTGATATTCTAGGCATTAGTGAGCTGAAATGAACTGGTTTTACCCATTTTGAATCAGATAACCATATGATCTACTATGCCCGGAATGACAAATTAGAGAGGAATGATGTCGCATTCATCAGCACAAAGAATGTTTCAAGATCTATCCTGAAGTACAATGCTGTCAGTGATAGAATAATATCCATATGCCCTCAAGGAAAGTCAGTTAATACTACTATTATTCAAATTTATGCCCCAACCACCAAAGGCAAAGAGGAGGAAATTGAAGATTACTACCAACTTCTGCAGTCTGACATTGACCAAATATGCAATTAAGATGTGCTGGAATGCAAAAGTTGGAAACAAAGAAGAATCAGCAGTAGTCGGAAAATTTGGCCTTGGAGATAGAAATAATGATGGAGATCACATGACACAATTTTGCAAGACCAACGACTTATTCAGTGCAAATACTTTTTTTCAACAACACAAATGGTGGCTCTACACATGGACTTCACCAGATGGAGTACACAGGAATCATATTGATTATATCTGTGGCAAGAGGCGATGGAGAATCTCAATATCATCAGCCAAATCAAGGCCAGAAACTGACTGTGGAACAGACCATCAACCGCTCATTTGCAAGTTCAAGTTGAAGTTGAAGACAATTAAAACAAGTCCACGAAAGCCAAAATATGACCTTGATTAGATCTTTCCTGAATTTAGAGCCCATCTAAAGAATAGATTTGATGTATTAAATATCAATGACTGAAAACCAGAGAAATTGTGGGATGACATCAAGAACATCATCCACAAAGAAAGCAAGAGGTCATTAAAAAGACAGAAAAGGAAGAAAAGACCCAAATGGTTGTCAGAAGAGACTT
>NW_006921886.1:3801439-3810581 GCF_000298275.1 Orycteropus afer afer
CAATCCTACTTCCGTAGTGATACTGCCTCGGAAACCCAAGGAGGGGTCGCTATGAGTCAGGGCTGACTCGACGGCACATAACAACAACAACAACATGGACAATATATTGAATGATGCAGGAAACATCAAAAGAAGATGGAAGGAATACACAGAGTCACTGTACGAAAAAGAGTTGGTTGATGTTCATCCATTTCAGGAGGAGGTATATGATCAAGAACCAATGGTATTAAAGGAAGAAGTCAAAGCTGCACTGAGGGAAGTGGTGAAAAACAAGGCTCTTGAACTTGATGGGATATCCATTGAGATGTTTCAACAAATGGATGGATGCCCTGTTGGAGGCATTCACTTGGCTGTGCCAAGAGATTTGGAAGACAACTACCTGGCCAACTCACTGGAAAAGATCCATATTTGTACCCATTCCAAAGAAAGGTGATCTTACAGAATGTGGAAATTATTGAACAATATCATTAATATCACACACAAGTAGAATTTTACTGAAGATAATTAAAAAATAGTTACAACAGTATATTGACAGAGAGCTTCCAGAAATGAAAGCTGGATTCAGAAGAGAGTTTAGAATGAGGGATATTATTGCTGATGTCAGATGGATCTTGGCTGAAATCAAAGAATACCCGAAAAATGTTTACTTGTGTTTTATTGACTATGCAAAGACATTCAATTGTGTGGATCACAAAAAATTATGGATAACATTGAAAAGAATGGAAATTTCAGAACATTTAATTGTGCTCATGAGGAACCTGGGCATAAACCAGGAGGTTGTCATTTGAACAGAACAAGGGGATGCTGCATGGTTTAAAATCAAGAAAGGAGTGTGTCATGGTTGTATCTTTCACCATATTTTTTCAATCTGTATGCTGAACAAATAATCTGAGAAGCTGGACTATATGAAGAAGAATGTGTCATTAAGATTGGAGGAAGAATCATTAACAACCTGTGATATGCTGATGACACAACTTTGCTCACTGAAAGTGAGGATGACTTGAAACAGGTACTGATGAAGGGTGAAGACTACAGTCTGCAGTATGAATTATACCTCAACATAAAGAAAACAAAAATTCTCACAATGGGACCAATAGCAGCATCATGATAAATGGAGAAAAGATTGAAGTTGTCAATGACTTCATATTACTTGGTTCTACAATCAACACCAATGGAAGCAGCAGTCAAGATACCAGATGTTGTATAACATTGGGCAAATCTGCTGGGAAGGACCTCTTTAAAGTGCTGAAGAGCAAAGATATTTTCTTGAAAACTAAGGTGCACTTGACGCAAGCCATGGTACTTTCGATCACCTCACATGCATGTGAGAGCTGGACAATGAAAAAGGAAGACCAAAGAAGAGTCAGTGCCTTTGAATTGTGGTGTTGGCCAAGAATGCTGAAAGTACCGTGGACTGCTAAAAGAACTGACAAATCTTCCCTGGAAGAAGTGCAGCCAGAATGCTCCTTGGAAGCGAGAATGGCCAGACTTCGTCTGACATACTTTGGTCATGTTGGCAGAAGGGACTATTTCTCAGAGAAGGATATTATCCTTGGCAAAGTGAAGGGACAATGAAAAAGCAGAAGGCTGTCAACGAGATGGATTGACATAGTGGCTGCAAAGATGGTCTCACGTATAGCAAAGATTGTGGGGCTGGCACAGGAACAGACAGTGTTTCATTCTGCTGTACATGAGGTTGCTACGAGTCAGAGATGACTTGATGGCACCTCACAACAACAACTATTTATACAAACTAACTCCTTTTGAATTCAAAAAATGTGAAAGCACAAAAAGAAGTTTGAAAATTAAGAAAAAAGTGTTCTAGTAGTAGTTTGCTATTTTAAACAGAGATAAGAAACTGTGCTCACAATGCAGAGGGACTCAGAATCTTATGTGTTTCTACCAATTGTCCTGCTCCAGGCCTTTTGTTGATGTGAGCATCCAATTTTTGGATAGCTGGTGTTTTTCAATAGTGTTTATATGGTTTCTTTGTGAGGGGTGCAAATAATTTTTTTCAGACCTTTGTTAAAGTAGTTGCAGTTGGCCTCACAAAAGGCAATACAAAATAAATATCAGCAAAAGCAGATGCATGTCATATTTGATTTGTGTTTTAGGCAGTATGAGTATTTGTATCATTTCAAGGTAAGGCAAATTAACAAGAAAAGACAACTCAATGGAAAAATGACAGATGATTGGAAACATACAAGAACAAGTCACTGGTGATCCTACTTTTAAATTTTAGTGAGATTTGCACATATTCTGAACCTTGGCATTACTATGGTTTAACATGCTTGGCTGCTAACTGAGAGGCTGGAGAGTTGAACCCAATTAGAGGCTCCTTGGAGAAAAGGGCTGGTGATCCACTGCCAATAAATCAGCCACTGAAAACCCTATGGAGCACAATTCTACTCTGAATCATGTGGGTTGCCATGAGTTGGAATCCACCCAAGAGCACATGGTGGCACTTATGCTATGCTATTGAATCATCCTTGCATGATTTTTAAAGAAACTCTTAACAAACCCCATAATCAAATCAACAACATCATTAAATCTAAGGAACTCTAGTTTGGGTTCAGACCTAAATGATTTCAGAAAGTTAATCACTTTTTATTCTTTTAAAAACTTGTCCAGTAAACAAATCCCGTGAAATCTTTTGGGTTAAATTCCCATTTTTCTTAACCATTGGTTGCAGTTGTGTTCCCTGAGAAGCTAACTCTAAGATTGAAATTATATGTAAGATTTTCTTAGGAATTGGTCTCAGGATCAACAAAAGGAAAGGAAGGAAAGAAAAGATAGAGAAAGGAAGAGGAGAGAGAGGAAAAGGGGAAGGGTGAAGAAGAAAGAGGGATGGGATGGGAGGAGAGGGGTAAAAGAAGGGAAGAGAGAGGGTTGAAGAGGGGTTGAGAAGGAAATAGCAGGTTTGGGCAGAGAGAGAAATTGAACTGTGCTGGAGCCTCAATAAAAAAAATAATTATCTTATGCTCCGTTGAGGGTGCTGGATCTTTACACTCTTGATAATATATCTGACATATTTGGAAGACAGCTACATGGCCAACTGACTGGAAGAGATGCATATTTGTGCCCATCCCAAAGAAAAGTGAGCCAACACAATACAGAATTTATTGAAATAAATCAATTAATATTGTACTCAAGTAAACTTTTGTTGAAGATAATTCAAAAACAGTTCCAACAGTATATTGACAGGGAACTGCCAACAATTCAAGCTAGATTTAGATGAGGACATGGAACAAAGGATATCATTGTTGATGTCAGATGGATCTTGGCTGAAAGCAAAGGATTCCAGAAAGATGCTCACTTGTGTTTTATTGACTATGCAAAGGCATTCAACTGTGTGGATTATAACAAATTATGGATAACATTGCAAAGAATGAGAATTCGAGAACACTTAATTGTGCTTACAAGGAAATTGCACATAGGCCAAGAGGCTGTCGTTGCTACAGCACAAGGGGATATTGCATGGTTTAAAATCGGAATAGGTGTGAGTCAGGGTTGTATCTTTCACCATACATATTCTATCTGTATGCTGAGTAAATAATCCATGAAGCTGGACAATATGAAGAACACAGCATCAGAATTGGTAACAGCCTGCAATAGGCATGCTGAAAGTGAAGATGACAAGATGACTTGAATCACTGACTCATGAAGATCAAAAATATAGCCTTCAGTGTGGATTACATTTCAACATAAAACAAAAAGCCTTATCAGTGGACCAATAAGCAGCATTATGGTTCTTTTGGTTCTCTAGTGCAGAATACTCTGACAGAATACCACAGGTGGATGGCTTTAATGAACAGGAGTTTATTCTCTTACAGTTTAGGAGGCTAGAAGTCTGAGTTCAAAGTGCTGGCTCTAGGGGCTGAGTAAAGGCCCCTCAACATTGGGCTTCAGCTCTGTTGCTTGCTCCTGGCCCACTGAAGCTAGAGGCTTCTCTTAACTCAGACAGCTGATGGCTACTGAGGCCAATAAACCCAATATCAACAAGTGAAATAGCACAGTCCCAAGATTATTAACCAACATAGCAGGGCATTAGTTCAAGTCCAGAAACAGTCCCAAGACTGGCAGACAACATGGCAGGCCACTCACTGATGACTTGACCAAATTTGCCAAGAACCTCAAGACCTTTCTCAAAGCATATTCTTATATGCTGGAAGCAGACCACATCACTAGGGCAGCTACTCAGCTGCTCACAGTAGATTCCACCATGGAGTTGATTACCAGTCTCATCATGGGCAATAACTGCATCTAGCTGTCCAGCCACTCAAAACCAGGCCAGGTCAAGTTGACATATACCCTTAACTACCACAGTGATAAATGAAGAAAAGATTGATGTTGTCAAGGATTTCATTTTAATTGCATCCAAAATCAATGCCCATGAGAACAGCAGTCAAGAAATCAAACATACTGTGTTGGGCAAATATGCTCCAAAAGACCTCTTTAAAGTATTAACGACCAAGATGTCACTTTGAAGATTAAGTTCACCTGAACCAAGCCATGGGGTTATTAATAGCCTCATAGGCATGTGAGAGCCGGACAATGAATAAAGAAGATCACAGAAGGACTGATGGATTTGAATTGTGGTATTGGCAAAGAATAATGAATGTACTATGGACTGAGAGAAGAATGAATAAATCTATCTTGGAGAAAGTACAGCCAGAAAGCTCCTTAGAGGTGACAATAGCTGCCAGACTTTGTCTCTCATAATTTGGTCATGTTGTCAGTAGGGACCATTGCCTGGAGATGGATATTATGCTTGGTAAAGTAGAGAGTCAGTTAAAAAGGGGGAGACCTTCAATGAGGTGGATTGACACAGTCACTGTGATGGGCTTAAGCATGGCAATGATTGTGAGGATGGTGCAGGAAAAGGCAGTGTTTTATTCTGTTGTTCATAGGGTCACTATGAGCCAGAACTATGTGGTGCACTATCTTCACAATCATTGGGTATGCTTGAGTTCACTATTGCAGCCACTGTGTGTTTTGAGTACCTTCTAACCAAAGGGGCTCATCTTCTGGCACCATATTGGACAATATTCTATTGTAATCCAGAAGTTTTCATTAACTTATATCTAATATTTAGAAGTAGATAACCAGACCTTTCTTGCTAGTTTGTCTTCATCTTGACATTCCACTGAAACCTGTCTACCATGGTGACCCTGCCTGTATTTGAAACACTGATAGCACTGCTTCTAGCATCACAGCAACATGCAAGCCATCACAGTATGAGAAAGCGACAGATGGGTGGTGGAATATGCTATATAGTTTAGACTATATAATCACACATAGTTTATTGTCTATAATACATGTTATACCAGTCATTGGAGGCTACTGCCGTAGGAAGGAGGAGTTGTACTGTTGTTGTTGTTGTTATTTGCCATCGAGTCGGCCCCAACTCATAGCGACCCCTCCTTGGGTTTCCGAGGCAGTATCACTACGGAAGTAGGAATGCCCAACCTTCCTTCCGAGGAGTGGCTGGGCAAGACGATTCTTTCTAGCCCAGGGCACTTTCCAGAGGGTAATTTCTAGAGAAAGCTGATGGCCATTGGGATCTCTTTTAGCAGCTGGTAGAATAAGACCTAAAATCCTAAAGGGGCTATGAGCAGCTCATCACAGCATCCACCAGAGCATAAAAATGAGGAAAATTATCTTAAATTCTAACCTAAATTACTTCTATTAAAATTAATTCTAAATTTTTAAGTTCTGTCTTCTCTGGGGGTACTGAGCAGCTGCTTTTCATTGGATAAGCTATAGATTTCAATCACGATGCAGAGTGAGTTTACTAATGTAACTAAAGCCAGATGAACAATACCAGCCCACTCTTTTCTAAGCTTTGAAAGCATTTCTCTTGTGCTTCTATGAATACATTGGTTAAATTTAGAACAGAATTTATTGATTTTGTATAACATTATTGCAGAAATTACACTAAGACACACTGCATAACAGCACCTATACTATTTTTATAATTTCAACTAGCTGAAGTACCAAAAACCAAACCAAACTCACTGCCATGGAGTCAGATCCAATTCATAGTGACCCTCCTTGGGTTTCTGAGGCGGTATTACTGTGGAAGTAGATTACCCAATCTTCCTTCTGAGGAGTGGCTGGTGGGTTTGAACAGCCAGCTTTCTCATTAGCAGTCAAATGCCTTAGGCACTATGCCACCTGCTATTCAGTAAAACAATATTTTCATTTCAATGAAATGAAAATAAGTGTAAGGACATTTTGAGACCGTACACTAGAATCTGATGCTATCTATTTAATTTAAAGAATTTAGTACTAGATGTTTACAAAAGAAAAATAATAACTGATTTACCTAATTATAGGGAAAAAAAATGGCAATTGGAAAAAAGGAATGAGATGTGCAGGTTCATAGATTCTTTGTGTGGCCATACATGCTCAGTGACTTCTGCTGAATGACCAAGCAACACTTACGAAGAGCCAAAGGACACCAGGGTGTTTTGTTAACACCTCCAACTCAGGAGAGCTTTGGGGAATCACTACTTAGACCTCAGAATGTTTCCCTGAGATTCAGGGGGAATTACATTGTGAGAATCTCTAGTCATTTCTGCTGTGGATAGAGTTTTCTTTTTTGTGACCACTACAATGGAAAAAGTAAAACCAAACCCACTGCCATCAAATTGATTCCTGCTCATAGCAACCCTATAAGACAAAGTAAAACTGCCCCTATAGGGTTTCCAAGACTGTAAATCTTTAGGGAAGCAGACTACCTCACCTTTCTCCTGCAGAGAAGCTAGTGGGTTCAGACTGCCTACTTTTGGTTGGCAGTCCAATGCTTTTAACCACACCTCCACCAGAGCCACTGTACTATGATGGAACAAACAAGACTGTAAGTTCAAATTAAAAAGTCTTCTGAAAAATAGTGGATTCTGGTGAAGTAGGGAAAAATAGTTCTGATTTCAGCCTACCATGGATACACATGGTCTTCAAAATCTACTCATATGAGAAATATTAAAATTTTCACCTTTGAGGCAACCCAGGAAAATTTTTCTTGATTCATCTTTTTAATAAATATCTAAAGTACTACTCTTTGTTTTGCAAGTCGATGACACCAACCATGCCTTATAAGGTGTGATGTTTTAAGGCGGCCTTTCAGGAGCAGAAATGAGTAAGCTAGATTTGTAAAAGATGAATCATTATGTTATGGGGAATTTTATTCCAAAGGAATAAAAGAAGCTTTCAATCTGGTTAGAAGAATAAACCCTGTTTTAAAAATGACATCTTTGGAAAGACTAGAAGTCAACTGATATCTTAGAAGGTACAACATTGCTCAACTGCTGCTCATTGAATTGGATTTTTTTTCCCTTTCTCAATTTGAGATAAGAATATAAGGCTTTGGAAAGGACGTGTAAAGGTTCTGCTTTCCATTCTTCTGCCTCTAAAACAGTCAGAGTGTTTGGTCAAGACTCTATGTCATTCTCTAGGTAAAAATAAAATCACTGAAATTTTACAGAATGGTTGTCCTCTAGATAATACTTCCAGCCAAGATTGTAAATTCTATAAATCTTGTGCAAAAGTGTGAACTCATTCTCTACTAGCTGCGGAAAGTACCTATGCCCAGTGGTGGCAAACATTTTTAATCCAACATTTTCAATATCTTTGTTTTTCTCTATTTTATCTATGTTACATAAATAAATGAATATCCATGTGTTAAAAGGTAGAATTACTTTTTAAAGCTGTGTTGTGCCAAAATGGCTAATAAGCAATGTGGTTTCGGTAACTATAAGCAAATACTACAAGTAAAAATAGTTTCTGCCTCTGGATCTATAGACAACAGAATATATACAGATTCTTCCTTCCAACTTATTTACACTTTTGGGTAAATAACCAACATTCTTTAAAATTCTATCATAAGAATTAAAATTTCCCCTTCTCCTTTATTGCCTAGTCTTTGACTAGCCTCAGCTCTTAAAATTTGAGAGGTTGAAATGAATGATTAGGATTTCAATTGATGTGGACTGAAAAAAAGAAACTAATTGTACATTTTTTGCAAGATTTTACTAAATGACATCTTTTGTCTTAGCCATGGATAATTTAATTTTTTAACACGTGCTTCCAACCTTTAATTTTCTGCAAAGCAGCCACATCAATTATTAATTTATCTATATTTCCTCAAAGCGATTCAGACTTAAGATCCTTCATAAATATTTAAGAATACTGCTGCAAAATAAACAAAAACTTTTACTTAACTTTTAATTGCAAGTCCAAGAACCAATGGCTGCAAAAGCAGGACAAACATGATAAAGAATCCATAAAGTAAAAAAGCTTACACTGAAAGAACAGGGTGGCCAGGCTTTTACTGTAGCCTACAATGTTGCAGTTTTACAATGTGAATCTCACTTATTGCACATTTAACTAATGGGATAAATGGACATGGGCAAATTTAACTCAGGCCTGACTCGTGATAGGACTTAATTTCTGATAGCTAATATTTTCCGTTTCTCTCTTTCTCTCTCACTCACATACACATTGCCACATATGCTACACACTCTTTACCATTAATGTTGACCAAAGCATTGAAAGAATAAATACATGATTATGTAAAAAAAAAACAAACTTGCATATAATTGAAATAGTGAGAGAAGAGTGTTTCTTTTTTACTATCATTAATTAGCAAGTCTTCTGAAATAGATGCTATAAGCCAATCCTTTTTTTAAAAAATTGTAAATTAAAACAAACATACCATACATAGAATGTATGTACAGTCTGACAAAAAATTGTGAAGTAAAAATTCATGTGACCATCATCCAGGTCAATAAACAGGATATTACCGTGTCCCCGGGAGGCTCCCATAGCTCCCTTCCTTATCACAAGCCACTCCCTCCACCGAGGGAGGACCACTGTTTGACTATCATTTGTTAACATCTCCTTGTAGTTCTATCACCTGTGTAATCATCTGTAAATAACAAGGTTCAATTTTTCTACTGGAAAATCTTGAACTAAGTATATGGTAGGTGGACCTACTTAAGAAACATTCATTTTATATTGATTTGGGTGAAGAGAAGGGCAATGTACCAAATGTGAGTGACCAATATGGCAGCATTGAGGATGAGAAAGACAAGAGAGAGTTACATGGGCAGTACAAACAACAAATATGAACCCCATTGCA
>NW_006921886.1:3811671-3834352 GCF_000298275.1 Orycteropus afer afer
ATCTACTTCCGTAGTGATACTGCCTCGGAAACCCAAGGAGGGGTCACTATGAGTCGGGTCCGACTCGACGGCACATAACAACAACAACAACAACATTCTTCTTGGTGTCTTCATATATGTATTTACTACAATTAAAAGATATTTCTGCTAATAGAAGGATGCTTTTTATTTTATACACTGCTTATTATAGTCCATTTTATTTGTGTTCCAATGTATTATGTATGAGAAGGTAAAGGGATTCAAAGGAGGTTTTTTTTTAAGTAATAAAATATTTGTGAATAGGAATCTATTAGGTGTCTGGGGCATTGGAGCACAAGTGTTCTCTGCCTTCCAAGAAGTTCATGATCTATAGGAAAAAAGGAAGGGCTGAGTAATGATTGTAATATAAAATGATATGTTCTATAATCCAGAGAAATTTATGGTGAATCTATTAGTCCAGGCAAGAGAGTGATGAATTCTACCTAGATAGAGAGAGATGGCTTCACATGGTGAATGGCATGTAAGGGGAGTTCTATTTTGAAGAGCAGGAGCTTATAGGCAGCATCAAAAAAGACAAAGGTGCTTTATTTATATTGGGTTTTTAATTAAAAGAAAATCTCAATGTAATTATGGAGATATTAGGATGAGTAGTCCCTGGGTGGTGCAAATGGTTAAGCACTGGACGACCTACTAACCTAGCAGTTGATAGTAGAGCCCACACAGAAGCACCACCAAAGAAAGGCCAGGCAAACTGCTTCAGAAAAGTCACAGCCCAGAAAACCCAGTGGAGTGCCATTCTACTGTGCACACAGGGGCTCTCCACAGGTTGAAATCGACTCCATGGCAATCAGTGTGGTTTGGGCTTATAATCATCATTATCTTCACACCAACTTCTAATTGATTTTGGAAAGTTGTTGGAAAGTTATCAACTTCATATGCTTACTGATCAATTATTATTAGTTAGACAAAAATGCTATCAAACACAGGTAGTCCCTGACTTATGAAGGAGGTCTATTCCCACAACTCAATCAACTCAGTTGTAAGTTCTGATGTAGGTCGAATACCTAATTTATTTTCGGTTTTCATTATTATTGCCTTCTATTACCAATGTCTTTATAAAGCCAATCTTTATTTCTTGTTAGGGTTTGGCATGAGAATGATACCATCATCAAATTATGTGCTACAACTTTTTTGTAGTACGTATTACTAAGGGTAATATGTACCAAAAAAAAAGGACAGTCCTCAGTGTGGTTCGTCATAACTCGAAACTCCTAATGCATTGTAAGTCGGGGACTACCTGAAATAAGATACAGTCAAGTTATTCATTATCATGCATTTTCTCTATATCCAGAAACTCCTGGTATTGCATGTTATCAATTGCAAATTATTTCTCTGAAACATTAATGAAAAGGGTAATGCAAAGTCCACTAATTTTTAAGGATTACATTTCTCAATTTTTAATACAAAAACTAAATTGAATTCCTTCCTTCCATTTCAGAATGCGGGAGTATGTGCTAGAAATTTTAGTTCAGTGTAATTATCAAAGATGTTTAAATTACCCTGAAGCCTTTGAATTTTGAACTGGCTGTGGCTTAAAGCGCTACTTCTCAAACAGGGCCCAGTAAACCTCTATGAACTTATATTTGAGGAGAGGTATTTCATTTTCTTTCCCTTTATTTTTATTTTTTTTTAATTTTGTAAAGTCATGAAATGGAAAAGTAGAAAAAATTCCATATATCTAAGTGAATGTATATTTTTATAAAATTCTATATATGAGAGTAATAGAGACCTTAGCAATAACAAATTCAGAAGGCTGTGAACTGTTGCTTTTCTTAGGAGCTCTGGTAGCATAGTGCTGAAGGGATTTAACTGACCAGAAGACTGGCGGTTCAAACCCACCAGCCACTTCTCAGAAGGAAGGTTGGGCAATCTACTTCTGTAGTGATACTGCCTCGGAAATCCAGGGAGGGGTCGCTATGAGTCGGGGCTGACTCAACGGCACATAACAACAACAAGCTTACTGGGTGTGTTAACGTCACACCTAAGAAGCAGAAACAATGAAACCAAGATCGGAGCTCTAAGGACATCACTGATGATGTAAGCAAATAGAAAATAATCTAGCTAAGCAATATCAAAGCGGCACTTATTCTTTGCTCATTTAGATATTGAATCAAGGAAACGTTGAGGTCTAATATATTTTTTCTTTATAAGTGTTGCCATCTTTTTAAAACTCTAAAATCTTTGTACATATAAAGTATCTAAGACTGATAAACATTGAATATTAACATCAACTTGTAATTTTTTAAAGAAAAATATATAATCTCTTTTGGACTAGAAAACCAAAAAACTCAAACTCACTGCATCAAGTCAATTCTGACTCATAGCTATCCCTCCTTGGTTTTCCGAGGCATTATTTCTATGGAAGTAGGTAGCCCAATCTTCCTTCTGAGGAGTGATGGTAAGTTAGAACCACCAACTTTCTGGTTAGCATTCAACTGCCTTAGGCACTACGCTACCAGAGCTCCTAGTTAATATAGTAGCACATAAAAAAATTAAAAATTGGTTTTAATTTCTATAAGAAATATAAAGTAAATAGGACAGTGGACCTTCGTATGCATGTAGGAAAGTAAGAATATATTTTAAAAATATATTTTCAAAGTAGTAGTATAAATAACACTTGTGAAGTTTAATGTAATTGTGTGATAGTTTCCAGAATGATGTTATCCCTCCAAGATATTGATTATGTTGTAAGGAACTGCTAACTTCATCGGTGACACCCAAATTTTCTTATTCAATGAAACCAGAATCTTGCTAACTATGATTTCTTTTTCACTGTGTAATTTTTTTCATAATTTAAAATAATGACCTTTCCAGAAAACTACAGGAACCGAATAGCTTAATCTGAGAATGTTTTATGAGAAAGAAAATATCATCTTTCTGTATACTTTTGCTTTGTATCTTGTTTGACTGACAACAAAATTGAAATGAATAGAGTAACTAAAGTTTAAAAAAACAAAAAATTTGGAAACCATATTATTTTGCAGATCAAATTAATTAACATAGAACACTTGGGATCATATCTGATTCAAAAGCTCCTTAATAAGTTACTTCTTAACCTAGAAAAGGGCTGTCCTTTGTTTGAAATAATACTCATAAATCTGTTCTCTAGATAGCTGTTTAAACTTGCTTCCCCTTTGTAATATAAGAATTGTACATAAAAGTGAGAAAAAAGTAATACAGCAAGGCTGTCAGTCCTATAACTTGTCTATGTGCAAATATTTGATGATGAATTCAAAGAAAAGGTAGATTTGACCTTTAACATGAAACTCTGATTGAAACTAAGTCAGAAACAAAATCCATGTTGCACCATCAGTATCTATGTGAATCTATTTAACACAATTATTTCTTTGGTCCTTATGTAGTTATAGTTTAATCATACAAGAGCCCTGATGGCACAGTGGTTAAAACACTCAGCTAGGAAACAAAAACAGATGGACAACTAGCCTCACTGTGGGAGAAAAGATGTGGCAGTCTGCTTCCATAAGATTTACAGCCTTGGAAGCCCTATGGGGCAGTTCTACTCTGTCCCACAGGGTCACTGTGAGTCGGAATCAACTTCATGGCAGTAAGTTGGTTGTATTGAAAATGATAAATTTTTTAGTGAATTTTATAACCTGTATGTTATCGAAGTAAAGGTGAGCAAATATCAACAGTTTTTGGGGATATGGAATGAAAAAAGTGCACAAAATATTGATCTGTGACATTTTTAAAATCTTGCTTTACTTATATCTTATTGCTTTAATGTAGTTCTATGTTTATACTTTTCTTTGTGATTTTATAGCAAAATAAACAGCTAGTGGTTTTTCTATTTTCCAATTTAATTCCCCCTATAGGCTTTACTATACCAAATAATCCTAAAGAAGCAAAACCTCAGGCTTGTTTTAATTTTTTTTTTTTATTCTTCCTCTGTGTAATTCCAAATCACAACCCAGAAAACAATATAAAATCATTTTTTTTCTGAACCTCAACATGGTACATTCACTAAGTGTTATATTTAACATCCCATTGTTATTTCTATAATATGTTTTGTTAACCAAAGTTTTCACTGGTTATATATCCCAACTGAATCTTTTAATGCCTTTGCTTGCAAAACTCTAATCCATACTTTTTCCATTTGAAAATTTTCCATTTGATAATCATGACCAGAAATAAAGTGTTTCTGCCAGACTGCTTAGAGAGGTGTTCAGCCTGTATAATTTCAGTTTTTGTAACTTCCCATAGTTCTTTAAAATCAACTTTCTTCTTAGAATATTAAAGAAATGGGGAAAACTTGCCTTTTGTTCAGGCTCTGTGCTTTTATTAACAGCAATAATCAGGCAAAAAATTCTAAGTTTATATAAATGTAGTAGTACTTTTTAAACTTGAAGTATAGGCAATTTGTATAACAAGGCTCAATTCTTCCAATCATGCAGTTTACAAGAGCTTTGGCTGTGGACACAAAGATTAATAAACCATCAAGCCATCATCTGTGTCCTCAAGGAGCTCACAGTCTAGCAGAGGTCTGAGGGAATGTATGAGTTTTCTGTTCCTGCTGTAACAAATTACAACAAGTTTATGGTTTAAAACAACATAAATTTATTATCTTACATCTCGGTAGGTCAGAGACCCAAGATGGATCTTATAGGCTAAAACCAAGGTGTCAGCAGAGTTGTGTTTTTCTGAAGACTCCAGGAGAACACCTATTTCCTCACCTTTTCCACCTTCTAAAGAGTGTCCACTTTCCTAGGGCAGTGGCCTAGCCCTCCATTTTCAAAACATATCAGTCACCTCTGCTTCTATCATCATGTCTCTTCTTTGACACTCACCCTCCTTCCTCTTCTTTTAAGGACATGTGTGATCACACTGGGCCCACTTGGATAATTCAGTATAATCTGCCAATCTTTAATCACAACTGCAAAGTCCCTTTTGCCATGTGACCCACTATATTCACATAGTCTAGGAAGTAGGATGTAGGTATCGTTGGTGTGGGGGGGGGGTGGCATTATTCTTTTTACTATAGTGATACACATATATAATTACAAAACAGCAAAAGAAGTGATTGAAATGACAGGAAAATGTGCTAACTCAGGAGTGACTGTTTTGTGAGTGGATGTCAAGTATCAGAGAAAATTCCACAAAGATCATGATCATAACATTTTAATATCTACATGCAGACAGGAAGGAAGTCAGCTGTGCAAAAAGAGGTGAGGAAAGCTGTTCTAGTCACTAAACCCATGGTATAAATGGGATTTTCCACTGCCAAACAACTGACACTTAAACTATGGGGCTCTTCATTGCTATGGGCCCTTCACAAGGCCCTATCGCTAATATTGTAAACATAAAGCACCCTCTCTGCCAATTTGCATGAACTTCAATTTTTCACGAAGTCTGGATGCACCTCAGAGAATATGTATAGGGTGGAAGCAAGAAAGGGCATGTTCACAGAACCCCAACAGGATTCTGTTTGGCTCCACTTTAGGCCAGTCCTGGGAGATCAGGATGGTAGCAGACATCCCTAACTTAATACTGCCAGTTGCCGTGCAGTTGATTCTGAGTCACGTCATTCCGTGCATACCAAAGTAGAACTGTGCTCCATAGGGCTTTATGGCTGATTATGGGGGAGTAGACTTTTTTTCTGAGGCTCCTGTGGGTAGACTTGCACCTCCAAGTTTTGGGTTAGCAGCCAAGGATGTTACTCATTTGCACCACCCAAGAACTCTCTAAATGTTAAAACTGCTTTCTTCTCTGTGCCTTGTAAGGAAGCTGGATGGCTGGGTTCATAAAGCTCAGTAAGAGAAAACAAGTTCAGGATATTCCTCCCCTCTGTTTTTGGCAAGAAAGCAGCTGAATGTTAGTATGTATTGTTTAGATATTATTGCTATCTCAGTCTGTCACAGCACCACTCATTCATCCACCCATTAATTCTAATCCTTATTGAATGCCAGTACTGCCCACCTTCCTTATTCTCCTATAGTACCCAGAATTTTTCAGCCTTCTCTATTTTACTGATGATTATGAGCATTTGCAGAATGGACAGGTTGGAAAAATAAATGTGTTTCATTATTTAGGTAACACATGCCCTGGCTGATTTCTTCTCTGCTACTTTGATCACAATAGTCCTTTCTTCTCACAAAATGCCTTATCCTTCCTCTAACCAAGTTCTAGAATTACTTTGATTGAACTCAAGTGACTTCCTCAGTGACATCTTATTAACTTTATTCTAAGAGAAATTTTTCTTTTCCCCTTTTAATTCTTCCAGACTTTAGTAATCAAGTGTTCATGAGACCTTTGTCTGTATGTCTTGGAATTAATGTCCAGCTGTTTAATGTTTGCTTATTTTGCCTTCCCTCTTCAGATACAGTACTTTATAGGGTTGCATTGCTGTCTCTCCTTTTCCTTTCCTTGTCTAGCACACTGCTTAACTTCTTTAAAGTGATAATTGAAGGAATGACAGGGTTTATCTCTTAAACACTGTACAATGCTTAGGAGTACAGGAATACTGAGGTTATCAAAGTGTGACAACTTCAAAAATATTTTGTTTCTTTCCAAACAAGAATATCAAAGGGGTGGCACAGAGTATAGGAAATTGAACAGCTAAGTGACCTAAAAGAACTATGTGGATCTGAATGTTGTTATTGTCAGGTGCCACAGAGTCTTCTTCAACTCATAGCAACATTACACACAGCAGTATGAAACACCGCTCTATCCCACATCAGCTCCTCAATCCCTGCGGATCCTTGAGTAAGAAAGGTTAAGTATTATAGGCATTCAATAAGGATTAGAAGAATTGAGCCCATTGCCTCAGCCACTGTGTCAATCTATCTCATTTAGGGCCCTGCCTCTTTGGTCGAAAGATCTGAATAGGTCTTATGTAAATAATTTGATTGTTTGGCCTCAATTTTCCCATCTTTATTATGGTCTTTATCACAAGGTGAATTAATATCAAGACCCCAGCTTAGTTGTATTTTTAGGAGTGCTTGACTACTGTGATTCTTTTTTTTTTTTTTTACACCTTTCTACCTTTCTGCTTCCTTCTTTTCCCCCACCTTCATGTATTAAATCACCAGGTCACCCCCAAAGACCACTGGCCTATTTCCTGTCTTCTTGTTGTTATGTGCCACCTGGTCAAACCTGACTCATAGTGACCCCTCCTTGGGTTTCCAGGGTGGTATCACTACGGAAGTAGATTGCCCAACCTTCCTTCCAAGGAGTGGCTGGTGAGTTTGAACTGCCAGCCCTCTGGTTAACAGTCAAGTGCTTTAGGCACTATGCTACCAGAGCTCCTATTTAAAATCGTGCATGATTCTAGTAGAACTACATACATGCTCAAGCTACTTACAGAAAGTTTCATCTCAACTACTCTAGACAAGGTTCTCAAATATTGAAATACATTTTCTTTGCTCCTGTTTCTTTTGGATTGGAAGACGGATAGGAAGATGTTGTCCTTCAAAGTCCTTATACTCACAATGGTTGTAGAACTTGTCAATTGTTTATCTCCTTTTGGAAAAAGCTGTTTTTTTTAATGCAGAAACAATGGAAAATTTGTTTTTACATGACTCAGGGTAAATCCATAGAACTAGCTGTCCACTTAAAGAAAATTCAAGGAAATAATATCAATCTAGTTGTATTCTATATTTTATTAATGAAATCTTTAACATTTTTTTTTTTTTTTTTTTACAGTAAAGACTAAGTTTTACTGAAAATTCCATCAATTCTTGCTTTGCTTCTATTCCGGGCTCCATTTCTCAGCCTCTGAATATACTGTCATTGATAGTCAGCTCCCAGAAATAGGAGAGAGAGAGATTCAAAAAGATAAATACTTCAAGGTAGCTTGGTTGTGAGAAGGTGGGTTATCTATGAAGACAAAATTGATAATCTGATCATCTTTAATGTACTGCTTTGATACAACTTGCAATCCTATTATATCTTACCATGTGTGAATCCATCACAGTCTTACCTCAGTCTCAAGGTTGGCTGTAGGACACATGTTTTGAGCTGATGCCACACAGGAGATCAGCTATTTCTCACTGTGATTCCCCATTGGCACCTTGCAGTGAGCTTGTTTACTACTCTATTGCAGGTTGAATCATTAAAATATCAGCCAAAAATCATGCCCAGATCCTGCTTTATGCTATCGAATATTAGAAAATGCTTTACTTAACAGATGGTGTATCTGAAGAATGGGGTTTACATCTAAATACGAGTGGAGAAATTAAAATGGTTTTTGTTTAGATTCTAACATAATGATGGAACTTTCATTCGAGTTTTCAATTGAGTACACTTATTATAAGAAGGTTGAAGAGAAAAAAAAATGTATCTGGGCTTTTATGTCAGTTTTTGTTCTGAAAAAAATGAAAATAGCTGATTTACCATTTTCTTCCCTTTATAGTAAGAGAAAAAAAGGCCTTAATAGTTGAAGTACTGGTGACCTTTCACAGGAATTATGCAGGCAGCTGTGCAGGGCAGTTCTAATGGTGATGGTGTGGTATAATCAGTTTTACAGAAGAAGAGCCCTCTGGGCTGCAGGGTAACTAGCTTAATAGCTTTTCAGGAGGACAAATCTGGTACAAGACCTTAAAATGCACTTTAGGTTTTTAAGTATTAAATGGGCAGGTAGGAAGAATGCCTATGGACTTATAGAGGTGGAAGAACACACACTGCAAATCCCAGCTGCTACAACCAGTCCCTCCTGTGCAGAGACCACCTCCTGTGCAGATTCCCAGCCAGATTGGGTTTGTGACAAATAGCAGTTTTTTCCCCCCTCAATGCCCCTAAGTCCAGAATACTCTAGTTGCCTTTGACGCATCTGCTTTCTCTTTGTTTCATGTCCTCTTTCTTTCTCCTCTGCCTTTTTCACATGGTTAAAAATACATGTAAACAGCATCACTAGAATACCAAGGACCAAGTCTAGTCAGAGCTGGGAGAACTTGTTCTTATTAGCCACTATCTCTGCTGAGAAGAATGAGAAGGGAGCAGCCTGGATGGGACATGCTGGAATGTAGCTGTTGCTGTGGCTCTAATATAAAAGAAGTGTTTAAAGAAATCTCCAGTCTTGGCATAAAATGTTGGTTTGTACATATAAATTTTGGAGATAATACAGGATCATGCTAATTGATTCTACCTTTAGAGTCAAAGCCCCTGGTTCTGATGCCAGCATTCCCTTTCCCTTAAAAAAATGACTTCTCCAAGCCACCGTGTCCTCACTTATAACTTAGGAGTCTAAATTTTATTTACCTCATGGTTTGTTATGATTAAATTAAGTATTCTAAGGAAACTGGATGTCATAGAGCCTGGCACATAGAGAGCTCTCAATAAATCACACACACACACACACACACACACACGAATGAACCACACCAAACCAGTTGTTGTCTTGTTTGTTCTAACTCATGATGACCCCATGTGTGTCAGAGTAGAACTGTGCTCCATAGGGTTTTCAATGGTTGTGATCATTTGAAGGTAAACAGCCAAGCTTTTCTTCCAATATGCCCCTAGATGGATTCAAATTGCTAATCTTTCTATTAATAGTCAAGTGTTTAATCAGTTTTGCCATGCAGAGATTCCTCAGTGAATGACAGCTATTGTTATTTTTTATTGAATTAACCAAAGGGCCATCCACTTCTCAAAATATTGGTCAGTGAAAACATTATTAATAGCATGGAAACACTGTCTAATATATGACTGGAAAACTTTATGAATAGTTCTGAAACACTGTTGATATAGTGCCAGAAGATGAGCTCCTCAGGTCAGAAGACACTCAAAATACAACTGGGGAAGAGCTCCCTCATCAAAGTAAAGTCGATCTTAATGATGTGGATGGAGTAAAGCTTTTAGGATCTCCATTTTCTGATGTGGCATGGGAAGCCACAAAATGGGAAGAAACAGCTGCAAACATCCATTCATAATCAGAACATGGAATGTATGGAGTATGAATCTAGGAAAATTGAAAATTGTCAAAAATGAAATGGAATACATAATGATCAATATCCTAGGTATTAATGAGTTTAAATGGACCAGTTTTGTTCATTTTGAATCAGACAACCATATGATCTATTATGCTAGGAAAGACAAATTGAAGAGGAATGGCATGACATTCATCATCACAAAAAATGTTTCAAGATCTATCCTCAAGTATGATGCTGTCATTGATAGGATAATATCTATACACCTACAAGGAAGACCAGTTAATACTACTATTATTCAAATGTATGTACCAACTACCAAAGCCAAAGATGAGGAAATTGAAGATTTTTATCAACTTCTGCAGTCTGAAATTGATCAAACATGCAATCCGGGTGTACTGATGATTACTGGTGATTGGAATGTGAAATGTGGAAACAAAGAAGAATCACCAGTAGTTGGAAAATATGGTCTTGGTGACAGAAATGACACTGTAGATTGCATTAAAGAATTTTGCAAGACCAGCAACCTATTAATTGCAAATACCTTTTTTCAACAATGTAAATGGAAGCTATACATATGGACATTGCCAGATGAAACACACAGGAATAAGATCAACTACCTCTGTGGAAAGAGGTGATGGAGACGCTCAATATCTTCAGCCAAAACAAGGCCAGGAGTTGACTGTGGAACAGATCATCAATTGCTCATATGTAAGTTCAAGGTGAAGATGAGGACAATTAAAACAAGCCACAAGAGCCAAAATATGACCTTGGTTCTATCCCACCTGAATTTAGAGACCATCTGAAGAATAGATTTAATGTATTGAACATCAATGACTGAAAACCAGAGGAATTGTGGGATAACATCAAGAACATCATACATAAAGAAATCAAATGGTCACTAAAAAGACAGAAAAGGAAGAAAAGACCAAAATGGATGTCAGAAGAGACTCCGAAGCTTGTTCTTGAATGGAGAGTAGCTATAGCCAATGGGAGAAAGGACAAGATAAAAGAGCTAAACAGAATATTTCAGAGAGCAGCTCAAGATGATGAAGTCAATTATTATAATGAAATATGCAATGACTTGGAGTTAGAAAATCAAAAGGGAAGGACTCACTTAGCATTTTCCTAGCTAAAAGAACTTAAGAAAAAACTCAAGCCTCGAGTTGCAATACTGAAAGATTCTATGGGCAAAATATTAAATGATACAGCAAACATCCAAAGAAGATGGAAGGAATACATAGAGTCATTGTACAAAAAAGAATTGATCAATGTTCATCTATTTCAGGAGGTGGCATATGATCAAGAACCAATGGTATTGAAGGAAGAAGTCAAAGCTGCACTGAAGGAATTGGCAAAAACAAGGCTCCAGGAATCGATGCAATACCCATTGAGAATTTTCAACAAATGGATGCCATGCTGGAGGCACTTATTTGTCTATGCCAAGGAATTTGGAAGATAGCTACTTGGTCAACTGACTGGACAAGATCCATATTTGTACCCATTTCAAAGAAAGGTGATGCCACAGAATGTGGAAATTATTGAACAATATCATCAATATCACATATAAGTAAAATTGTGCTGAAGATAATTTAGATGCAGTTGCAGCAGTATATTGAAGGGAGCTTTCCAGAATTGCAAGCTGGGTTCAGAAGAGGATGTGGAATGAAGGCTATCATTGCTGATGCCAGATAGATCTTGGCTGAAAGAAAAGAATACCAGAAAGATGTTTACTTATGTTTTATTGACTATACAAAAGCATTCAACTGCTTTTTTGTGTGGATCATAACAAATTATGGATAACATTGAGAAGAATGGGAATTCCAGAACACTAAAGTATGCTCATGAGGAACCTGGACATAGACCAGAAGGCTGTTGTTTGAATAGAACAATGGGATACCAATGGTTTAAAATCAGAAACGGTGTGCCTCAGGGTTGTATCCTTTCAACATACCTATTCATTCTGCATGCTGAGCAAATAATCCAAGAAGCTAGACTATATGAAGAAGAACATGGCATCAGGATTGGAGGAAGACTCATTAACAACATGTAATATGCAGATGACACAACCTTGCTTGTTGAAAGTAAAGATGACTTGAAGTACTAATTGATGAAGATAAAGATTACAGTCTGCAATATGTATTACACCTCAGCATAAAGAAAATGAAAATTGTCACAACTGGACCAATAAACAGCATCATGATAAATGGAGAAAAGATTGAAGTTGTCAAAAATTTCATATTACTTGGTTCCACAATCAACACCAATGCAAGAAGCAGTCAAGAAACCAGACAACACATTGCACTTGGCAGATCTGCTGCAGATCTACCTCTTTAAAGTGCTGAAGAGCAAAGATGTCTCTTTGAAGACTAAGGTGCACCAAACCCAAGCCATGGTATTTTCAATTACCTCATATGCATGTGAAAGCTGGACAATGAATAAGGAAAACCAAAAGATTTGATGCTTTTGAGTTGTGGTGTTGGTGTAGAATACTGAAAGTACCACGGACTGCCAGAAGAATGAACAAATCTGTCCTTACAGAAGAGCAGCTGGAATGCTCTTCAGAAAGGAGAATGACCAGACTTCATCTCACTTCCTTTGGTCATGTAATCAGAAGAGACCATATCCTGGGGAATGATATCATGCTTGGTGAAGTGAAGGGTCAACAAAGAAGAGGAAGGTCCTCAGCAAGGTGGATTGGCACAGTGGTTGCAATGATAAGCTGAAGTATAGCAGAGCTCATAAGTGGGCACAGGACTGGGCAGTGTTTCGTTCTGTTTTCCATAGGGTTGCTATGAGTTGGAGCCAACTGATGGCACCTAACAACAACATAACAGCAACAACAGACCAAGGATAATTTCTATCTCTTAATTAGGCAACTGAATAATTTTTATGTTGTTTGAAATTAATTTTCTTTCTTTTTTTGAAAGAAGCATTGCTTCCATTAGTGGTTATGAACTGATATTTATTAAAATATGCAACAAAAATATCTGAATGATCTGGGTCAGTAGAAGTGGAGAAGACAAAATTACATGAGCCAGCCAGTGGTACTGGAATCAATTCTGAAGTTGTCTTGGCTTGGATTAGAGCATCACAGAGGAAAGTGACAAGATCAAAAGCCACAACCAAAGCTCAGCATTGAAAGGAGAGTCCTTGGGAAGGTGTAAAAGGCAATCACATAAAGAGAAAAATTCCAAACCTGAAGATCAAAGTCAAGTACAGCAATGAGATTTATCAGAAATACTATTTTTTTTCCTCCCAAAGCAATAGAGAAGTATGAAGACAGCTTTTCAATTATTCAGCAAGCATTTGTCAAGTGTTACTCAACATGTAGTCATGTATACATGTAGTCACTTAACATAGTGTTGACTATGCTTCTGGCTTTGTGCTAGAAATGAGGGGTGCAGGGCAAGTTGCGGTTCTTGTCCACAAAAAAAGGCAGACAATGTAACTATACTGTTGTACTGTTGTTAGTGGCTGTAGAGTTTGCTTGGACTCATAACAACTTTATATAGAACCGAATGAAACACTGACCAGTCCTGTGCCATCTTCATGACCAGTGTATGTTTGGGCTCCTTGTTATACATTAGCATAGTTTAAGAAAATTCATAATATTGTGGAGGGGGAGAAGAGGTATTGAGAAAATGATTCTGTATCATAAATACTGCAGCAAGAATTGCTAAAAAAAATTATTAAAAATATATTAAGAGATTTTTTTGATTATTAGTTTTCACATTTTAAAGTTACAGTGATTCAAACAATTTGGCAGGGTACTTCACACCGGTCAAAACTTAGCTACTACTGTCCTAGATCTCATCTGATTAGAAAAAACCATTCCCCAAAACATCACACCCTTAAACCTTTTAGCTCCATACTCATCTCTAACCAAAAAAGACTAATTAAATTCTACTTCCTCTCCTTCCTGGTATCAATTCCTGCCAGAGTAGTCATTTCCCTTTAACAACCCCGGGTATCTCAATGACAATAAATACACTAACAAACAATGATCACCCTGCCTAACCATTATGTGTATATATCTATATCTATATCTATATCTATATTATATCTATATCTATCTATCTATCTATCTATCTATATCTATATCTCTCTCTCTATATATATATATCCTTTATATATTGTCTATTTTATAATATACCAGTGTCTATAGTTTTTATCTGGCATTCAAAATATATTTTACTAAGCCCATGGATGACCTAATGGCAATCACGTAGCATCATGTATGGTCCAAAGGCCACACTTTGAGAACCAGAGCCAAGGAGAGACACTAAACTAAGAGGTCAAAGCATAGGTATTGCCTAAAAATTCAGGTAAACTCTTTCTTCAGAGAAGTGTACAGGCAGTCTCAGGGTTACAAACATCTGATTTAAGGACATGTTTGCCCTTTAATATCATGTAAATTTACTTGACTCACTGCTGTTGAGTTGATTTCAACTCATAATGACCCCTCTTTGGGTTTCTGAGGCAGTATCACTACAGAAGTAGATTACTCAACCTTCCTTCTGAGGAGTGGTTGGTGGGTTTGAACCACCAGCCTGCTGGTTAGCAGTCAAATGCCTTAGGCACTATGCCACCAGAGCTCCCTCTTGCAGTATAGAAAGGTTAAATAAGAACCGTATGCCTCTGTTCTGATATACCTACAAATTCTACTTAAAGACACACTTAGGAACAGATCTCATTCCAAACATGGGGACTAACTATAGTTATTAACTTAATGTCCCACTTCGGTCTTTGGATCTTTGTATAGCCATAGTTTAAAATTACTCAACAATTCTATTTGACCTCATAATTTCTTTTTAACATCTTTAATTGTACTTTACATGAAAGCTTGCAGAGCAATTTGTTTTCCATTGAATAATTTGTATATAAAGTGTTCATGACATTGGTTGCACTCCCCACAATGTGTCAGCACTCTCCTCATTTCCACCCTGGATTCCCTGTTTCCTTCTGTCTGAATTTTCTACCTCTTCTTGCCTACTCATCCTTGTTTTTTAGCAAATGATGTCATTTTTCCCATATACTTGATTGTTCTAAGGAACGTGTTCCTCTCAAGTGTTACTATTTCATGGACCTATCTATTGTTTGGCTGAAAAGCAGTCTCTGAATGGCTTCAGTTCCAAGGCAGAAGAGTGTCTTAAGGCCATAGTCTTCAGTCTCTGTCAGACCAGTAAGTATGGTCTCTTTTTGTGACTATGATGGCTTGTTCTACATTTTCTCCCACACTGCCCAGGACTTTGTGGTGTGATCTCAGTCAGAGCATTCAGTAGTGGTAGTTGGGCACCTTCCAGTTCTTCTGGTCTTGGGATTGTTTAGGCTATGGTTCATTTGGTCCATTATTCCTTCAGATTGACCTCATAATTTCTTATGCAGAAATCCCAAAGAGTCATTTATCCACATGATAAATGACATGTAAAATAACAAAACAAAACAAACTTTTTTATACCTTTTTCAACTCCTTGAATTTAGACACAGTGAATTACAAAAAGTTAAATATACCTATATAAAGGGCTCATTTATGCACTGAGCACTGATTCTCCCGAGAAAGTCAGTCCAGAATACCCTTGCATTTCTACTGAGGAAGCTATTTGCATCTACTCTCATTAGTGGTGGGTCCTAAAGACAATTATGGCCATTTATTTTTGGATAATCATGCTTTTTTGCACTGTCTTCACACCCAGGATCTGGGGACTGAGCTAGAGGGACCAGTGAGCTCTATAATTGGGTTTTCTGGTCTTATCTGATGTCCAATTTCAGACTCACACATGCTCACTTATCTCACGATTACATGAGAATAATTAGAAACGTAGTACTTTAACTTGAGAAATAAGAAAGGAGAGAGAAAGTGGACGACACAGCAGCTACAGAATTTATGCAGCCCAGCTTAAGAAAATATATAGAAGAGCAAGACAAAGGACACCCAAGGCTTAAATTATTACTGTGACTGTGGTGAGGGCTAAACTTTAAGGGAGAGGATGGATTTAGACCACTGATAACACTGTGGTCATCACAGAGGAAGATAGTGCTTCACAGCATGACCAGAATGACTACGTAAGGGCTTTTCAATGACAGAGGCCTTGGTTTCCAGAACTTTCCATTTTGAATGTCTAAATTGCTCTGGAATTATAACCAAAGAATTTGGAGGCAGAAGGAATAGCCCAACATTCTCAAATTTTGCCTCCTAACTCTAGTATGGTATACCTCAGGATGGTGGCTCCAGAACTAGGAATGAATGAAATTACTTTCTGATTTTCCTACAAGGAGGATCTGACTGTGTCGTAGTTCAGACAGTAAAATAAAAGATCCATTTTATCAAACATATTTAAAGTACAAGGAGCCATGGTTTGTTGTGAAAAATTGATTTAAGAAAGTGAGGAAACAGGTAAAACATAAAAATGGTAGATTATTATTTTGCAATTTGAGTATATTTTTCAAAGGCACTTTTATAGTTTTTATTTTTAAATTAATATATCTTAAACTAACTATTTTTAGTGTAAAATTATATACTAGTTTTAACATATAGATTCATGTAGCCACCACCACAGTTAGAATACAAAACCGTCAAGCTTTCTTGCACTTCTCATCTCCAGTAGCTACTGATGTGTTTTCCATTCATATGTTTTCTTTTTTTTTTTTTTTCCCTTTTGCAGAATGTCATATAATAGAATAATTTAATATATAACCTTTGGGAACTAAGTTTTTTTTTTTTTCCTACTGTACATAAGCTTTTGATATTCATCCATGTTGTATATATCAATTCCTCATTCATTTTTATTGTTATGTATTGTTCCATTATGCATATGGATCACACAGTTTGTTTATTCATGCACTTATTGAAAGTTTTGGGTGATTAAGAACAGAACTGTTATATAAGCATTCATGTACAGGTTTTTTTGCATTAACATACGTTTTTATATTTCTATGGTAAATACCAAGGAGTGGGATTGCTGGGTCATAGATTAAATATACATTTAAATAGAAATAATTGCCTCTTTTCCAGAGTAGCTGTACCATTTTGCATCTCTACCAGTAATGTATGGAATCTCTAGTCACTTCACATTCTTGTCAGCACCTAGTATTGTCAGATGGTATTTTAATTTTAGCCATTCTAATAGATAATATAGTAGTATCTCATAATAGTTTCCATTTGTATTTGCCTAATGACTAGTAATGTCTAGCATCTTTTCATGCTTTTATTTGCCTTTTGTATATCTTCTTTGATAAAGTGTCCATTTAAATCTTTTCCCCATTTTTTTAATTGAATTATTTGTTATCATTCTTTTCTTTTTCTTTTTTTTTTTTTTGTAGTGTTAAATTTTGAGGGTTCTTTATATTTTGGATAAGATTCTTTGCCAGATACGTGATTTGCCAGTTTTCTCCCAACCTGTATGTAGCTTGTTGTTTCATTAACTTAACAATGTCTTTGCAGTGCAAAGGTTTGGCTGTATTTTTAATTCCCCAGGTTTATTGCCTCTATCTTCTACTGTACACCTGAATATAAATCTTGGAGAAGCACCCCCAGAGACTTAGTAGAAGTGACTAGCACGGTGAACTGCACAATATAAACTATACCTTTAGGAATAGACATTCTTGTTCCTAAACTACAGGAGGAAGTAATCGGCAGCTGGAGAAGCAGCAGTCTTCAGCAACCTCTTTGGGAACTACTGTCACACTGCAGTGACCAATGTTGTATGAACCTTAAAGAAAAAGTATAACCAAACCAAACCAAACTCACTGCCCTCAAAAAGTTTAAGAGTACCTTTTTTTTCCCCCTGAAATCTGTTCTCAGGAGGCCACCACATTATTCTTGAAATTGCTGTCACTTACTAAGACTATTTATAAGGCAAAATTAGCGTTTGTCAGTATCCTTTTAGGTTGCTCTGGAGATTAAATGTAGGAGAAAAGGGCATTTTGTCAGGTCTGCACAGGCAAGTCTAAGTGGGAGAATTGAAGCAGTTATCTGAATAATTCAATAAAACTCCTTTTATTTAATTATTCAAATAAAAGCCTTATTCTTGTTTTCTTTGCTATGGCCATGTTTTGTCATCTAATTTATTTATGAAAAGTGTTATGCTTTTCATAACTAGTGGAAGTTTAAAGCTCTTTAATGATTAAGGATATCAGATTCTTAGTTTAATTACTTGATATTCTAAACCTCTGCTCTTCATAGCAGTTTTGAGGATGCCTAAAAAGCATGATGTAATCTCATGTTTTCACACATTTAATTCTATCCCCTAAAGAAACCACTGTTGCTCCTAATTTCCAGCTCCTAACATCTGTAATCAGAAACTGGCAAAACAATCACCCTAACAGCTGCTAGAAACATATAGTTTACAACAAAATGTCAAATGTGTTTTTGAATATTGAATAAGAAACTACTTGTTTTCATTTCACTTACTACCTAACCTCTCTCTCAATTAATTAATCATTCTGTCGAATAGTTTCCCAAAGAGACCACTTCTATTAGTATTCACTATATTTATTTTTAGTGAGGAGATAACAGAAGTATAAGGGACAGTCATCTGTAAACACAAGATTGAATTACAAAAACTGGTATCTACATGACCTCTGTGGTCCCCTCTAACTCTCAGATCCTAGTATTATAATCAATGGAAGTTTTACCAATCTATTTAATAAAACAATCAGTCTCACTCGAAGCAGCCTTCAATTTTATTGAGCAAAACAACAAATAAATGCTTCTGTATGCTCCCCTACTGCAAGGATTGTTTAAAATGCATCATGTTAACGCAGTTGGGAACACATTTATCAAGGCAGCAGTCTTTCTTGAAATATTTCTGAAATCAGTGTCATCTGATAGTACAGGTTAAAGTAAGTGTATCATTTTGCTCACAGAATTGCAGATGAGGCAAAATCGCATTACTTTTCTGTTAGTTGATATAATGAACACACATTAATGAAAGAGTCTCTGAAACCCTTTAGGTTGGTGATCTGCTAAATCAGGAATTCTTGTCCTTGGTTAATGGCACAGTGAAATGGGGCTACAAATAATATCTGTTTTAATGTTGTGGAGAAAATATATATAAAAAATT
Organism: Orycteropus afer afer; assembly: GCF_000298275.1. Lineage (NCBI taxonomy): Eukaryota > Metazoa > Chordata > Mammalia > Tubulidentata > Orycteropodidae > Orycteropus > Orycteropus afer. Next base: position 3,830,657 of record NW_006921886.1, read on the forward strand.
ATTTGGCATTCCTATCCTTTTTACATGTACAGTTCAATGACATTGCAAATAATATTACTTAATTCTTTAGTTTTCTAAATTCATCCAGCTGCCATTTTTCCCAACAGCTAATTATCATAATGGAAGGAATAATTTAATTATCTCCTTTAAAGATAATTACACTTTATTTAAGAATTCTCTAAATACATTTTCTCAAACACTGTTGTTGTTGTTGTTGTTATGTGCCGTCGAGTCGGCCCCGACTCATAGCGACCCCTCCTTGGGTTTCCGAGGCAGTATCACTACGGAAGTAGGATTGCCCAACCTTCCTTCCGAGGAGTGGCTAACACTAGTGGCCATTTAAACAGACTGAGTGATATAGAATCAAGGAGAGAAGATAGCAGGGAAGATAAGATGATAAAGTGTTCAAATATGAATCTCAAACTCCTCCTCCAAAGCTGACACACATTCACAGGCTTGGCCCAAAATACCAGTTTATCAGAGAGCAAAGTGGGCTTCAGAGGTTTATTTTTTTAACAATGAGGAATAAAACTTGTTAACAATCAAGCTCTACCAGTTTGATATTGATAAGTTTTAATTTAAATATGACATTAACACATTTGTATATATTCTAAAGTTACAAGATTGATCCATTTGGTGGTGTAGTGCCTAAGGCATTTGATTGCTAACCAGAAGGCTGGCGGTTCAAACCTACCAGCCACTCCTTGGAAGGAAGATTGGGCAATCTACTTCCTTAGAGATACCCCTTCGGACACCCAAGGAGGGGTCACTATGAGTCAGATCCAACACAAGAGCAGTGAGTTTTTTAGATATATTTAGTGTAAGCTTATTTTAAAATATTGAGTTAGATATATCATTGTCATTACTAAGAGCAAGAATAGCACAAAAAATTCATCCTATTTCATCCTTATTATATTTTTATTAATATGACATTAACTATTCTTTTAATTACTCTAAATGGTTTTTTAAATAAAGCTTTTGCTTCTTTTCCAATATTAAAATGTCAATTATAAAGGAATAAAGTAATTGAAAGTTTAAGTATACTATCTTCAATAAGTGCAATCTTTAATTGCACTTACAGGAAGAGTTCTGTATATTCCTCACACACACCACAAGTCATCTGATATGAAGAGTTTGTTAAATACTTGTTCAAAATAGAATGAATGGAAAGATGTCATCTGGTTAGCATACCATAGTTGAGCCTCCCCTATAGTTATCCAATAATATATCCATAAACATATAAAACAAGACTAAAATATAAAATTAATATTTATCAACTGGAGTACAGTGTTTTTGTATAGTTCTTTATTCTTTAGCCTTAAAATTTTAAATTCCTTTAGCCTTAAACTTAGACAGATTAGGTTAGTGGGAGTGTTTAACTGCAAAGAGGATGCACAGGGAAAATTTTAGGGTATAGGAACAGGTCTGCATGGTAGTAGGGTGATGGATACATGACTTGGTCAAAATCCATAGAGCTGCACATTACAGAGAGTGAAGTTTAATATATGCAAACTAAAAATAAAAGAAACTGTAGTGAGTTGAATGGTGTCCTCAAAAAAATATATATCCTCATCCTAACCTCCTCTTCCTTCTCCCAGAAGTTTTGAATGTGTCCATGTTTGGAAAAAGAGTCTTTGGAGATGTAATTAAGTTAAGGATCTTCAGATAAGATCATCCTGTGTTATCTTGTTGTTGTTGTTGTTGTTATGTGCCCTCGAGTCGGCCCCGACTCATAGCGACCCCTCCTTGGGTTTCCCAGGTAGTATCACTACGGAAGTAGGATTTCCCAACCTTCCTTCCGAGGAGTGGCTGGTGGGTTTGAACCGCCAGCCGTCTGGTTAGCAGGCAAGTGTCTTAGCCATTATGCTAACAATAACAGTCCTTATGAGAGATAGAAGAGGAGAATGCACAGGACAGAAGAGAAGGCCACGTGAAGACAGGCTGCTACTGGAGTTAGGCAGATACAAAGCAAGGAATTCCTCAAGTCACCAGAAGCTGAGAGATGCAAAGCCTTCTCCACCAGAATCTTTGGAAGAAGTACAACTTTTCTGACACCTCACATTGAACATCTGGCTTTCAGAACTGTCCTTAATAAATTTTTGTTGTTTTAAACTCCCATATTTGTAGTAATTAGTTATGGTAGTCTTAACTATTACAGGATTAACTTAAGTAAACTTTGGGAAACAATATCTTTGCTAGAAATGTTAAGGCTAAAGACCTATACAAAAACACTATCCTTTGGTTGGTAAATTTTTTCTCATGACTGTACTTTGAAACTGCTTTATGTATATACTGGGGTTGAACAAGTAAGTAAATGGATGATGGGTGGTGGGAAATTTCTCACTGTTGGTGATGAAAATTACAGATAAACAAGGAAAGAAATGTAGAATAAACCCTGAACTGCTGGATTAGTGTTGGAGTCATCAGTATAAACTCATGTTTAGCTTAATAGAGATACAGCTGGATATAGAAATAATTACAGATACGTGTTTACATGGGTTCATAAACATACATACATTATCAAGTACTGTGTTCTGAGAAGGTCTAGAAGTAATGACACACCCCACATCCAAAGTTCAGTTTCTAAATAACATTCTCCAAATAAAAGCAGCAGGGCTCCAAGGAGAAATGGCTGATTCTAGAACAAGATGAGCTTAAATATCTTTTAGTACCAGGAAACAAACTGAAAAACCAAGCACACTGCCATTGAGTCAATTCTGACTTACAGTGATGCCCATTGGGTTTCCCAGGTGGTAAATCCTTACAGAAGTAGATTGCCCTTTCTTCTTGGAATGGCTGGTGGGCTTGAACCACCAAACTTCTGGTTAGTGTCAAATACCTTGGTCACTGTGTCACCAGAGCTCCTTACCAAAAAACCAAGAAAGGCTCAAAAGCTGAAGAATGAGGGCATGTCAAAAGAACATAGCCACCAGACTAAAAGAGGTCAAACCTGGAAAAATTTGAGCAACACAATAATGTAATATTAGATTATAATACAAGTATATACATAGGAGCTCTGGTAGCATAGTGCCTAAGGCACTTGACTGCTCACCAGAAGGCTGGCGGTTCAAACCCACCAGCCACTCCTCGGAAGGAAGGTTGGGCAATCCTACTTCCGTAGTGATACTGCCTCGGAAACCCAAGGAGGGGTCGCTATGAGTCAGGGCTGACTCGACGGCAAACAACAACCATGGTGACATACACAATTGACTAAATAAAAAAATAAGTGGATAGAAGAGACAAGTGTTTATTACAGAATTCCAGATTACATGTATAAATACTCTGTCCTTTATAAGAAAGCCAAACCAAATCCACTGCTATCAAATTGATTCTGCCTCTTAAGTGATCTTATGGAACAGAGTAGAAAAATCTCATAGGATATCCAAGACCATAAATGTTTATGGAAACTGACCTACCACATCTTTCTCCTGCAGAATGGCTGGTGGGTTTGAACCATCAATCATTTGGTTAGCAGCCAAGTGCTTAACCACTGGGCTACCATGACTCCTTATCCTCTTATAAGAGACAGAGCTTATTTCCCCTTTACCAGGGTGGTCCTGAGTTTGTGACTTATTTTCAAGAAATAGAATGTTGTTGTTGTTGTTATGTGCCGTCGAGTCGGCCCCGATTCATAGTGACCCCTCCTTGGGTTTCCGAGGCAGTATCACTACGGAAGTAGGATTGCCCAACCTTCCT
>NW_006921886.1:3834568-3836269 GCF_000298275.1 Orycteropus afer afer
CCAGTTATTCAGTCAAATCACAGAGATTGCTGAGAAGGTATTCTGCAGATGTGATAAACATCTACATTCAGTTGATTTTAAATAAAGGAGATTATTATACTCAATAATTTGGTGGGCATAAGTTAATCAGTTGAAAGTCCTTAATAGCAGAACTGAGGTTTTCTTGAAGAAGAAAAAATTCTACCTTTGGGCTGCAGCATCAGTTTCTGACTGAAAAGTTTCCAGCCCATGGGCCTTTCCTGCAGATTTAGACTTGCCTGGTGAATCCATGACAATTCTGAAAGCCAATTCCTCTTTCTTGCTCATGCACTCTCACTTCTCTCTCTCTCTCTCTGTGTGTGTGTGTGTGGTATCACTTATTGATTCTAGTTTTTTTTTTTTTTTTGCTAGAACCCTAACATGATCATTATAATCATGAAAAAAACAATCAACAAATCCACATTGAGGACATTCTACACATATTCGATCATTGCATTGTAAGACTGTCAAAAGACATGAAAAGCAGAAACTGTCACAGGTCAGAGGAAGCTAAAGATATAAAACTTCTAAATATGGTATCTTGGATTGGGTCTGGAATAGAAATAGAATGTTAATGGAAAATTGGTGAAATCCAAATAAAGTTTAAAGTTTAGTTAATAGTAATGTACCAATGTTTATTTCACATACATGATAATATAAGATGTTAAAAATGGGTAAAATTGAATGAAAGATATATGGAAATTCTCTATTTATATTATATACTATCTCCATGGCACAAAAACAAATCCCAACCATGTGAATAGTGACTGTAATTGTGAGGCAGATGGAAACAGATGGAGATAAAATCTTTTCAGTCTTCAGCTCATTTCAAGCCTTGGTTTCATATCGTGAATGACATCATTTGACAAAAATAAACTATGATACACCATACCTCCCATCTACCATGCCCATTCTGTAAATTTAGGCCCAAGTATGAACCAGACATAAACCTGGACACTTTCTCTTCCTCTCGGGAATTGCTTTGTGAGTTAGGTATTGTCTGCTTCCCAATATAACACAGGCAAATAATAAGAAACAATAGGAAACAAATGAAGAAAAATTGGGAGAGGAGATTGGAAGTGGTATAGAGCTTCCTGGAAGGTATAGTCTCAATCATAGTATGAAACAGAGATTATATAAATGTCCCAAGACAAAAATTATCTCAGGTTATACCCTGAATTTCATGGACAAGAGGGAGAGTATATGAATGGAGAGGCCAGATCATGCAGAATTTGGGATCTATTTTGGATGTAGGATCAATAAAGTTACTAAGGAGTTAAAAGTAGGGGTATGAAAAAGAGAAATCAAAATCTGCTTTGAAGTCTTTTGGTTTCAGTGAAGGAATGGGGGGGGGGAACTCTTACAAAGATAGAGAGCATCAGAGGTGGATCAACCAGTGGTTTTATTTTGATTATGTTAAATTTGCTCTGTCTATGATAACCAGAGAAGGTATTGAATAGGCAGTTAAATAAGTCAGTTCATGGTGAGTTGTATGTTTTGTTATGTGTATTTTAACCACCCAAAAATGTAAATCGATTAGTTCAAAGACAGAAGGAAAATATATGTGTGTCAATATTAAGATATAGATGTGAAGATAATCAGCATATGAATATTTGTTGTGGTTAGGTGCTGTTGAGTCGTTTCTGACTCATAGCGACCCCATGCACAGCAGAACGAAACACT
>NW_006921886.1:3838709-3841002 GCF_000298275.1 Orycteropus afer afer
TTCCAACTTTTGTATTCCAGTCACCAGTGATAATTAACACATCCTGATTGCATGTTTGGTCAATTTCAGACTGCAGAAGTTGATAAAAACCTTCAATTTCCTCATCTTTGGCTTTGGTGGTTGGTGCATAAATTTGAATAATAGGCATATTAACTGGTCTTCCTTGTAGGTGTATGGATATTATCCTATCACTGACAGCACTGTACTTCAGGACAGATTTTGAAACATTCTTTGTGATGATGAATATCACACCATTCCTCTTCAAACTGTCATTCCCGGCATAGTAGATCACATTGTTGTCTGAATCAAAGTGGCCAAAACCAGTCCATTTCAGCCCACTAATGCAGAAGATATTAATCTTTATGTGCTCCATTTCATTTTTGACAACTTCCAATTTTCCTAGATTCATGCTTTGTACATTCCATGTTCAGGTGATTAATAGATCTTTACAGCTGTTTCTCTTCATTTTGAGTGGTGCCACATCAGCAAATGGAGGTCTCGAAAGCTTTACCTTATCCATGTGAGTAAGGCTGGGTTTACTCAGATGTTGCAGCTCTTTCCCAATCCTATTTTGAGAGCCTTCTAACCTAACCGGACTATTCATAAAGTTGCATGGTAATGTCTCAAGCAGTATTTCTTTGCTGTTCATAACGTTTTCCCTGGCCAAATCTTTGAGAAGTGGATGGCCTCTTCCTTCTTCCTAGTCTGTCTCAGTCTGCAAGCTGGGTTGTTACCTGTGTACCATGTGCATCCCGCTGGGTTTGAGACACTAGTGGCTCAACCTCAATACTCACATCAACACGTCACCATGGTAGGACAAATGACAGACAAGTTTGTCTCCCTGTTGGAAACCTCTCATACCACCCTTACCTGGGTCCCTGTGGCTGACTCCTCCTCTGTCTGGATTTTTGGGCCTTTTAATCCCCTTTTTCCTGCTCTCCTGCCCTGCTGCATTGGGCATGTCTGAGTTCCCTCTCTTCACTTGGATCCCTGAGGCTGACTGCTCTTCTGTCCTGGTTCCTGGCTTTTAATCCCCTTTTTCCTGCTCTCCTGCCCTGCTACTTTGGGTGTGCCTGAGTTCCCTCTCCTCACCTGGATCCCTGAGGCTGACTATATGAATATTTAAGGATATGAAAATATGTAAGATGTCTTCAGGAAATTGTGAAGATAAAGAGGAGAAAGAATTAAAGACATGACTATGGAATCTTCCAACATTTAGAAATGAAAGAAAAGAAAGAGGCCAAAAATCATACTGAAAAAGTGGCCAGTGAGGTAGGAAAAAAACAGGAGAAGAAAAGTTTAAAGAAGGAATGAATGTTCAAATATGAGATCTAAAAGAAGTATTTAATCACCATCCCAGTTGTTAGAAGAGGATAAGATGAAGTCTTTCATTTTTATCTCTTGGCAAACACTGAATATATATAGTCTTGTCTTACTCAAGGATGAGAAGGGCAAGACAGAGAGGAGAAACAATTAAGAACAAGACAACACAACAAAAGAGAGAAAAAAGATAGAGTAATCCCTCACAGAGAGCCAGACACTATGGGGAAGAGATCTAACAGATCTACCGATTCAGGACCATAGTACTGTGGGACACCAGACTCAACTAGCACAACAAAATACATAAAAGTCTTGTTCCTCATCCTACATTGGTGAGTAGTGACTGTGTTCTTAAAAGCTTTCAAGTGGCCATCTAAGATGCAGCTAATGGTCTGCTATCATAGGAAGCGAAGAAGAGTGCAAAAAAAATAAGGGAATTTGGAAGCAATCAGACCCGGGACATGATGACCCTCGAGACCAGAAGAACTAGATAGTGCCCAGCTACCAATGCCAACCACTCAGGAAAGGATCAAATATAAAGATCCTGGATAGAGTGGGAGCAAAAACATGGAACTAAATAAAAAAAACTCAATAATGACCAGAATTACTGGTTGGATGGAGTCTGGTGAGACCCCCAATACTATAGCCCTCAGAAACATTCTGGGCATAGAATAAAACTCACTCCCAGGGGCTGGCTCTCAGCCCAATAGTAAACAAGATGTACATGCAGACCACTCAACCCAGCATGACACACCCACATACTGTATGGAAATGCATCCCCTGAAGTAATCAACCATGGGGCACCAGAGGGGCAACATTTGCACGGAGGAAATGCAGGACACACAGAAGTGCAGAACTATGAGGGGCACAGGGGAGGGTTATTGGGCAGGGAGGGGAAGAGACTGGGTTACGTTTGGAGATGGTAAATCGGGAGTGAAACTAAATGTACATGTAATGTTGAATGTAAAACAAA
>NW_006921886.1:3841102-3851373 GCF_000298275.1 Orycteropus afer afer
TCTGCTCTGTAAACTTGCACCTAAAGCACAAATAAAAAATAAATAAAAATAAACCAAAAACAAATTTAAAGAGAGAGAGAGACAGAGAGAGAGATAGAGATAGAGATAGAGACAGAGAGAGAGAGAGAGAGAGAGAGAGAGGGAAAGGATACAATAATAACAGGAGGGAGTAAGAGAGAGAGGGGAAAAACAATAGCATTGAAGAGCCTAGGAGAAATGCTACAAGAGAAAGGAAAAAATTAATAATAGTCACATAAATAGCATACCTATGCAAATTGTCTACTATAGGATTCAGGTTAAGCTTTAGAAAACTACTTAGAGTACTCTTTAAAAATGCAAAATACATGTCCATTATGAAACAGGCACACATCCATAAACACAGAACCTTTTGAAGTGATTAAGATGAAAATGGAGATCGTGTGATAATGTTAAGAATTGTGAAAATGGAAAACAAGTGGAAGATTTTGCATTCACATTGACAGCACTAAAGAACAGAACCAATGCTGTGGAAAATTGATGCTGATGTGGAATCAAAACTTAATCACGTTTTCAAGAATACAGTGAAAAATTGACCAAGAACTCAAAATAATGAGGGAGAAGAGGATAAATATGGGAGACACAGAATTGAAAAGCAACATGTGGGTGATCATTAATTCTGAAGGAGAACTCAGAAAAAGCAAAAGAAAATAAAAAATGTTTTCCTGAGCTCAAGAAAGACACATGTAAGCAGAAAAAACTAAAACATCTAACCACCCAACTACTGTTTACATTAACATGGCTTTATTATTCCAGGAAATTCTTTTCCAGGAAAATAAAAATTGCAAACAACAACTTTATTGCTTACTCCAGAAACTTCCTGAAAGATCCACCTTTTGAATAGAAAGCATCAAACTGGAGAGTGATAGATATCTCCAAAACCCTTTTGGTACCTCTTCCCTCAAAATCTTGTCTTTGCTGTGTCTACCATTCCTGAAGTATTATATCATGACCATTAACCAATCCTAACCAAGCCTTCCCCTCTCCTCATCGCTACTGAAAGACTAGGTTTATATCAGACTTAAAAATTTTATAAATATCCTAACTTTTTTCTCTCCCCTCACAGATGCTATTATTAACTCTTTGTGGAGGTAATATGTCGCTTACCAGTAAATTCAGGTTTATCTTATGTTCTGGTTACCTAGTACCACTCTGACAAGGATATACCACAAATGGGATGGCCTTAACAAACAGGAGTTTATTTTCTTATAGTTCAGGAGTCTATAAGTCCAAATTCAAATTGCCAGGCTTTAGGGGCTGGGTGAAAGCCCCTCTGCCTTGGGCTTCAGCTCTGCCTCTAGCTCCTGGCCCACTGAAGCTAAGAGGCTTTTCTTCACTCAGACAGGTCCTGGCTCCTGAGGCTGCCAAGCCCAAGGCTGACAAGTAAAAAAAGCACAGTCCTGATGTTACCAAATCACACCACAGGCCATTAATTCAAGTCCATTGTAAGTCACAAGGTTGGCAGATCATGGCAGGCTGCTGAACATTGACGTGGCTACATGCAGGGTCCAAGCATGCCATATGCTAGAGACCATTCCCAAAGATACTGCTTATATACAGGAAGCAGACCACATACCCAAAGGTAGCTACTCAGCTGCTCACAATAGATTCCACCATAGAGTTGATTACCAGTCTCATCATGGAGAAAACTACATCCAGCTGCCCAGCCACTCAACCAGGACTAACCAAGTTGACACAAAAACATAACCACCACGTCTTATTAACAGGTTTATTTGGTGATGTTTTGGAAGCCATCATTTGACAGTAGATTGAAAATCTTCACTATTCCAGGAAAAAAATCAATGAAAATATATCCCCGCTTAGGTACAGAACAAAATATTTCATTGGATATATTCAAATATTTTTAAATGTGCATCAAGGTTGTATACTTCCACCAATCTTTTCCAATCTGTATGATGAGCAAATAATCTGAGAACCTGGACTAGATGAAGAAGAATGTGGCATCAGGGTTGGAGGAAGACTCATGAATATCCTGTGATATGCAGACGATACAACCTTGCTTGCTGAAAGTGAAGATGACATGAAGCATTTACTGGTGAAGATTAAGGTCTACAGTCTGAAGTATGGATTGCATCTCAACATAAAGAACACAAAAAATCCTCACAACTGAACCAATAAGCAGCATCGTGATAAATGAAGAAAAGATTGAAGTTGTCAAAGAGTTCATATTACTTGAATCCACGATCAACATCAATGGAAGCAGCACTCAAGAAATCAGACAATGTATTTCACTTGGAAATATGCTGCAAAAGACCTCTTTAAAGTGCTAAAGAGCAAAGATGTTACTTTGAAGACTAATGTGTGCCTAACCCAAGCCATGGTATTTTCAATAGCCTCATATTGATGTGAAAGCTGGACAATGAAAAAGGGAGATGGAAGAAGAGTTGATGCTTTTGAATTTTGACTTGGTGAAGAATACTGAAAGTACCGTGGGCTGCCAGAAGAAGCAACAATTCTGTCCTGGAAGAAGTGCAGCTTGAATGCTCCTTGGAAGCAAGAATGGCCAGACTTTGTCTCACCTACTTTGGTCATATTGTCAGAAGGGACCATTCTCTGCAGAAAGATATCATGCTTGATAGAGTGGAGGGTTTGTGAAAAAGGGGAAAACCCTCAATGAGATGTATTGACACAGTGGCTGCAATGATGACCTCAGACAGAGCAAGGATTATGAGGAAGGCGCAAAACAGGGTAGTGTTTCATTCTGTTGTACGTAGAGTTACTGTGAGTCAGAGCTGACTCGATGGCACCTAACAACAACAATAAGCAGGTAAAAGTAATTAACTCTCAAAGAAAGAAAATCCAGTTTGGATTCAGTTTTATTTGATACAAAATAAATGTTAGAAAATAATATTGAGGGAATAAAAATTCTGTAACCCAACAATAATTTACCTCATTAATCAGTCATTTAGGTGATTATATATGTATATATATAATTTTTTTTTCATTGGTGTAGTCTCATGCTCCTTCCCACCCCTGCTGGGTTTGAGTAAACTGAATGGGATGTCTACATTTCACAAAATTGCCTGGAATACATGTTAAATGCTAAATTTGGTCCCACTGTAAATTTAGTAAGTCAGTTTTTTTTCTCAGTTTATTCTTATGCACACTATGATTTGAAATCCACTGGTTTATATAACAGAGACATTTCACTGGTAAGAGCACCTAAAGAAAATGTATGGAGTGAAAAGGGGTGAAGGCCTAGCACAACACTGGCACTCAATATCAACAGAAAAAAAGTTCATAAAGAAGGCTGAGAATCAATGGCTAGATTTAAGAGGAAAACAAGGAGTGTGTGTTGTGTTGGAAGCCGAGGGAAGGGAATCTTTAATGTAGGGAAATTTGCTTACTATTTAAAATTCTATCGCGAGGTCAGTAGGATAAGAACTAAAATATAGTGACTGAATTCAGCTAACTCTGGTGAAAGCAAATTTAGCAATTTTAGAGTGTTAGGTAAGAAAATGAATATGCCAAGAGGCACTAATGTGTCCATAATTTCTGTGAGGAAGAGAGTAGAGACCAGTAATCTGAACCCAATGGGAGCTTGAGGGAGAGTTTGTTTGAAGAGAACTTAACATTGCATGCTGAGAGGAAGGAGAAACTGAAGATAAAGGAGAGAAAGGGAGTTAAAACAAAAAAATCACCGAGTAGACATTCAGGACAAGATCCAGAGCACAGGAGATAATATAGATCTAATAAGGTTTTTTTTTTTTTTTTTTTTTTTAAAGATCTAATAAAACAGGCAGGAGGAAAGAAAGAATGTGGCTAGAGATGGTTTGTTTAGGTCAGTAAATACTTGGCACACAGCAAGTCTTCAATCAATACTTATTAAATGAATGAATGACTAAGGTAGAGGAATCTCTCAGCAGCTCATCTTTAATTTCTCTCTGAAATAGTTAACCTCTACTACAAGTAAAGGGAGAGATGGTGGGACCAGAGAGAAACCAGAGTGGCGAAGCACTGAAACAGTCATTGGAGGGAAAAGAGAAAAATGTAAGGACTATGGGGAGTCACTGAAGACCTAGATGAATGAAGAGATTATGGAATCATGGTAGCATCTATTGGAGAGTGATTGATCTTCTCTAGCAGCACCAACTAGGAGACGAAGAAGATAGCATTGAGGTTTGTCTATTCCTTCCAAGATAAATTCTGGTGGCATAATGGTTAAAGTATTCAGCGGCTAACCACTGAGTCAGTGGTTTGAACCCACCTGCCACTCAAGGGGAGAAAGATGAAACAGTCTGCTTCTGTAAAAATTTACAGCCTTGGAAATCCAATGAGGCAGTTCTACTCTGTCGTAAAGAGTTCCTATGAGTCAGAATCGACTAGATGGCTGTGTGTTTTTTGTTTTTTTAATTGCTTCCAAGGACAGACCTTGGAGATAATATGAGTCTGTTAGACTCAGGAATATCCCTATTACCCGCAGCATGTGTCTTTACCCTGCAACATGCCTCAAACTTACAATGACTATTTCACCCAGAGACACCTCACCAAAGTAGGTTCTACTTAGCTTTAATCACTAACTTATTCCATTCAAATTGTCTTCCTGAGAAGACATAAGCATGGCTGGGTGACACAAGCATAGCTCTGATGCCCTATTCCCCTGAGAAACTATTCAGCCCATAACATCTTCCCCAGTGGGGCACACCCCTCTTGACACCTCTACCATGATCCAACTTCCCCTCTTACCATCAGTTGACTTTAAATATAAGTAAATTCTGGATTAGCAGAACTGTTGTGGATTTCTTTCTTACTATTAGTGAAACCTGCTTAATCCTACTTGTACTCTGTTTCTACTATTCATTCAACAACGTGCATCCGATACACAAGGACGTGCTTCAGCCAGTGTACGTGGTGCCTTAGTGCAAATTAGACAAAAAGATGTTCCTTCAGTGCAGATCAATTAAGAACAAATGTATCCCTTTGAATCCAGGAAGTTCCAGGAAGTTCGAAAGAACAGATGTTCATTTGTGTTGAGAAAGAGTTGCTGTGCCTCTTGGGAAAGGGCAACTCCAAGCTAGGGTACTTGCGATGGATTTTAGCCCCACTTACCACTTTGGGTGGTCCCTGGGTGGTACAAGTGGTTTGCAATTTTCCATTAATGCCTGGCAGTTCAAACCCACCCAGTAGCTCTGTGGAAGAAAGGCCTGGCTACCTGCTTGTTTAAAGATTATAGCCAAGAAAACCCTGTGGAGCAGTTCTACTCTGTAACACATGGTTACACCATGAATTGTAACAGACTCAGTGGCAATGGGTTTACCATTCTGGCCAGGGACCTTTATACTGAGCAGAGGCCTTATGGTGTATCATTTAATTCATATCAAGTCTTATATATATTGAAGGATAAAGAGGGAACAACTAGAATGCATCCACAGAAAAAGTCACATCAATGTATAGAATTCAGGCTGCTGTTTAAATACAAGAGAGAGGACTATTTTGCGTTCCATTATATGTCCTTGATAAAAACAAAATGACAGTGACAACATGGTAATTTTGTAGCCTTAGTGTTGTGAATCACTTCTGCATTATTCTTGTTTAAATTACCAAACTGAATTTTTTGTTTATAAACGTGAGAGGAAAGGGAAAAGCCAAAATATGGCACAACTAAAAAAGCCCATTGTTCTGAATAATAAAACTGCCAGAGAAGGTAAATTGTGCGTCAGTGCACGAATTTATTTAAAGAAGATAAAAGACTTTGTTTCTTCAGACTCTCTGGTAGTGACACTAAATCAAACCCCAAATCTGAAGTAGCAGATATTAGATGTCAGATGCACTGGTCACTCATTCATCTCCCCCTCTCCTTGATACAACTGGCTTACAACAAGGGAAAAAGAGTCAACTGTAATTAAGATGCAAAGATGAAGCCTTAATCCTACCAGTGTTGACAGCACTGCCTGAGGTAGCAGTCCCTGAAGTGTTTGTGCATGGCTGAGGAAACTTTATGATGGGGAGAGAATCTGAAGAGGGAGGAGGAAATAATATATAATGTGATTTTCTTCTCGTTAATCTCTTACTTTCTCCCCCAGATGCAGACCCAAAGCCTTTAGGAGAACATTTTGAAAACATTGTGAAAAATGACTCTACCTTTCTAACTTTGCTATTTTTGAAATTGTCTCCATAAAGACTAAATAAATATTATGATGAACCTTTTAGTTCCAATGTTTTAGTTGAATTCCAACTTAATTAACTGAAACCCTGTAGGGTCCAAATTGATGTGTTTCTTTTGAGATTGTCTTAAGATCCAAGTATTTATAATTCCCCAAATGAGTCAATCTCATGCTTATATTGTGGCCCCTCTAAAAGGGAAGAGACTATTTAGGCCCCAAAACAGGTATTCATCTGACAGAGCAATACCAATTCAATTTCAACCAACTGAAAAATTACTCAATTAAAGTCAATTTTCTGAATGCAAGTGATTGCCCATCCTGGAATAGCTCTCCTTCTCTTGGCTTTTTCTGCAGAGGAGCTGATAAGGGGCTGGCTGGGCTGAGAACATGTGTGTGTACAAATGCACACACTAAAGTACTGATCCTAGTGTATGCCTCTACTGAGAGACTTTCTATTGATATTGGATAATTTTTCAGTGTTTTCTGTTTTTTCATTACAGTGTTCATGCATTTATTACATATTTGTTTGTCACACCCTAAATTTCAAATATCGGAAATGACTCACTTGCAAAATGCTTTCGGAAGCCAGAATTGGGAGAAGAGTTAAAGCAATTCAAACTTTATTAAAGTACACATAGTAAGTCTCTGCTGAGTTAAACTACTGTGGTAGGTGCTAGAGAGTGTTAAAATGGATCAGACACAGTCTTGGTCTCAAGGAGTATCCGACCTATCTAGAGGACTGAGAAAAAGGATACAAATAATTGTAATATAAAGCAGGGTAGATGAATCATTCACAAGTACAAAGTAAAATGGGTTCAAAGAAGAGAGTGCTCCTATCCTTCAGAATTATAACATATTTCAGTGAAAAGTTGAAATTTAATCCTGGGATGAAGGATCAATATGATTTTGACAGGCAAACATATTTCACATATAAGGGAATAGCTTAAGCAATGGCACAGAGAGGAAAGGGCCACAGAGTAAGTGGTTTGATGTAGCTGGAGAATGTTGGTGTTGTTGTAGGGTTCACTTGGACTCAGTGATTCATACACAACAGAACACAATGCTGCCCAATCCTGCGTATCTCGTGATTGCCGGCATGCTTGAGCCCATTGTTGAGGTCTTTATGTATTTTGGATGTTTTCAACCTAAGGGGTTCATCTTCCAGCACTCTATTAGACAATGTTCTATTGTGTTTCAAAGGATTCTCATGGGGGCAATTTGAGAAGTAGATGACCAACCCTGCCTTTCTTTCTTTTTTTTTTTAATTGTGATTTTGTTAAAAATTTACAGAGCAAATTTACTTTCCATACAGCAGTTCACATACACTTTGTCTCGTGACATTGACCACAATTTACCACAGTGCAACAGCTCCCCTCCCACTTCCTCCCGATAGTTACCTCTTCCCTATGGCCATCCTCCATGCACTCCTGTCCCCTGAGCTATCTCCTTGTACATAAATAGCCCTTCTTTCTCCCACGATTGTTCTCTCCAAGGAGTGTATCTACCTCAGGTAAATGTTCAACTCATATGCCTGTCTATTGTTTGGCTGGAAGCCACAAGTGTGGGTTCAATTCCAGACCTAAAGGGCAGCTAGGGGCCATAGTCTCAGTGGTTCCACCAGGCTCTATCAGACCAGAAAAACTGGTCCCCCACTTCTTTTTCTTTTCCAAAATGATTTTGAGTTTTGTTCCACATTGTTCTCTCTCTCTATCCAGGATCTCCTACATAGATCCCCCTCTGAGTGGTTGACAGTGGTAGCCGGGCACCATCTAGTTCTTCTGGTCTCATACTCATATAGACTGAGGATCGCATGGTGTACCAGTCACTAGGACTAATTCTTTCCATGAATCTTTGGTTTTCTTCATTCTTCTGTTCTCTGGATAAGGAGAGACCCACCGTTGCATCTAGATGGCTGCTTGCAAGCTTTTAAGATCCCAGTCACTACTCGCCAAAGTAGGTGGTGGAACAATGTTTTGTGTAGTATGTTATGCCAATTGAGCTTTGTGTCCCCTGTGCTGATGGTCCCGAGCCCACAGGTTCAACTACTCAGTCCCTCTGGGTAGCTGGCTGTCACCAAGCAGGGACCACAACCTTGCCCCTTGTCAGCTCTACTACACACCTGGGAATTCAGATCATACAAATACACTTATAGGACATTTGTCTGCCAACCCTATACATGGTCTTGGATATATGGCCTGCTTCATAGACATACATAATAGTTCAGCCTGTCCACCCATCTATCCACCTTATACCCATGTTTGCCTTCACTGACAACACAGTACTGTATGTGCAAAAGGGTTCATCTTTGTTGTCTGCACCTCCCATGTACCTCTCTATGTCTTCCTCTTTCTCAATGCCACCAGGTTGATCTCTCACCTTTGGTACATTGCCCTTCTCTTCACCCAAGTCAATACTTGTCTCTACCTTTCTAACAGTGTCCCTCCCCTCCCTGGCAACCAACAAAGAAAATTTCCTTCCATAGATAAACCTTTCCTTGACTTTTACAGTAACGGACTAATACAATATTTGCCCTTCTCTGATTGACTTATTTCACTCAGCATAATGTCCTCCAACTTCATCCACATTATGCGGTGTTTTGCAGATTCTATGCTATTCTTTAGGGTTACATCGTATTCCATGTGTGTATGTACCATAGTTTGGTTATCCATGCCTCAGTTGATGGCCACCTAGGTTGTTTCCATCTTTTGGCTATTGTAAATAGTGCTGCGATTAACATGGGTGTGCCTAGTACTAGGTATTACATATATACCTAATAATGCAATGTCTGGGTCAAATGGTATTCCTAATTCCAACTTTTGAAGGAATCACCATACTGCTTTCCACAGTGGTTGTACTATTTTACAGTCTCACCAGCAGTGTATGAGAATCTTAATCACTCCACAGCCTCACCAGCATTTGTTATTTTCTGTCTTGTTGAACTTTGCTACTAGTGCTGGAGCAAGATGATATCTCATTGTTGTTTTGATTTGCATCTTTCTAATGGCTAATGATCATGAGCATTTCTTCATATACTTGTTGTCTGCCTGAATATCCTCCTTGGTGAAGTGTCTATTCGTGTCTTCTGCCCATTTTTTAATTGGATTATTTGTCCTTTTGTTATTGAGGTATTGGTGTTTTCTATAAATTCTAGAGATAAGTCCCTTGTCAGATGTCATTACCAAATATTTTTTTCCAAATCTGTAGGTTCTCTTTTGACTCTTTTGGAGAAGTCTTTGGAAGCATATAAAAATTTAATTTTTAGAAGGTCCCATTCATCTAGTTTCTCTTCTGCTGTTTGTGCATTTTGGGTTATGCTTGCTAGTCTATTTATGCCATATGTTAGGGCCCCTAAATTTGCTCCTAGTTTTTCCTTGAGGAACTCTATCATTTTAGGCTTCACATTTAAGTCTTTGATCCATCTGAGTGAGTTTTTGTGCATGGTGTAATGTACAGAACTTGTTTCATTTTTCTGCAAAAGGATATCCAGTTTTGCCAGCACCATTTATTAAACAAATATTCTCTTCCCCATTTAATGGATTTCAGCCCTTTGTCAAAGATCAGCTGACCATAGGTCGATGGATCTACTTCTGGGCTCTCAATTCTATTCCAATGATCTATGTGTCTGTCATTATACCAATACCAGGCAGTTTTGACTACTGTGGCTGTATAGTAGGTTTTGAGATCCTTCAGTGTGAGACCTCCTACTTTGTTGTTCTTCTTCAATAGTGCTTTGCTTATCCGAGGCCTCTTTCGTTTCCATATAAAGTTAGTGACTGATTTTTCCATATCCTTTAAAAATGTTGATGGGATCTAGATTGGGATTACATTGAATGTATAGATTGCTTTGGGTAAAATTGATATTTTCACAATGTTCAATCTTCCTATCCATGTGAATGGGTTGTTCTTCCGTTTATGTAGATCTCTTATGGTTTCTTGAAGTAGTTTTTTATAGTTTTCTTTGTACAGGTCTTTTGTGTCCTTGGTAAGATTTATTACCAGGTATTTTATTTTTTTGATAGCTATTGTAAATGGTTTTGACTTCCTTATTTCTTTTTCAGCAATCTGTTTGCTGTTGTAGAGGAATCCAACTGATATTTGGATGTTGATCTT
>NW_006921886.1:3852901-3854098 GCF_000298275.1 Orycteropus afer afer
CTCTTTTTTTCCATTGATCTTCCTATTGCTGATTTCTAATTTGATAGTGTTATGATGTGAGAAGATGCTTTGCAGTAGTTCAATGTTTTTAAATTTTTCAAGACTTGCTCTATGGCCTAACATATGGTCTAACCTGGAAAATGTTCCATGTGCACTGGAAAAGAATGTATATTGTGCTGTTTTTGGGTGAAGTGCTCTGCAGATGTCTATAAGGTCAATTTGGTGGATTGTATTGTTTAGCTCTTCTGCATTTTTTGTTGAGTTTCTTTCCAGATGTTCTATCTTTCACTGAAAGTGGTGTATTAAAGTCTCCCGTTCTGACTGTAGAGTCATCTATTTGACTTTTCATCTCTTTTAAAGTCTGATTTATGTATTTTGAGGCTCTTTCATTGGGCCCATAGATATTTATTATGGTTATATCTTCATGTTCAGTTGATCCTTTAGTCATTATATAATGTCCTTCCTTGTCTTGTATGGTCATTTTTGTCTTAAAGTAAATTTGATCAGAAATTAATATTGCCAGTCCTGCTCTTTTATGATTGCCATTTGCTTGATTATCTTTTTCCAACTTTTGAGTGTTAGTCTATTTTTGTCTTTATCTCTAAGATGTGTCTCTTGTAGGCAGCATATTGATGGGTTTTGTTTTCTTATCCACTTGGAACTCTACATCTCTTGAGTGGTGCATTTAATCCATGAACATTCATTGTAATTATTGACACGTATGAATTGGTAGCTGTCATTTCGGTATGTATTTTTTCATTGTGTCCCTGGTTTCTTTGTTCCATATTATTTTCTGTGCTGAACTCATTATGTTTATGAATCATGTTATCATTTCCTTTGTTGCTGTTGTTCTAGTATTTGCTGAATATTTGTGCTTGTCCTCTTTTTTATTGTGATGTGAAGGTTTATCATTTTTCTTTGAAATTACCTGTGATTTATAATTTTCTCCACAGTTTAGAATAGTCTATTCTATCTTGCAACTCTCTTAACTTCCTCACCATTTAGAAGTTCAGTATTTTCCCTTTTTTTGGTTTGAAGTTGTTCTCACTTGCCAACTGATGTCTCTGGTTCTCTGTTTACAATCTTGTAGGCTTATTTTACTTTGGTTATGTTCATAGCTGTGGTTTCTGCATCATGTCAGCTTGTGTATTAGTTAGTGGTCAGTTGTTATTTGCTATTTTTGGTTCTCTGTTCAAA
>NW_006921886.1:3855654-3860841 GCF_000298275.1 Orycteropus afer afer
AGAAAAAGAAAAAAAAAATCTGGGCAGGGCGTGGCAGGACCCCAGGCTCCGTCTGAGCACACAGACTGGAATAGAATTCCTGCTGGCTCAGAAAGTGGGTGGGAGTGAGGGATGGCCCCACCTCTGTTCACCAAGAGGGTGTGGGGTATAAGAGTAACAAGGAGAATGTTGCACCTTTCCAGTCATCTGGGTCCGGAATGTCCTTGGGGTTCCCAGCAAGTGAAGCCTGTTCTTAAGTCCCTGGAATCCGGGAAAATGCTGTTGCTTTAAATATCCAAAATTGTCAAACTGCTTATGAACATTCAAAATGGCTGAGCCTTCTACACAGGCAAAAGTCCACATCTCAGCCCACCTTCCTGTTTGCTGCTTCCCCTTTTATTCCCCGGCCACCAAAGCAGTCCTCCATGTATTCCCTGGCTAGTAGGGCCAAGTTTTAGGTTGATTCTTGGCTCCTACAACCACTCGGCAATATGCAAGCTGTCTGTGCCATCAGGATCGCTGCCAGACCACAGCTCCTTATGTCTCCTTTTTTGGTGTTTTCATGTAAATTCTTCTGCTAGTTGGAGTTTAGTCCACTTCTATATCCGTCCCGTCAAGGCTCAGAAGTCAAGGTTATCTTCTGTATCTGTATTAATTGGTGCCCCTTTTCTTTGTTGAAGAGGGTCTGTGCAGTCTTTCTGCCTATTCCACCATCTTACTGGAACTCACAACCAAGCCTTTCTGAAGACCTATTTAATCTACAAGTTGTACTGAAACTTATCCACCATGAGTGACCCTGGTGGTATTTGAAATACTGGTGACATAGCTTTTATCATCACAGCAACATATAAGCCACCACAAAATGTCAAACTGACAGACAGGTGGTGAGCTGGATCACAAGATACATATAAAAGAGCATTAGGAATTAAGACCAGGATTAATTAATCCATTGCTATTGTGTGGATTTCAATTCACAGTGACCCCATATAGTTTCCAAATCTGTACAGGATCGAACCTCCTCATCTTTCTCCCATGGAGTGGCTGGTAGGTTCAATCCTCTGACTTTTTGGTTAGCAGCCAAATGGTTTACCTGTTATGCCACTAGAGCTCCTCAGTCTAGGAGCAGTGTAGGCTAAATTGGAAGGAAGAAGAGATGAATAGATAGTGGTGGTGGAGTTGGTTCAGTGAGGAGACTAAATAACCAATCCAAAAGACAGGTAAGAGGAATTTAAGGTGGTAAAAACAAAAGAAGGGACAGATGTAAAGTCTTGCTATAAACTGGTAACACATTAGATGTGGTTAATAAGGGAGAGGGAGGATCCAATGATGTTTGAGATTGAACTTGGGGCCCAAGAGTAGGGTGTTGCCAAAGAACAGAAATAGCAAAGTCAAGAGAAGGAATTGGCTGTGAAGAAAACATAACATTTTTGTTTTGAGATCTTATTCATCTGAATACTTTGTAGGATAAGCTGGAGGAGAGGAGGCATCTATCTTTCATACGAATCCATGTGTCAAAGCAGTCATAATGCAGTTAGAGATATAATTTTGGGTGCCATATGTTTAAACATCAAAGTTTTGATAGGAAAATATTGGGCATTATTAAAGGAGAGACAAAAGCCAGGGAAAAGAAGAGCGCCAATGAAAGTATTAGGTGGGTAAACTATTAAGTAGCCTCTGGGGCTTGGAGGCTGCTTTCCACTTCCAGGTGGCTCTATTTTAAGGCCATGGCCTGAAGTAGGCAGGTTAGCACTTGGGGGCTGCTTTTGTCTTGGAGGCAGCTCTTTATTAAGGCCAGGGCCTGAGGTAGGTGGGCCTGGGGTTTGGGGACTGCTTTTCACTTGGAGGTGGCTGTATTTTAAGGCTGGGGCCTGAGGTAGGTGGTCCAAGGCTCCAGGGCTGATTTTTGCTTGGGAGTGGTTCATCTTAAGACTGGGGCCTGACATAGGTGGGCCGAGAACTTAGAGGCTGCTTCTCACTTGGGGGCAGCTCTATGTTAAGGCTGGGGGCCCGAGGTACATGGGCTGGTGCTCAGGGGATGCTTTTCACTTGTGGGCAGCTCTATTGTAAGGCTGTTGACCAAGATAGGCAGGTGCAGAGGGGTTAGGAACAACCAAAGGAGATGAACCTGTCTGTCAGTTTGTTGTCCTGTGGTGACTTATGTGTTTCTGTGAGGCTGGAGGCTATGCCACCATGATGTAAAATGCCAGCAGGGTTACCTATAGTGGGCAGGTTTCAGCGGAGCTTCTGGTCTAAAACAAACTCAGAAGATGGAAGAAGGCATCCACTTCTCAAAGAAAACCAGTGAAAAGCTTATGAATAACAGTGAGACACTGTCTGATATATTACTGGAAAACTGTACGAATAGCCCTGAAACATTGTCCCATATAGTGCCGGAAGATGAGCCCATCAGGTTGGAAGGGACTCAAAATTTGACTGGGGAAGACCTGACTCCTCAGAATAGAGATGACCTTAATGATATGGATAGAGTAAAACTTTCAGGATTGCCATTGGCTGATGTTGCATGACTCAAAATGAGTAGAAACAGATGCAAACATCTATTAATCCATTAATACTCAGAACACAGAATGTACAAAGTATGAAATCTAGGAAAAGTTGAAGTTGTCAAAAATGAAATTGAACACATAAAGATCAACATCCTAGGCATTGGTGAGCTGAAATGGACTGGTTTTGGCCATTTTGAATCAGACAACCATATGATCTACTATGCCAGGAATGACAAAGAGGAATGGTGTGACATTCATTGTCACAAAGACTGTTTCAAAATCTGTTCTGAAGTACAATTCTGTCAGTGATAGGATAATATCGATACACCTACAAGGAAGACAAGTTAATACTACTATTATTCAAATTTACTTACCAACCACCAAAACCAAAGATGAGGAAATTGAAGATTTCCACCAACTTCTACAGTCTGAAATTGACCAAACATGCAATCAAGATGTGTTGATTATCACTGGTGACTGGAATGCAAAAGTTGGAAACACAGAAGAGTTACCAGTAGTTGGAAAATATGACCTTGGGATAGAAATCATGCTGGAGATTGCATGATAGAATTTTGAAAGACCAATGACTTATTCATTGCAAATACCTTTTTTCAACAATGTAAGTGATGACTATACATGTGGACTTCACCAGATGAATACACAGGACTCAGATTGACTATATCTGTGACAAGAGGCAATGGAGAAGTTCAATATCTTCAGCCAAAACAAGGCCAGGAGCTCAACTGCTCACATGCATGTTCAAGGTGAAGTTGAAAACAATTAAAACAAGGCCATGAGAGCCAAAATATGGCCTTAATAATATCCCTCCTGACTTTAGAGACCATTTAAAGAAGATATTTGATGCATTGAGCACTAATGACCGAAAACCAGAAACGTGGTGGGATGACATCAAGAGCATCATTCATGAAGAAAGCAATGTTGTTGTTGTTGTTGTTATGTGCCATCGAGTCAGCCCCGACTCATAGCGACCCCTCCTTGGGTTTCCGAGGCAGTATCACTACGGAAGTAGGATTGCCCAACCTTCCTTCCGAGGAGTGGCTGGTGGGTTTGAACTGCCAGCCGTCTGGTTAGCAGGCAAGTGTCTTAGCCACTATGCTACCAGAGCTCCAGAAGAAAGCAATAGGTCATTAAAAAGACAGGAAAGGGAAAAAAGACCCAAATGGATGTCAGAAGAGACTCTGAAACTTGCCCTTGAGTGGAGAGTAGCTAACACAAATGGAAGAAATGACAAGATAAAAGAGCTGAACAAAAAGTTTCAAAGACCAGCTCAAGCAGAGAAAGCCACTTACTATAATGAAATGTGCAAAGACATGGAGTTAGAAAACTAAAAGGGAAGAACACTCTTGACATTTCTCAAACTGAAGAACTGAGGAAAAAAACTGAAGCCTTGAGTTGCAATATTGAAAGATTCTATGGGCAAAATATTGAATGATGCAGGAAACATCAGAAGAAGATGGAAGGAATACACAGAGTCACTGTACCAAAAAGAACTGGTCAATCTTCATCCATTTCAGGAGGTGGCATATCATCAAGAACCAATGGTATTAAAGGAAGAAGTCAAAGCTGTACTGAAGGAATTGGCAAAGAACAAGGCTCCAGGAATTGGCGGAATACCCATTAAGATGTTTCAATAAACGGATGCCTTGCTGGAAGCACTCACTTGGTTATGCCAAGAGACAGCTACCTGGTCAACTGACTGGAAGAAATCCATATTTGTACCCATTCTGAAGAAAGGTGATCCCCCAGAATGTGGAAAATATTGAACAATATCATTAATATCAAAGGACCTCTGGTAGTGTCATGCGTAAGGCACAGAAGACTGGTTAGCCACTCCTCGGAAGGAAGGTTGGGCAATCTACTTACTGCTGTAGTGATACTGCCTCAGAAACCCAAGGAGGGGTCGCTATGAGTCGGGTCTGACTTGACAGCACATAACCACAGCAACAACACCATTAATGTCAAAGGCAAGTAAAATCTTACTGAAGATAATTCAAAAACAGTTGAAGCAGTATATTGAGAGAGAACTTGCAGAAATGCAAGGTGGATTCAGAAGAGGATGTGGAATGAGAGATATCATTACTGATGTCAGATGGGTCTTAGCTGAAAGAAAAGAATACCAGAAAGATGTTTACCTGTGTTTTATTGCCTATGCAAAAGCATTAGATTGTGTGGATCATAAATTATGAATAACATCGAGAAGAATGGGAATCCAGGACACTTGCTTGTACTCATGAGGAACCTGTACATAGACAGGAGGCTATCGTTCAAACAGCACAAGGGGATACTGCATGGTTCAAAATCAAGAAGGGAGTATGTTAAGGTTGTATCCTTTCACCATACTTATTCAACTTGTATGCTGAGCAAATAATCCAAGGACCTGGATTATATGAAGAAGAATATGGTATCAGGATTGGAGGTAGACCCATTAACAACCTGTGATACACAGATGACACAACTTTTCTTGCTGAAAGTTAGCATGACTTGAATTACTTACTGATGAAGATTAAAGACTACAGTCTGCAGTATGGATTACACCTCAATATAAAGAAAGCAAAAGTCCTCACAATTGGTCCAATAAACAGATTCACAGTGGATGGAGAAAAGATTGAAGTTGTCAAGGATTTCATATTACTTGCTTCTACAATCAACACCAATGGAACCAATAGTCAGGACATCAGATGAC
>NW_006921886.1:3861066-3862212 GCF_000298275.1 Orycteropus afer afer
AACAAATCTGTCCTGGAAGAAGTGCAGCAGGAATGCTCTTCAGAAGCAAGAATGGTCAGACTTTGTCTCACCTACTTTGGTCATGTTGTCAGAAGGAAACTTTCTCTGGAGAAAGATATGCTTTGGGCTTCATTGGCCTTCTACCAATGAAGAAGGGGAAGGCCCTTAATGAGATAGATAGACACAGTGGCTTCAACAGTGGCCTAAGGTATAGCAAGGATCAAGAGGCTGACACAAGACTGGGCAGTGTTTCGTTCTGTTGTGCATAGGGTTGCTATGAGTCAGAGACAACTTGATGCCATCTAACAGCAATGACAGGTGATCATTGGCATCACTAAAGAAAACTTTTGAGTACAGTGCTGGAAGTAGCGTCCTGAGTGAGGCCAGAGTAATGGAAGAGGAAAACAGAAATCTCCACTTGTATACAGGTTACTTTGTGACTTCAACTGTGAGTTACTGTTGGGATGACCAGAATTGTGG
This sequence comes from Orycteropus afer afer, assembly GCF_000298275.1. Taxonomy (NCBI): domain Eukaryota; kingdom Metazoa; phylum Chordata; class Mammalia; order Tubulidentata; family Orycteropodidae; genus Orycteropus; species Orycteropus afer. The sequence continues at coordinate 3,861,547 of NW_006921886.1, forward strand.
CAGCACAACATCTCTAAATTTCAGTTCCTTAATTTTGTAAAACAAGGTAAGTAATATCTGCAGTGAGCTCACTGGGTGGTGTAAATGATTCACACAATCGGCTGCTAACTGAAAGGCTGGAAGTCTGAGTTTCCCAAGAGGCATCTTGGAAGAAAGACAGCAATGTGTTTCTGAAAAATCAGCCATTGAAATCCCTATGGCATACAGTTCTAATTTGACACACGTGGTGTCACCATGATTCAGAACGGACCTGATGGCAGCTAGTGATATCTGTAGTAGCCAGCACATGAGGTGGTTTTGACAATCAATGAATAATGTGTATAAAAACATTTGACAAAACCATAAAGCACTATACAAATGTTGAGCTGTTTCTATTAATTGTTGCATATTCATGATTTATTTTATGCAACACAGTATATACTATATGATAGCATTTTCAGTCTGCATTTTTTTTAACCTTTTCCCACTGGTCTACTAATCTCTTGTTGCCAGCGATATGATATTGGCAAAGAAATTAGTAATTAATTTTGTTTATATATCACCTAACACCCAAGAGCCCCTAGGCACATAGCCAAATCCTTTTTTAAATATAGTCATTAAATAGAAGAAAAGAGCCAAGCAAGTTCCTAAACTGGAAAGTGAAAAAGAGCAATTGGCAAATTAAAA
>NW_006921886.1:3864612-3865169 GCF_000298275.1 Orycteropus afer afer
TGTCTGGTGATTTACTTCCAAAAAATTAGTCCTTAAAAACCTTATGTAAAAATGTCCATATATAGTTTAAACATAACAGCAGACAAAATTAGGATAACTTCTTAGCCACAAGTAAACACCTTGAGGGAGTAGATCACTGGGCTGGCGTGGCAGGCTGGGAACCATGGTTGTGGGGGACATCAAACTCAAATGGCATAACATGGTATACAAAAATATTGTTCTATATTTTATTTCAGTGAGCAACCACTAGGGTCCTAAAAGCTTTCAAGCAGCCATCTAAATGGTAACTATTGGTCTCTCTTCATCCAGGGAAAAGAACGAAGAAATCAAAGATAACATGAAAACAGTTGGTTCAAAGAACTAATGGACTGTGAGAACCTCAACCTATAAGACCCCAAGACCAGAAGAATTAGACGACGTGTGGCTACCAAACAACCACTCAGAAAACTCTCTGCCATCAAGTTGATTCTAACTCATCAAGGGATCGAATTTGGAGATTTTGGATAGAGTGGAAGAAAAGGGGAACAAACTTAAAATCATTAAAAAAAAAAAAAAAA
>NW_006921886.1:3869934-3890060 GCF_000298275.1 Orycteropus afer afer
TCTGCTGTGCATGGGGTCGCTATGAGTCGGAAACGACTCGACGGCACTTAACAACAACAACAACAAGAGCTGAACACCTACACCTGGTTATGCACTCTTTAGAACAATCCACCATGGGAGATCAGAAGGGCAGCATTTACACAGGGACAACAGGGAAGCTGGAATGCACAGGCAAGAAAGACACAGGGAAAGGGTAATTACAGGAGAAGGGGGAAGTGAGTGTTACACTGTGGGGAATGTAACTACTGTCACAAACCAAAATACATGTATGAACTATTGAATGTTAAAACAAATCTGCTTTGTAAAATTTCACCCAAATCACTATAAAAAGTTAAAAAAAAATGATCTAGTACATACAATTCTACTCTGACATACATGGGACCTCATGGTGGTAACTTTTTGTTGTGTTGTGTTGTTTCTTTGTTTCTTTTAGAGTACTGACACAAAACGGAGCAAGGGACTTTGGGCTGATCACCTTTGTCTCCATCCATATCCCAGTTCTCTCCCCTACCAGAAAGGCACAGTCTCATGGCCCTGGGCTGTTTTGATGCAGTTTCAGTACCCAACAGCTGCACTGTGAAGATTTTTATTTTATTATCTGCTTTAACTTTCTTGACTTTTTTCAGCTTCAAGTGCTTCTGACTTTTTTTTTTCTATTAATAACTTTAAATATTTCTTAAAATTTTAGACTGATATTATTCATGGAATTATTATTCAAGAGCTTAATTTTCTTTTCTCCAAGAAATTCAGTACACTTTAAACTTTTCTTGCGTTATCCTACTGATGCTGCCTTTGAAGATTTCCCTGGGAGACACTCAGTGAACCATCCCCTACATTTCATCAAGTTCTATTTCCACAAAAATAGAAGAGTTTCTGAAATTATTCCTTCTCCACAAATAAGTTATTGAGCAGTTTGCAGAGAATTTATTCTTTTTTAATACTCAAAATTCTCTAACAACACTGCACTATGCTGACAAGTTTTAATAAATTATATCTCAGAATTGATCTGGATAGGCAAATTGTGAGATATTTGTCCTAGCTGAACCTGCTGTGTAATATCTAAGGGGCTCTGATAGTGTAGTGGGTGAGACATTTAGCTGCTAACCAGAAAGCCATGGTTCAAACCCACCAGCTGCTCCATGGCAGGAAGATGAGACAATCTACATCTGTTAAGATCTATAATCTTGGAAACCTAGTAGGGGTTGCTATGAGTTGGAATTGACTCAATGGCAGTTGGTATATAATGTCTGATTCTTATATAAATATATATTATTAGTCAAGACATCAAATTTATTATTTATTTCATGAACTTATAAATTTTTTCATATAAATAGTGGGACCTCTGGTGGTGTAGTGCCTAAGGCATTTGACTGCTTACCAGAAGGCTAGGAGTTCAAACCCACCAGCCACTCCTGAGAAGAAAGACTAGGCAATCTACTTCTGTAGTGACACCGCCTCAGAAACCCAAGGAGGGGTTGCTATGAGTTGGATCTGATGCGACGACAATGAGTATATATATATATATAACTAGCTGTGTCAAAAGATACTTCTCAATTTCCCTACACAAAATCCACTGCCATCAAGTAGATTCTACTCATAATGACCCTATAGGACTGTAGGACAGAATAGAACTGCCCCATTGAGTTTCCAAGGCTGTAAATCTTTATGGAAGTAGATTGTTTCATCTTCCTCCTGTGGAGCAGCTGGTGGGTTTGAACCGCCAGCCAATTGGTTAGCAGCTGAATGTCTTAGCCACTGCACCACCAGAACTCCTTTCAATTTCCCTAGAAAACCATTAAATGCTAAATAATTTATACCTAGGTATGTACTGGCTGAGAAGGATGAAGGTGGAGTAAACCTACGTTTGTAACACCTGTGTTCACTTTTGATTTTAACCTTTCTTAGCAATTTAACTTTAGATAGGTGCCTTAATCCCATGGAGCCTGAATTTTCTTATTTACAAAATAGGAAAATATATTTTATAGGCAAATCAGGTAAAAACATTATAAATAATGAAATGATATACAAATGCCCTGTATTATTACTTCTTATTTTATTTCCCACTATGCTTTTCTAGGTGTCCATTTAGTACTTTTTAAGACATACTGCCATGAAATTTACAGAGAAACTTGAATATAGTTACTTGCTATAATTAGATAGTTTTAGGGAACTGCATATATTTCAATTAAATTTTATTTCTTAGAAGAGTACTAGAACTTCAGTTATTAGAAAATCACTTTTTCTTAAGTATTTAGAGTAGATCAAATAAATCTCACAAGTGAGGCACAAGACTACTTCATTATAGTAGCTATAGGTTTCTCAAACAGGGACACATTTCTCTCTCAAAATTGGTATTATTTCAGTTTAGTAACATGCTTTTATTTTATTCTTTTCTTTCACAAAGATAATTTGGTCAAAATCTAGCTTCAATGTTCATATGCTATTTCCAAGCCAAAATTAGGCCCATAGAAATTGAATCTTTCCCTCCTTCAAGTAAACAAAACCAAATGAACTCATAGTTTCTTGTAAAATTCTTCCCATAAAATTTACATTTTACTTATTTATTTATTTTTGCAAAATATTGACTGTGAGGGGACTGTCTGGATGCACTTGAGAGATATTTTCATATTTCACACTTCTTAGGAAAAAAATCTCTCTCTTCCTTGGGAATCATTGAAGAGATTAAATTACAGTGATTTTATTACATGGAATTACTCTGAGTATGCATACTAGCATGATTTATTACTTGATAAAATATAGTACTTCAATAGATTTAGATATCTTACTCAATATAAAAATAGCTCTCCTCAAAGTCTCTGATTTCTTGCCATTGTCTTCTTTCTCCAAAGCCCCATGAAGGTATTGAATTTTACCATGGCAATTAATTGTGCATAAGCAATTTCTCTCTGTTGTAATCCTGGTCCTTGGGCCAAAACTCATTTAAAATATAAATTGCCCTAGGATCTTTGGTTTTTACTTTCATATCAAAGACTTCTTTCTAAATCAATGTCAATAATCATGCTGAGTAAATTGCATTGTACTCAGTTTGTTGCCCACAGTGAAAGGGAGAATTCAGTTGATTTTGTCTGGCTTAGACCTTAAGACTAGAGGTAATTGAACTAAACCCATGCCACACTTGGACCTCACATGATGAGCAACATTCTTACATTTGATCACAATCTTCTATCATTCTTGTTTTACACTTTTTTAAATCTTTATTGAATGGGATAGCACATGGCATGTCTCTCAGAGAAACCCAAAGCATATGGCAAGCTGTTTTCAATATCACCACACCACTTAAGTTGCAGTATTTATATTTCAAAAGAAAAATAAAAAAATAGGGTATGATGTCAAGCTTTGGATGTCATTATAATGAACACTTAATTCCCTAAAACCATACATTTAGAGCTTTCGAAACAATTATGTAGAAATCCCCTCTTGAGAAAGTAACTCCTGGTATTCTGTGCTTTCAGCCAGGCTCCATCTGACATCAGCAACGATATCCTTCATTTCACATCCCCTTCTGAATCTGGCTTGAATTTCTGGGAGTTCTCTGTCCAAGTACTGCTGCAGTCATTTTTGAATTATCTTCAGCAAAATTTTACCTCCATGTGATATTAATGATATGTTTGATAATTTCCACATTCTGTCGGACCACCTTTCTGTGGAATAGACACAAATTGGATCTCTTCCAGTCAGTTGGTCAGGTATCTGTCTTCCAAGTCTCTTGGCATAGACAAGTGAGTGCTTCTAGCATTGCATCCATTTGTGGAACATTTTGATTGCTATCTTGTCAATTCACGAAACCTTGTTTTTCACCAACGCTTTCAGAGCAGCTTGGACATCTTCCATCAGTACTACTATTTCTTGATCATATGGTTCCTCCTGAAGCATCAACTAATTCTTCTCTTGGTACAGTGACTCTGTGTATTCCTTCCATGTTCTCTTGATACTTTCTGTGTCATTTAATATTTTATTCTTCCTTCAATATTGCAATTCAAGGTCTGAATTTTTCTTCAGTTCCTTCAGCTTGAGAAATGCTGAGCATATTCTTCCCTTTTTGGTTTTCTATAATTCCAGGTCTCTGCATGTTTCACTTTGTATTTTTCAGCTGCCCTTTGATATGTCTTGTTCAGCTCTTTTACTTCATTATTTCTTCACTTTACCTATGTTCAAGAGCAAATTTCAGTCTTGTCTGACATATATATTGGTCTTTTCCTTCTTTCCTGTCTTTTTAATGACCTTTTTTTTTTCTTCATGTATGATATCCTTATGTCATCTCACAATTTGTCTGGTATTCAGTCATTAGTGTTTAATGCATCAAATCTATTCTTGAGATGGTCTCTAAATTCAGGTGGGGAATGCTGAAGATTGTACATCAGCTCCCATAACTTGTTTTAATTTTCTTCAGTTTCAATTTGCTTTTACCCATGTTTTATTGATTATGCAAAGGCATTCGACTATGTGGATAGTAATGAATTATGGATAGCACTGTGAAGAATGGGAATTTCAGAACATTTAATTGTGCTTGTATATATACCAAAAAGCTACTGTGTGGTTGAAAATCAGGAAAGGTGTGTTTCAGACTTGTATTCTTTTACTGTATTTATTCATGCTATATGCTGAGAAAGTAATCTGAGAAGCTGGGCTTTATGAAGAAGAAGACAGCATCAGGAAGATTCACTAACCACCTGCTAATGCGCATGACACAACCTTGCTTGCTGAAAGGGAAGATGACTTGAAGCACTTACTTAGGAAGATCAAAGACTACAGCCTCAGTATGGATTACACTTCAGTGTAAAGAAAACAAAAATCCTTACAGCTGGATCAATAAGCAACATCATGATAAATGGAGAAAAAATTGAAGTTGTCCAGGATTTCATTTTACTTGGATCTGCAATCAATGCCCGTGGAAGCCCACACACTGCCATTGAGTTGATTCTGACTCATAGTGACCCTATAGGACAGATTAGAACTGTCCTATTGGGTTTCCAAGGCTGTAAATCTTTACAGAGGCAAAATGTCTCATCGTTATCCCATGAAGCTGCTGGTGGGTTTGAACTGCTGACATTTTGGTTGGCAACCCAATGCTTTAACTACAGTGCCCCAGACAACTCTCCCGTGGAAACAGCAGTCAAAAAGATCAGCCAATTTATTGCACTGGGAAATTTTCTTTCAAATGACCTCTTTAAAGTGTTAAAGAACAAAGATGTCATTTTAAAGACTGAGGTTTGTCTGATTCAAATCGTAGTACTTTTAGCCTCATCTGCATATGGAAACTGGACAATGAACAAGGAAGACTGAAGAAGAGCTTATATATTTTAATTATGGTTTTGTGAACAATACTGAATATACCAAGGACTGCCAGAGAATGAATGAACTCTCTTGGAAGAAGTACAGCCAGAATGCTTCTTAGAAACAAGGATGGTGAGACTTTGCCTTATCTCCTTTTAACATGTTATCAGAAGGGACAATTTTCTGAGGAAGGTCATCATGCTTGGTAAAGTGAGGGATCAACGAAAAGGAGAAAGACCATTAATGAGATGGATCAACACAGTGGCTGCAAAAATCGGCTCAAACCCAGCAATGGTTGTGAGGATCACACAGGAACCAGCGATTATTTTGTTCTATTGTAAATAGAGGCACTAAAGCAGCCCTAATGGCATAGTGGATAAGGCAGTTGATTGCAAACCCTGAAGGTCAGCGGTTCCTGTTCCATGGAAGGAAAATGGGGCAATCTACTTCAGTAAAGATTTACAGACTCAGAAACCCAATGTGGGTCGCTATAAGCTGGAAATGACTCGAAGGCAGTGAGTAGAGTGAGTGTGAGTCAACAGACTCTATGGCACCAAAGAGCACCAACCTCTCTTGAGGTTAGTGAGCAATGAAGTTCATAAATGTAGAAATTGCCTTTTGATGGATAAGAGAATGCTAAAAAAGAGACCAAAAAGGAAGTTTTAAAAAGGTAATTTTAAAAGGTAGTCTACAATAATCTGAGAGAATATACACAGTCTTCAATACAGTGTTACCTATTTAGTCTGAGAAAGCAACACACTCATTTTAAATGTAAAACCTTTTACCATTTTCGTCTTTTTCTGTTTGCTCATTAAATTTTACACAGGGGTCAGAAGTTGCAAAATTCCTCATGTTACCTATGTTGTTGTTGTTGTTGTTATGTGCCGTCCAGTCGGCTCCAACTCATAGCGACCCCTCCTTGGGTTTCCGAGGCAGTATCACTACGGAAGTAGGATTGCCCAACCTTCCTTCCGAGGAGTGGCCCTTCATTAATTCTAAACAAATTATTCGTATCAGAGCGTTAGTGATTAAATACAACTAGCACAATAACGACAACAATCAAAATTCTAAGGAAATAACTTATACTCAGTATTATTTTTCCCCAGAGTCCTATAATTGGATTTAATTTTAACTCACATTCGCCGTTGCAGCTTTCTGGAGTCCACATTTTTGCCTGCAGAAAATCAGCACCACGCAACAGGACAGCTGCTGCGGTAGCAACTTAGTAATTGTCCACAGCGGAACTCCCAGAGGAGTAAGAGAGGTGTGGCAGAGGGAGGAAACATCACCAGTGCTCACAGGGAGGCTCCATTTTCATGAGAAAATCAACACTTAAAACAGTATTATGTCAGAGTTCAGTGCTGATATTTGTTATTTTATGAAGTGAAACTAATGCTACAATTTTTTCCCTTTCAAGCTCCATATTTTTCTTTCTTCAAAAGGAATTATCATTGCTAACAAGTCTTGTAACACGATTTAGAGCAAATATGTTTTGCTCTCCTAACTCAAGCTGTTACATCATGACCAGTTCCCATAAAACAGTTTGATAACCATCTCTGTCTCTCTGCTTTAAATTTGACCAAACTGCCAGAAACTACTAGATATTATAAACATTATCCTGCTCTTCCCTCTCAGATTTCTCGTCCTTGGTGAAGTGCTATGCATTTCCTTCCTATCAGAATGACTATATTTATCTTTATGCATCACAGTTGTGATTCTAACACTCAGAAAATGCAAGTTGATGGAAATTATATATCAGGTATCACCTCTCCTAGTAACACAATGTTATTTATCTACACTCTCACCTATTTGCTGTTTGTTGTACCATTTACATATATTAAGAGGTATGAAAACACTTTTATTTAGGGTGAAATGCTTATCACTCTGAAATTTCTTATCTGCTGAAAAAGACCCAGAAGTCAACTTATACAGTAGGATATCTCTGATATCTGGTCTTCCTTGCCATTTCTGGTAGGTAAAGGATAGGGGAAGTCCTTTTTATTAACTGGCATAACTCACAATGACATTCTCTGTTTTTATCACTTCTGATGCACAAGGTTGGAGTGTATATTTGTATAGTATAATAACTAAATTTTAAAATGGCTGTTTGAGGCATACTTAATATCCTTATAGCATCATGATTAAAAGACACAATGTGGAACCCAACTGGCATTAAACCATGGGTCCTCCATTAAGCAGCTTTGCAACCTTAAGCCAATTACATAAACCCTCTGATTGTCAGTTTCCTCACCTGAAAATTGAGAATAATAACAATATTATTCTTACAAAGTTATAAATAGAAATATTAAACTAATTAATGCATATAAAGCAGTCAGAATAGTGAGTGCCTAGCATACTATAAAACTAAGGTTTAACCATTTACTTTTCAAATACAGTAGAGAGGATAGGAAAACGTGAATTAATGCTTATAGATCATTAATATAAGTTTAATTGGTTCTGTAATCAGTCTGATTCAACTTCTCTCAACCTTAGTTTTCTCATTGTACAACAGAGATAATGATGGTTACTTTAGAAGGCTACTGGATAGTAGATTTAAGTGTATAAAACTCTTGGTCCTATTCCTGGAAGAGATTAGGTACTGAATAAATGTTAGTCATTCTTATTTCTCCTATTTGTTAAGGTCAGTGCTCTTTAATGCACAAGAAACTATTTTCAGAAGTATAAGTATGTGTAAAAGCATCCTTTCTGTATTTCTATTTAAAGCAAACTTATGAAAGAGATGCTTAGAAAAATGCAGAAATATGGAGCAACTGATTAAGCTAATGTTGTACCTCTTTATCAATCTGTCCTGGCTAAGCATTGGGAAGCTCAGGCCAAATTCTTTAGCTCAGAATTCACATTGGTGCCAAGGGAGCCATCTTCCCTGATGTGGGCTAAGAGCGGTTAATGTTGACTCACATATGGTTTTCTTTTTACTAAATGAGATGATTTCCTTGAAACTGCTGTGTTCCCAAGGTCAATGAGAACTTTGATCTTCTGCAGGTGTGCCTGTTCTTAGGCAGGTAGGATACAGACAGTTTTAAAATGGTTGAATTTCAAGACTTGATTTGGAAGTAGAAAATAATATTAACTAAATGAACAAAATGCTTGCTCTCAAGTTAAATTTAATGAAATTTAAAGTGCAAATGTAATATTTATTAACATTGTTCAGGAAACATTTGTCTAAGAATAAAGATAAATGTAGTGGACATTACTTGTCAGTTAACATTGCTATCTAGTGCACTGCATGGGGTAGCTCTTTTGCAGGTACAATGACTTTTAATTTCCAAGTATGTACTGATGGGAAAGGTGTTTATTTTGTGCATCTTCTTTTTGGTAACTCTGTTTCCATCCAATTTTTGCTTGTTAAAATTTTCTCTAGAGTAGCAGACATGTTTTTAATGCTCTTCATATTGTAATCTACTTTTAAAAATGCAAACTTTTAAATTAAAAACAAACAAAACCCTACCAGTTGAAGGTAGGGGTTTAAGTAAATGTATTTGTGTGTGTGTGTGTGTGTGAGGTTTTAATTTTAAAGATCTTTTCTGAATTTCTTCAAACTTTGCTTTGCCTTTGATTCCTAACTGCTTAATGCTTAGTCTATAGAAGTTGTTGGGAATTCCTAACAAGACAATATGTGGATGACTGTTATTCCTGACAGCTTTGGTCTTTGAGGAATGTGCTTATCAAAATTGTGGGTTCTGTAGAAAATATATTGGCTGAGTCAGTTGATTTTAGCTACACTAAGAACTGTGATGACTAAGTGTTAATAAATTAAAAATAAAAAGTGCTGGAGTTATTGATTAGAAAATGGGATGTCTATCTGATATAATGTAAGTAAACTATTTGATAATATGCCCAAAAGGCTAAACTATCTGTTCTTGGGTTCAAGTTCAGGAGGGGATCCTTAATAATTTTTCAGGTAAAGGTTTATTTTCTGATCATGGCATTTATAAGACTGATCTTGTGCAATTGTAAAGTAGCAAGTAGGAGTTATTATGATTCAATATAAACTAGTGAGAAAAGATAGGTGATTTTCACAGTTATTCTAATAGGTTGGGAGAAAAGATGTTACCTAGGGGCAGATACACATTCCAAAAACAATATTATATTTATATAATACAGTTATACAGAAAGAAGAATAGCTATAAAGTCTGAAGGAATTCTTAATGGAAATTAACAGAGAAGGTGAAAAGTACTTAACTCTTTAGGTCTATATATCGATGTAGATAAGGGGCTCTGGTGGCACAGTGCCTAAGGCGTTTGACTGCTAACCAGAAGGTTGTCTGCTCAAACCCATCAGCTGTTCTGCAGATGGAAGTCTGGGCAATCTCTTTCCTTAAAGATTTACTGCCTCAGAAACCCAGTGGGAGTTGCTATGAGTTGCAATTGACTCGATGGCAATGAGTTTGGTTTTTGTTATCAGTATAGACATCAGAAGTGTAAGAAGTAAATCGTGAACTTGAAGTTTTGAAACAAATGGATAACTGCATTCTCAGTAAAATTACTGAGTCCAGTTGAATTATGATTGATTATTACAATATGGCAAAGAAAGGGGATTCCTTTTCAAAAAAAAATAAAGCTTCAGGGAAGAATTCTGTTTTCCCAAACATGGCTATGAGTGCTTGTTTTTCTTCCTTGAGTTATAATTCAAAAGTTAATATCATTTGGAAATTTCCCTAGTCAGAATATTTATGTAAATATCTTTAGGTAATTTGATACTAGGCATTTGCAATTGCAGCATTTTAATGTGATCTTTATAAAATAAATAAGTCTATTCTAGTGATTTTTCATATTCAATTATTTAATAACAGTTTAGAGGAGCCTTTGATAGATGTAGAATCTAAAGCTTTTAGATCGTACTTAACTTCTTATTAGAGCTACAAAATAAAAGAGCTTGGATTTTGATAAAATACACATAAGCCTATGCCTTCCCTTTCCTCCCTCACAATTCCATTTTATGATACTTCTCATGGCTCTGTCCACTTGGTGTAAATGTCACATACCTATCTCCTCCCTGCACTAGGCAGGAAAGCCCTGGCCAAGCGCCAATTTAAGAAGTAACAGGGAAACTAGAGCCAAGGCACCCATTTGCACCGACAAGTATTAACCAAGAATTTACTTAAACCTTTCTAATGGAAAGGAGTAATCCATAGGTCAGAGAATTGGCATTTTAACTACAGGTTATCTGCATTTATTACAAGTGAAAATCAAATGGAAGGCTGATTTCTTTCCTTCCCTAACTTCTCTCCTTTAACTACCACTAAATACTAATTGCCTTGAAAGAAACACTACTTCTGACTAGGATTGTTTTCTTTTTTCTTTCTCTTTCTTTTCAGGGCTTTGACCAGGTTCATTCCAGCTTGGCCCCCTGCTAAGAATCTGCATCGCCACCCCAGATGTACCCAATCATAATCTACATTTTAACAAATCCTCAGGTGATGCCTATGATCTATAAGGATCACCTGGGGATCTTATTAAAACATAGATTCTGAGTCAGTACATCTGAGGTGGAGATGCAGCTTCTTAGTAGAAGGTCAAACTGGAATGAACCGGTTCAAAGCCCTGTTCCTAGTAAAGCAGAAATTGGCATCTGGATGCTTCAAGGTGCCAGGTGTAGCCCATGTAGAACCACAGCTGTTCTCTGATAAGTGGAGAAATAAAGAGCAAGGTGCTGGGCGTTCAGAGTCAGCAAAAGACAATTTACAATTATTCGTGTAACTACACAGGTCTACTTATTTGTATTGTAATTGCAATGCAATATTCTTTAAAAACTAATGGTATTCATGGAAACATATTGAGTATGTTATATTCAATAGCCCTAAAGGTTGCCAACAAAAGCAATGATATTGACATGGAGGAAGGGAACCATGATAATTGCCACAGTTTCTGAAGCTTTTTCTTAAAGTCAATGGGGCAGTGAAGTTAATGAAATAAGAAGTAAAAATCTAATAATTTCTAATGACATCATTATTTTCATGATCACTTTCTATCAAAAAAATTATCTAAATTTTTCTTACATAAGTATATTATGCTTTCTAATTGTAAAGTTTTTAAAAATATAATTTTTACTATATACTGTCATTGCTTCAGGTTCATATCTATATTTTAAAATTAATAATTTAGACAGTTGTATTAGGTTATATAAAAAAATCAAAGTAAAAAAAATGAAAATAATTTATGGTCAGTTTATGTGGATCAATCATGACATACCTAGATATCACTAAACCTCAATATATTATCACAATTAATTAATTGAGGTTACAGTATCATTAACGTAATAACCTGAGCAAACAGATGGCTGATTTAACAGATTGTCTTAAGATGAGACTGTGTTTATCAATATGATTACAATATGAATGTAGTAAAATAATTTTAGATTGTGTGCACATAATGGCATAATATTTTACTCAGGAACACATTTCATAATTTTAAAAGCATATATTCACTACATTAGGATAAATAAACATTGTATTTAACTCTAATTTTTTTTTATTACACGATATTAAATGTTGTTGTTATTAGATCCCATCAACATGTCTTTGACTCATAGCGACTCTATGTACATCAGAACAAAACACTGCCCGGTCCTGTACCACCCTCACAATACTTGACATACTTGAGCCCATCATTGCAACCAGTGTGTCAACCCATCTCATTGGGGGTCTTCCCCTTTTTCACTGAGTCTCTACTCTATCAAGTATCATATCTTTCTCTGGAGATTGGTTCCTTCTGACATGACCAAAGTAGGTGAGATAAAGACTGACCATCATCCCTTCCAAAGAGCATTCTGGCTGCACTTCTTCCAGGACAATTTTGTTTGTTCTTCTGAAGTCCATGGTATTTTCCGTATTCTTCACCAATACCACAATTCAAAGGCATTAGCTCTTCTTTGGTCTTCCTGATTCATTGTCCAGCTTTCATGTGCATATTCCCAAAAAAATCAAACCAAACTCACTGCCATTGAGTCAATTCTGACTCACAGTGACCCCCTTTGGGTTTCCAAGTCAGTAAATCTTTACAGAAGTAGATTGCCCAGTCTTCCTTCCAAAGAGTGACTGATGGGTTTGAACCATCAACCTTCTGGTTAGTGGTCAAATGCCTTAGGCACTATGCCACCAGAGCTCCTTACATGCATATTAGACAACTGAAAATACCATGTCAGGTGCATCTTTGTCTACAAAGTGACATCTTTTCTTCTTAACACTTTAGAGAGGTGTTTTGCAGCAGAATTGCCCAGAGCAATATGACGTCTGATTTCCTGACTGCTGCTTCCATGGGTTAACTGTGGATCAAAGTAAAATGAAATCCCTGACATCATCAATCTTTTCTCTATTTTTCATGCTGTTGCTTATTGGTCCAATAGTGAGGACTTTTATTTTCTTTATGTTGAGGTGTAATCCATACTGAAGACTGTAGTCTTTGATCTTCATCAGTAAGTGCTTCAAGTCATCTTCACTTTCAGTAAGCATGGCTGTGTCATCTGCATACTGCAAGTTGTTAATGGTTCTTCTTCATATAGGCCAGCTTCTTGGATTATTTGCTCAGTATACAGATTAAATAAATAGGAAAATTAGAAGTTGTCAAAAATGAAATGGAAAAGATAAAGATCAATATCCTAGGCATTTAGTAAGCTGAAATGGACTAGTATTGGCCATTTTGAATCAGATAATCATATGATCTTTTATACTGGAAATGACAGATTGAAGAGGAATTATGTCATATTCATCATCACAAAGAATGTTTCAAAATATATCCTGAAGTACAATGCTGCCAGTGATAGAATGGTAGCATAGTGGCTAAAGCACTCGACTGCTAACCAGAAGGCTGGCGGTTCAAACCCACCAGCCACTCCTCGAAAGGATGGTTGGGCAATCCTACTTCCGTAGTGATACAGCCTCGGAAACCCAAGGAGGGGTCGCTATGAGTTGGGGCCGACTCGACGGCATACAACAACAACAACAACAACAAGGAAGATCAGTTACTATTACTATTATTCAAATTTATGCTCCAATTACTAAAGCTAAAGATGAGGAAATTGAAGATTTTTACCAACTTCTGCAGTCTGAAATTGATCAAACATGCAATCAAGATGTGTTGATTACTGGTGATTGGTATGTGAAAATTGGAAACAAAGAAAAGTCACCAGTACTTGAAAAATGTGGCATTGGTGATAGAAATGACATGGAGATCACAAGATAGAATTTTGCAAGACCAATGACTTATATGTTGCAAATACTTTTTTCAACAACCTAAATGGCAACAATACACATGTACCTCGCCAGATGAAATATATAGAAATCAGATCTACTACATCTGTGAAAAGAGGTGCTGGAGAAGCTTCATATCATCAGTCAAAAAAAGCCAGGGGCTGACTGTGGAACAGACATCAGTTGTTCATATGTCAGTTCAAGTTGAACCTAAAGAAAATTAAAATAAGTCCATGAGAGTCAAAATACAACCCTGATTATATCCCACCTGAGTTTAGAGACCATCTGAAGAATAGAGATAATGTATTCAATCCAATGACTGAAGATCAGATGAGTTGTGGGATGACATTAAAAACATCACATATGAAGAAAACAAAATGTCATTAAAAAGACAGGAAAGAAAGAAAAGAAGAAAATGGATGTCAGAAGAGACTCTGAAACTTGTTTTTGAATGTAGAGTAGCTAAAGATATTGAATAGACATCTAAAATGTGTTAGAAGTTATTAGAAATGTAGAATTAAATGCAATTGCTTTGTTTACAATGTAAATTTTTAATTAATCAATCAATAAGTAAATTTTGAGTGTCTTCTATATGTTAGGTATTGCTTTCAAGAAGCTTACATTCTAGTGAAAGGAGACAGAGATAAATTATAAATATTTTAGTAAGTGATAGGTAATATGAAGAAGATCAAAGGAAGATGGGATGGGAAATGATGAGCAAAGGTATTGCATTAGAGAGGGTGGTTGGGAAAACCTCTCTAATAAGGTCCAAGCTTTTGATAAAAAAAAACTTTGTTGTTGTTGTTGTTATGTGCCATCGAGTCGGAACCGACTCATAGCGACCCCTCCTTGGGTTTCCGAGGCAGTATCACTACGGAAGTAGGATTGCCCAACCTTCCTTCTGAGGAGTGGCTGGTGGGTTTGAACCACCAGCCGTCTGGTTAGCAGGCAAGTGTCTTAGCCACTGTGCTACCAGAGCTCCCCCCCCCAAAAAAAAAAAAACTTAATAAAATGAAATTTTAGACCATACAACTATTTTGGACAAGAGGATTCCAAGTGATCTTGAAATAAGAAGTAGAATTCTCTTATTGATAAGTAACTTAAAAATTTGTTTATTCAGAAGGCATTTATTGAGCACCATGTAAGTCCTGGTAGCTCTGGTAGCATAGTGCCTAAGGCATTTGACTGCTAACCAGAAGGCTGGTTATTCAAACTCACCAGCCACTCCTCGGAAGGAAGGTTGGGCAATCTACTTCTGTAGTGATACCTCCTTGGAAACCCAAGGAGGTGTCACTGTAAGTTGGATCCAATTTGATGTCAGTGAGTTTGGTTTGGTTTGGTATGTAAGTTCTAGGGGTTGTAGTCAGCAGAAAGATTATAAGGATGAGTAATATATAGTGCTTGTCATCAAGATATTTATGGAAAAACACATAAAAAGTAATTATAACAAAAAATCCTAAATGCCAAATACATAAAACTTACGAAAGCTGGAAACCTGTGTAACCTGTCAGAGAAGGAAAACTCAACTATTTTCCACTAAATAGAGAGCAATAGAAAAGTGATGACTGCACCCTGTCCAAGGTGGAAAACTTATGAGACTCAGAAAAGCAAGACAATCCTGTTGAGTTTTCATTTTCACAGGTTTCACTGTTCCATGATAGGGCTAGGCACAGGACATTTAGGTACAATTTCTACCTTTTATCTTGTTTACATTATTAATAATAATATAACTACCATCTCTAATTTGTCTTTGTTAAGGAATTATAGTAATTAACATGACCCTATAAGCAGAAGGAGTAGGTTAAATTCAGGTTTCACTGTTGTCTAAGCCAGGAATTTCCTGGTATCTGAACAGAAACCCAACTGAAGCTTAAATAAAAGGGTATTTATTGGCCTTTGTTACTGGCACATCCAAGATTGACATTCACTTCAGCTGCAGATGGATTCTGAGGATGTCATAGGATTCACTTTCTTTCCATCTTTCAGCTCTGCTTTCCTCAACATTGGCTTCATTCACCAGCAGGCTGTGTTTGTGTGAAGAAACAAAGAAGGGCCCTGGCAGACTAAGTATAAATGACTCATAGCATCCACTATCAAAAAAAGCAAAGAGATCATTTCTCTCCCAGCATTCTCTATTGTTCTGGCCTCTGGTCTTTCAAGGATCACATGGTCACTCCTCGAGCAATCACTGTATACCCTTGTGGAGTTTGGTCAGGGAAAAGTAGGGCCATAGTAGTGAGAGATCTACAAGAATCTCAACTAATATAGAATGGATAATTCCCAGCGGAAAATAGTTGCTCTACTACCAGAAGAAAGGACAAGAGTACAATGCTGGCATACACCCACACAAAGTTCTATTATAGACCCAAGAATTCTGTGACCTTGGTCAAATCATGTTGACTCTTTGAGTACTCAGCTTCATCATCCATAAAAGCACCACCCTCATCCTGTTGAATTATATAAGACAGTATGTTTGACAAAATTAAACACATAGAGAAAAGTGCTTGATAAATGATTACTACATCATCATTCCACCAGCCATCGAACAGTTTATTATCCTGTGGTGACTTGCATGTCACTATGATGCAGGGGGCTATAACACCAGTATTTTATATACCAGAAGTATCACCCATAGTGGGCAGGTTTCAGTGTAACTCTCAGACTAAAACAGACTTGGAAGACAAGCCTGGTGATCTACTTACAAAAATGAGCCAGTGAAAACGTTATGGATCAGAACAGAACGTTGTTCAATGTGTTAGCTTTGGACGTGCCACCCAGGGATAACTGGAGGAGATGATCATGTTTAGTGAAGAGGTCTAAATAAAGGTGAGAGAGATCTCTGGTGAGATGGATTGGCACAATAGCCACAGTGACGGACTTGAACATGCCAGTGATTGTGCAGATGATACCAGCCTGTGCAATGTTTTGTTCTGCTGAACATAAGGTCACCATGAGTTAACTCAAGGGCTACTAACTACAACATGTTGTTGACATCATGTCATCATTATTACTAATGATAAGCAAACCTTGTTGCAAATTTCAGGTAGTGGAAACCAAAGCATCAAAAGAGATGAAAAGTAAACTCCTTACCTGCTAATAAAACAAAGTGGTGGGAACTGCCAGAGTCTAGATGTGCATAAGCCACGCTGAATGGTTCCTTAACAGGGAGACAGAACTCTTTGCCTCCAGCTCCTGGTTGCAAGATGTAGCTCCAGATGGAACTTCACCTTAAAGATCAGAATACTGACTTCTTGTTGCTACTTCTCAAATATACTAATATAATGAAAATTTTAGTGGCTTAAAAGGAATGAATATATATTCTTTCAGTACAATTCCTATTCAATTAAATAGATTATCTAAGTTATAAGAATATACTTTTTCATCTTAGAATACAATGATATTATTTTCCTTTTAAATGAAGTGAAAATGTGACATTTTTATGTTTTCTGAATCGTCTTTTGGCCAGACATGAATGTTCAACACTGCTGTAGGCAAGAGATTGCAAACCACAGCCTGTGGACCAAATTTAGCCCTGTTCCTATTTTCCTCAGAAAGGCTTTTACATTTTATCTGGCCTTTTACAGAAAAAGCTTGCTTACCCCTATTTCAAGAAAAGCTTTTTCTTCAGAGCTTTATTCCTGTTTTTCAGAGTTACTGTCCGGATCTTGACAAGCAATTTAGTTTATATTCCCCATGCTATTCTTGGCAGTTGATTCAAAACCATGTTTGTGAACAAAGAGGGTCTTGTCCAGGTGTACTTTCTGCACTTTTCGTTAACTTGTTATATTTTTCCCCAATGCCTTTAACTACCTTTCTGCATGCCTTCTCTCTCCTGTCTGTCAGTTTGTTGTTAAAATGCTAGAAGCTATGCCACTGATATTTCAGATACCGGCAAGGTCAAGCATGGTGGACAGGTTGTGGCAGAGCTTCCAGACTAAGACAGACTAGGAAGAAAGACCTGGCAATCTACTTCCAAAAATTATCCGATGAAAACTCTACAGATCACAACAGACCATTGTCCAGTAGTGCTGGAAGATGAGCCTTCAGGTTGGAAGGCAAGAAGCATGCCAGGATCCATGAAGATGTCTTAGAACCAGAAGCATTTAGTTCTATTGTCCATGGAGTCACCATGAGTTGGAGCCAACCTGAGGGCAACTAACAAGTCTTTCTCCTAGGATCTGATGATTAGCAGCTCCATCAGAGCTTCTGATTCTGAATTCCATCCTCTGGTTTTCTGATCTGTATCATGCGCACCAATTCATGACTCAAATCTACACACTAGACTCCCTTACTGGCAGTTAATTTTTCAGACTAGCAGCTAATTACTCAGCAAATCTCCAAGGAACATATCACAGAACAGGTCAGGACAGGCAAAGGGAAAGAGCTGCTGTGCTAGTTTATTTCTTTCAATAAGGAGACAAAAAGGTGAGATTAGATGTGCCATCTATGGCCAATTTATTGGGGAAAATAACCACAGGAATATGATGAGGAAGATAGGTGAAGCCGGGAGAATTGTTAAATTGTGATTCAGGTCTGACCTCTGTGAAGGGGAGAGAGACAGAAGATTGGGCAGGAAAAATTATGGAGTGATATAGAGTTCTAAGAAATTTTCACTCAGGCCTATGGCTAGTCCCTGAGCTAAAGTTGTCTATCAGAGGAGTTTGTATCTTGCAGAAGTGTGCCTGCCTTACTATGTGTGTTGCACTCAGGCATTGCCTGGGAACAGCCCATGGTAAGCATGCCAGATTCAGGGCAAACCATCTGGGTTCCTTGGTCAATTATGATCTCTACATTTGGAGGACACATGTCTGCCATAGTCATGTTAGATGATAATGGTCATGGAGCTAAGGGCTGGGGAAGAAAGCAAGCCTGGTCACAGCTAGACAAGTGACAATAAGAGAAGAATCACTGAAAGAGAGAAACTGAGTACTGGGAAAGTAGTATTTCTCTCATCTAACACCACCGAGAAGTGATTCCAAACTGGCCTCTGGAAAAGAAAGAGTGGAGATGTGTGGCATCGTACCTCTCACAGAGTTAGACTGACCATGCAAGGCAGCCAGGGAGATTCTGGTATGCACCAATGGAAGGGGTGTAAGAAGCTGGCTAACAAATGGCTACAAAATCCCTACCTCTTCATTTCATAGCTGGAGAGAGAGCTGGTGAGCAGCCTATCACCTGTGTTTGATGAGATGCAATGGCTCAACTTTTGCAATTTTCTTCTCTTGGCTTTTCCATTTCTAACTTGTCTTTTAAACGGCTGCCACAACAACATGGAGAATGATGAGCATGGCTGAGTTGCCATTAAGGGTGGGGTCCTTTTATTATAGTTGCCAGCAGCGGCTTGGCAACAATAAATTTCCAGATCTGGTCAGGACAATTCAAGCATGATGTCTAGTCTCATTAAAAAGAACGTCCTTCAATGTACTAATCCTTTTTTTTTTTTTTTCCAATTTCTTTTCCCATGTTAATTAAGGGAAGAAAAGTCAGAGAAATGCTTTCTTGAAAGGAATGATATATATGAAATATTGAACTTCTGTGTTAAAGCTGACCTAGACTTCTAAGCATAAAACAGAACAATTTGATGTTCTATCTGATTTGGCCTTCTTCCTCTGTGTGTGGGTGTGTGTTTATGTCCTACTTTTCCCTAGTGATAAGCAATTTAGCTGTTATGCGCACTGTTTATTTGAAACCAACTCAACGGGTAACCAAGGTGAAGACTATGTAGTTTTTCGGTGTTCTTGCACCTACTTTGTAAAGATGAAGGAATGGTGAAATGTATATAAAAACTCTGTTTAGTCTTTATTCTCCCTTTATAACTCCTGACTTCTATCCACCTATGTGGCTCATCTAAGGGATATTTGAGTCTCAGTTTTCTGATGGGCTACTGTTGGACTTTTCTTTTTGTGGGTCTTAGAGTAGCAATTTGGATTTATTAAGAAATGGATATGAAAAAAGAAGACAAGTGCTACTAATTTAAAGTTCTGGACATGTTCTTTCCCAACTAATTTTTAATTTTGGAGAACAAGGACTATTTCTCAGTGGGATACATGATGAACAGATGATCTCATTATCATCTTATTTTTTCTCCTTCTGGTCTTTTGGTATGTGGAGATGGTTTTACAGTCATTTTTGAGCTAATTTCTTCTAGAAGAATACTTCTCCTGTTTATTGACATTCCTATCAATTAGAATCATAGAATAAAATTCTATCTTTGTGTCTCCTTCAAGAGGGAGAGTCATAGAGTCTTTAAAAAGAACTGAAAATATGCAATTTCTGAAGGGAAAAAACTTTTAAAAGACTGCTGTTCCATTTTAATTCCAGGACAATAAAATTGCAAGTGTCTACATTTCTATATTTCTCTCTATCATCAGTGATTGCAGAAAATAATTTTATAATCCAATCTCTATTAAAACTATCTTGGTATCCATCATTTATGATGTTTGAAGTTACTATTTGTGCCAGTATATTGGTTTCAACAGAAAATCTTATGTTTCTAACTAGCTACACCTTTTATTAAAGAAGAAAATTGTAAAGATCCTACAGGAAGAATTCCATACAGAATTATTTTATTTAACATATTACTCTGTAATTTAAAACATGTTAGAAATAAATAATAAAAGT
>NW_006921886.1:3890845-3894518 GCF_000298275.1 Orycteropus afer afer
TTTTTTTTTTAAGAAAAATATTTAAGTTAATTTTGCTCTCTTTGTCTTTCCTACTTTTACTTTTAGTGGAGTGGCTAATCATAGACATAAGTGAAGAATTCAAATAAAAAAAAGTAGAGAAGCCCAGATGCTTGGACATGAGGGAGGCTGATCAGCAGAGATACACATGCTGCTGGGGTAGCCATATGCTACACAGGTTTGCTTTGCTCTCTGTCAACATATGGTATTTCATTCTTTGCCTTTTATCAGTAGAACTGAGGAACATGATGAGCATATATAGTCATGTTTATCACTTAAAGCATCTTCTTTCTTCCTGGTTCCTGTAACAAAGTCAAGAGATATGTTTTAAAATATTGTGATCTCATTTTTGAAAAAATGTATACCTTTGTTGGAGTGCAGGTTAAAAAAGAAAAGACCCATTAACAGTGGTTCTCTATGCAAAGCACATTTATGGAGATTTTTCACTTAGTCTTTTATTTAGTCACTAAGATTTTTTTAACTAAGTTAATATATGACTTCTGTAATCTGAAAAGCAATTAAAAATGAACTAAAAACCAACTAAAAATGATATTACTAAGTGATATTACTGAAGTTGATATAAATTTTATTGTTTTCATTTATTTTTTCTATTACTTATTTACATGTAACAATGTAATTATTTTAATCATCTTTGTCACCAATATTACCAAGCATTTATTAAATATTTATAATATGCCTTTGAATAATTATGGTCTTAGCTTTTAAGGAACCTTTTAAGTGGCAGTGAAATTGAAAAGTTTTTTAAAAGCATAGACTCTTTGCTATTTTAGCTTTAAGATGAAATATTTAGCCAAAAATGGCTCTGGGTTCTATTATAAATGATGTAAAAGTCATATATTTCTGAAATTACTTATAATAGCATGGCTATATAATTTATTCTCTAAGCCATATACTTTTAAAAGGGAAAGAGGTTGCTGTTGCTCTAGGAAAGGGGATCTATATTAGGACTGTCTCAGTCAATCCAGGACATATGGAAATGGTCACTCTACTAATCAACTCAAAATAAAACTATAATAAATAGATATAGGAGAGCTTATTAAAAAATCCATTTTGATGAATATGATTTAATAAAGAACTGTACTTGTATTAAGTCCAAAAAGCATTTTTAGCTTCATGTTAATGTTTTAAGATATATGAGAAATGTGTTACTAGACTACTCAGAAAAATGCAGAATTCAGTATAATGTGGGTGGACCTGTTTCTATTTTCTCCAAGGAGTTTATAATTGAAGGACAGAAGGGTCTGATTATGAGACTCTTGTTATTACATCACTAAGGACCTGAGGACAGTGATGAGAGGGAGGTTCCAAGGTGGCACTGATTTGTAATTTTCATTCTAGGAATTCAGTTTAAGCTTGCATGCTATGTATCTGCGCTACTAATTCCCCCCAAAATTTTCTGCAATAGTTAATCTGTATAGAAATCACTCACCAATCTATTGAAACAGAGGGAACAAGATAAATGGCAGTGATTGAGATGAGGGTGAAGTTTAAATACTGAGATAACTTTTAAAGAAAAAGACAATATGGATTTGCAAAAGGCATTTCTAACTCATTACTCCTTATTGTTAAGTAGTTCTACTTATCATGTATTCAAAGAGACAAAGCAATTCCCCACCAAATGTGGTAAAAATCAAAAGGCTATAAAAGGAAAATAATTTAGTGTCAAGGCACCCTACTGGGTTTGCTTATATGTTTCTGTATCTGTATATAGTATCATTTCTAAAATAACAACTAATTGCATCTGATGCAAAGAAACCTTTCAAAGCTCTCTGCAAATCTTTTTAAGATGGGGAATACCATTTTCTATCTGGCCAGCTGCTGGGATCTGATTGGTCATTACCCTATTTCAGGGGAAGCTACAAGAGCTAATCAGGGATGTTAACAGCTATGACTTTTATTGCTGCTGCACAGAAAACTTAGCAATAAAGAAAACTGAAAACTCAGGAGTTATTCTTGATAGGGGTGTGCCTCATGCTTGGGAGATTAATGGAGAATTCCTGGTCCAGTGTTTATTAAAGATACCACAATTCTATAGCATTTTAATTGTAAATCCACTCTTTGACATCCTAACTAATGGTTCTTGCTAAATTAATAAAAGCAACATATTAAGTTTAAATCCCAGATAAGGTAAAGATTGCCGTTTTAATATCCCATCCATATCCTTTATCTTTCTACAGGGACTTTCAGGCCAGTAGTTTTAATAACATGCATGAATGAAGATGCTCTTTTTTAACTCAAATGGTGGCAAAGAGTTTTTCCTTTATATTAGCAGGCAATCAATTCCAATAGCTTTTTAATGTTTTCTTAAAGAATCAATTTTAAGGCAGACACTCTTCAGGGGACCCTCTTAAAGTTCTTCACAGCCAGTCTCCTAATTTTCTATTACAATGCAATCTAAAGCAGCTACAAAAATAATGCAGATAATGTTTGCTGGGTAATGATTTCCAATTTCCCCGTTCCATGTACCCTGTTATTAGGAGGATCATCTTGGTTGTGTAAATTAATTTTCAATTCACTTCAGGGGAACATTACAGTGATTTATTCAGCGCCGGTGCTGAAGAAAGTGTTGGGAGGATTTTAGCAATCTGAGAAACAAAATCAATTTGTTCTGATTATCGCCATGTTAAAGGGGAAAAGGGGGAGAAACAAAAGAGGCGCTAGAATGAGTGTCTTGACTGTTGCATGCTCATCCAAACCTTGATCTGATTCTGAGTTCTCGATTTATAATACACAAACTTAGTGAAAGAATGACATTTGGCAATTCAGCTCTACTTGGAGATTAAGTAGTAAAATAGACATTTTCCTCTCTACGATATTTCAGTTAAATGAGATAACCATTCATCCTTACTTTTTTGGAGGATAAAAGCAACACACCAGCCTATAATCAAGGAGGAATAGCTCATTAAGCACAAAGTAACTAGTCAGTTAGTTTGATGAAAATCTTAAAACAAATCATCATATCAATGTCTCATGACTAGAAGACATACACCTTTTTAAAATGATAATTTACCTATTTAAGCATTTTCCAGGATTGTGTATGATGTGGTCCTTACAATATTGCAACAAGCTTATTCTTTGTAAAGGTTTTACCAAACTTTAATGAGCTTGCATATGTTTGTCACTGGAGGGTTAAATGTAACTATGTCTAGGTGTGGATGTAAATTGCTACCTCATTCACTTCACCAGATCACTTACCTTCATTTAAAAAATATGTTGTGCCATGCACTGTTCTGGGAGAGAAATGTTGAAAAAAAAAAAAAAGAAAAAAGAAAGTTTTGTAAAATGATTGTTTAAGTATTGTAACTATAAAATTGTAGCCTGCAACATGACCTCTGGAAAAGGGGTTCATGGTACTATAAAGGCATATACTATAAGCATTTAAATTATAAAATTATTTAAAAAGGAGCTATCTTAATCAAGGTCAAATTGTAGGTCAAGAAGGTCAAGAGAGGTTTCTAAGAAAGAAATGATGATCAAGTTGCTATAATTGGAAGAACAGGTGAAAAGAGGAAAGAATAATTTTGGGACAAAGAACAGGATCAGATTAGTGTTTTAAAAATAATACTGTGGGAGACCAGCAAGATGGCAGACTAGGCGGAAAGACTGCACAGACCCTCTTCAACAAAGAAAAGGG
>NW_006921886.1:3900278-3901842 GCF_000298275.1 Orycteropus afer afer
AAAAAGGGCTGCTTATGCACAGGGAGACAGCTCACGGGGCATGAGTCCATGGAGGGATGGACACAGGGAAGAGGTAACTATGGGGAGGAAGTGGAAGGGGAGCTGTTGTATTGTGGTAAACTGTGGTCAATAACATGAGACAAAGTATATGTGAACTGCTGTATGGAAAGTGAATTTGCTCTGTGAATCTTCACCCAAATCACAATTTAAAAAATAATAAATGATAATAATAATACTGTGGCTACTTTGTGGGGAAAAGACTGATGGGAAGACAAAATAGCTGCAGGGATTCAGACAGGAGTCTGTTGCTGCAGACTAGAGAAAGATGAAGAATGCTCAGGTAGATTTACTGTCTTTCCCAAGCTCTGCCCGCCCATATGTGGGTCGCCAGTTTGGATGTTCTTTTCCTCATTACCATATAGCTGAAGATGAAGGTATAGGTCTGTGTGGGTCGAAGTGAAATGGGCTTGTTTGAATCTTGAAATTTATCACCTCCAGTGTAATGATTGTGCTGAGAAGCAGAAGTGGATTTAGAATTCTTGACCGAGCAGTGGAAGGTTCCAGAAGCCTAAACTTGGTTTATAAAGTTGAATATTTGTTTGAATATTAAGTTTATATGTATTATTTTGAGGAAATCTTGAGAATTTTCTTGTTCCAATAGAATATTAAAAAAAAAAAAAAAATACCACGTGTCCTGCCTTGGCCTGGTTCCACATTCAGGTCAGAGCTCAGTCTGTTTCTTCAGGAAGAAATGGTCTAATGATGTAATGAAGCACTCACATTCTATGCTCAGACTTCCACATGTACAAATATTGGCTGTCACTTGCCGGCTTTATAACTTAGGGAAACTACCTAATCCCTGAATCTCAATTTCCTCATTTGTAGAGTAAGTCATTCCCCCCTAATAGAAAACTTGGAAGCAGTAGGTGAAATAATTCTTGTGAAGCTCTAAGCAGAAACCATGCCATGTAGCAAACAGTCTACTTCGCTCTTATCAATACACCATTGTTTTCCCAAGATAAAGAATCAGAAAAATTAGAATTTTCATACCAGTTGATTCAGGATTCCAGTAATAAAATCATCAACTGAGGTTGTTGTTTTTGTAGTTAGGTGCTGTTGGCTCCAAATCATAGCAACCCCATGCACGACAGAACAAAACACCGCCCGGTCCTATGCCAGCCACAAAGTCCTTGCTATACCTGAGTCCATCGTTGCAGCCACTGTGACAATCCATCTCATTGAGGGCCTTCCTGTTTTTCGCTGACTCTCCATAATATCCTTCACCAGGAAATTGTCCCTTCTGACAACATGACCAAAGTAAGTGAGACAAAAGAGTCTAGCCATTCTCACTTCCAAGGAGCATCCGGCTGCACTTCTTCCAGGACAGATTTGTTCTTTCTTCTAGCAGTCCATGGTACTTTCAGTATTCTTCGCCAGCACCACAACTCAAAAGCATCAGCTCTTCGGTCTTCCTTATTCATTGTCCAGCTCTCACATGCGTAAGGCAATTGAAAATACCATAGCTTGGATTAGGCACACCTTACTCTTCAAGGAGACATCTTTG
>NW_006921886.1:3903898-3904795 GCF_000298275.1 Orycteropus afer afer
AACAATATCATTAATATCACATGCAAGTAAGATCTTACTAAAGATAATTCAAGAACAGTTGTAGCAGTATACTGACAGAGACCTTCCTGAGGTGCAAGTTGGATTCAGAAGACGTGGAACAAGGGATATCATAGCTGCTGTCAGATGGATCCTGACTCAAAGCAAAGAATACCAGAAAGATGTTAACTTCTGTTTTATTGACTATGCAAAAGCATTTGATTGTGTAGATCATAACAAATTGTGTATGACATTGAGAAGAATAGGAATTTTAGAACACTTAATTGTACTCATGAGCAACCTGTACATTGACCAGGAGGCTGTTGTTCAAACAGAACCAGGGAACACTGCATGGTTTAAAATCAAGAAGGAAGTTCATCAGGATTGTATCCTTTCCCCACACTTATTCAATCTGTATGCCAAGCAAATAATCCAAGAAGCTGGACTATATGAAGAAGAATGTGACATCAAGATTGGAGGAAAAATCATTAACAACCTGCAATACGCTGACAACACAACTTTGCTTGCTGAAAGCTAGGGTGACTTGAGGCACTTACTGATGAAGATTGAAGAATTCAGTCTGCAGCACATATTAAATCTCAATATAAAGAAAACAAAAATCCTCACAACTGGACTTCTAAGCAGCATCACAATAAATGGAGAAAAGATTGAAGTTGTGAAAGACTTCACATTGCTTGGTTCTACAATCAATGCCAATGGAGGCAGTAGTCAGGACATTAGATGATGTATAGCACTGGGCAAGTTGGCTGCAAGGGACCTCTTTCAAGTGCTGAGGAGCAAGGATGTCTCCTTGGGGACTAAGGAACACCTGACACAAGCCATGATATTTTCAATTGCCTTGAATGCATGTAAGAGCTGGACAATGAATGAGGAAGACTC
>NW_006921886.1:3905214-3913146 GCF_000298275.1 Orycteropus afer afer
AGGCCCTCAACGAGATGGATTGACACAGTGGCTGTCATGATGGGCTTAAGTATAGCAAGGATCATGGAGCTGACATGGGACCAGGTGGTGCTTTGTTCTGCAGTGCATAGGGTCGCTATGAGTCTGACATGACTTAACAGCACCTAACAACAACAACAACAACAACTCTCCATTCAAAGGCATGTTTCAGAGTCTCTTCTGACATTCATTTTGGTCTCTTCTTCATTTATTGTCTTTTTAATGACTTTTTGCTTTCTTTGTGGTTGATGTTCTTGATGTCATCCCACAATTCCTCTGGTTTTCAGTTATCATGTTCAGTGCATCAAATCTATTCTTTAGATAGTCTCTAAATTCAGGAAGGATATAATTAGGTTATATTTTGGCTCTTGTGAACTTGTTTTAATTGTCTGCAGCTTCAACTTGAACTTGCATATGAGCAACTGATGGTCTGTTCCACACTCAGCTCTTGGCCTTGTTTTGGTTGAAGATATTGAGCTTCTCCATTGCTTCTTTTCACAGATATATTCAATCTGATTCCTGTGTACTCCATCTGGCAAAATCCACATGCATCCACAAACCATTGTTTGTGTTGTTGAAAAATGTATTTCCAATGAATAAGTCATTGATCTTGTAAAATTTTATCATGCATATTTCTGTCCCCAAGGCCATTTTTTCAACTACCAGTGATTCTTTGTTTCCAACTTTTGCATTCCAATCACCAGTGATAATCAACACATCTTGATTGCATGTCTGGTCAATTTCAGACTATAGAAGTTAGTAAAAATCTCCAATTTCCTCATCTTTGGCTTTGGTGTTTGGTGTGTAAATTTTAATAATAGTCATATTATTAACTGGTCTTTGTTGTAGGAGTATGCGTATTATCCTATCACTGACAGCACTGTACTTCCAGATAGATCTTGAAACATTTTTTTGTGATGAAGAATGCCACACCTTTCCTCTTCAATTTGTCTTTCCCGGCATAGTAAATCATATGGTTGTCTGATTCAAAATGGCCAAAACCAGTCCATTTCAGCTCACTAATGCTTAGGATATCAATATTTATGCATTCCATTTCATTTTTGACAGCTTCCAATTGTCCTAGATTCATACTTCAAACATTCTATGTTCCCATTATGAATGGATGTTTGCAGCTGTTTCTTCCCATTTTGAGTCTTGACACATCAGGAAATGGAGGTCCTGAATGCTTTACTCCATCCACATCATCATGGTCAGCTCTACTCTGAGGAGACAGCTCATCCCCAGTAGTATTTTGAGTGCCTTCCACCTGCAGGGCTCATCTTCTGGCATTATATTGCACAATGTTTCAGGGCTATTCATCAAGTTTTCTAGTAATATATCAGACAGTATTTCACTGCTATTCATAAGGATTTCACTGACCGATTCTTTGGGAAGTGGATGGCCCTTTCCTTCTTCTGAGTCTGTCTCAGTCTGGAAGGTCCACTGAAACCTGTCCACCATTAGTGACCCCACTGGTATTTCAAATACCAGTGGCATAACCTCCAGCCTCACAGGAACACACAAACCACCACAGTATGACAAACTGACAGACGAGTGGTGGTCAACTGAAAGTAGGCACATTTAAATGACACAGGCTTGGCAGCAACTTGTCCTTGAGGATGAGTGAGCCCCAGGGACCTAGGAACAAGAATAGTCACAATGTGGATTTACTGAAGACTTGCAGTAAGTAGCACAAGATTACTGGTTGAAGATGACTGGTATCAGAATCCCCGGGCAAAGATGGAGCTCTGTGGTAATGGGTGATCAGCTCAGGCCACCTGTATAAGACCTACTCTCAGGATATATTCAGAAGGGCCCTCACTCTCTTCTGGGCAGAACTCCTCAAACAGTGCTGCCCATAGAGCTCTAAGGGAAATTGAATACTTGGCATTGGACTTGGACTTTAATCTGGGCCCCTGGTTCATGGTTCTCACTCCTAAAAGCTGGAAAGAAGTCTGGGCCCTGGGAATCCTGAACTAGTCCCTTCTTCTATTATAAAATATACTTTGATCTGTGGTATTTTGGGCATTTTATTGTCATTGAAATCGAGAACCCCCTGAAGTTTAAGCACAGGGACATTGGTTATTATTCATAGAATGTAGAAGGTTGGATTATTCCTTTCAGTTTTTCTTCATAGTCACAAAGCAATGATGGGGTAGATTGGGTATACTTGAAACATCAGCTAAACAGAAATAAATAAAATGTAAACTCAGGATTTCTCCCTTAAGTATGATCATCATTATTTATGTCCTATCAACAATGCAAACTTTTATGAAGATGCTATATGAATAAAAGGGGAAGATATATTTTAACACTTAAATTTTATAAATGTTCAATACTGTTGTGGAAGGTAAAATTATTGTATATTTGAAAACTGCATTTATGAGAGTTAGTGGTATAGATTTTTTAAACACCAGCAATTTATCCCCATGCATTCTAAAATCTATTATCAAGGTTTTCAAAAGAGAAGAACCTATCATGATTTCAGGGGACAAGTAAACTACATTCATTAATCTGATTCTTTTTGAGTTTTAAGAAAAGACTGACAGCTTGACTTAGAAGTAATCATATCTGAATATTCTGTGTGTGGGGGTGACATTTCCTCCATTTACTTAATCTTTCAAATCTATATAAAAATGAAATGTGTCTTCTGGTTTATTAATGTCATGTGAAAATAGATATGTAAATTGTCACCAAACTTGGAGAGCAAGTTTATAATGCTCTGATGTTAAAAAATGCAAGCTTTGAAACATCTACAAAAGGGAGGCTCTGAAAACCACTTTACAGAGAAAGAGAGAGAGAGGCAGTCCCCATCCAAAGAGACTGGAATAATGATGGATATTTTTCATTCAATATGGAAGCTATTGTGGAGATTATCTGACTTTAAAAATAGATTATGACATACTTGAAATTCTTTTGGAGGAGACCTGTATGCACCTCAGATGGAGAATTCAACTTCCTGAGGATGAAATAGGATTCAAATGGAGGTATATGTGCTGCTCAGTGGGAAACAAAATTCTTGCATTTTAACACTCACTGGATGGGGAAAACAAGCATTAGTTTTAATAAATGAGGCAGATTCTTAGAATTCCAGGGATTGGTTTGCTCTGAAACGCTTCTCACATAGGGAACATTATATGTTACTGAAGGTCAAATTGAAGAATTGTAAGAAAGTGTTATGGGTTGAATTGTATCCCCTCAAAATATGTGCTGAAATCCAAACCCCTGTACCTGTAAATATGACCCTGTTTTGAAATAGAAGTTTTCTTTTGTTGTGTTAATGAAGTCATACTAGAGTATGATGGTCCTAAACCTAATCACTTCTACGTTATACAAAAAGACACACATGGAGGAAGATAACATGTGAGGATCATCTACACACCACAAACAATAAGAAATGTCTGGGTCCACTGACAAGGAAAGAATCAACAGGGCCAAGACTGACGTGGAGTTTTAGCCTGTAGTATTGTGATAAAATCAATTTCTGGTCTGTAAAGTTACCCATCTGTGTTATAAAAAGAAGGATTTTCTTTTTTTAAAATAATAGTTAAAGCAGAAGGATTTTTTGTTTTTTGGACTAATGGTTAAAGAATTTCCAAGGAAGCTAAGAAGGTCAGCTAACAGAACACCTAAAAAACACCTATAAATGAATTATCTAATAATCAGAATTAATAATTAAAATAGGTATTTTTAAAAAAGACCAGTCCAATCAAGAATCTAATATAATGGGGGGTAAGGAGATAAATCAATGAAGCAAATCCTTCTTTTCTTCCTTCTTCTTTTCCTCTTTCTTACTTTCCTCTTTATATTTATATTTGAGTGAACTCTAAATTGAATATATAGATGAGACAGTGGAGAATAAATATAAGAATAAAAATGAAGAGTAGCTAATGCATAAATGTATCGGGAAATACTATGAGCTAATTGCTGGAATGAGTGCTAAATGTATCTTTGGATTTCAACAAAAACAAGGTGTAATATGATAAAGTTTTGATACATTGTATCAAAGAGTTAACTTTATCCTAGCATCACATGCTTGTTGCTGTTGTTAGGTGCTGTTGAGCATGTTTGGAAGGAAATACTGCCCAGTCCTGTACCATCTTCACAGTTGTTATGTTTGAGCCCACGGTTGCAGCACTGTGTCAATCTACCTTATGGAGAGCCTTCTTCTCTCTCACTGACACACTTGAGCAAGCATGATGGCCTTCTCTAGGGACTGGTAACCATGATAGCACGTCCAAAGTACAGGAGACGAATTCTTGCTATCTACACTTCTAAGGAGAATTCTGACTATACTTCTTACAACAAGAATTTTTTCATTCTTCTGTCAGTCCATGGTACATTGAATATTCTTCATCAACACCATAATTCAAATGTAATAATTCTTCTTTGGTCCTCCTTATTCATTCTTCACCTTTTGCATTCATACAAGGTGATTGAAAACACCATGGCTTAGGTTAGGCACACCTTAGTGACGGCACATAACAACAACAACAACAGTGCTGTTATAACAGAAAATACCACAAATGGATGGCTTTCACAGACAGGGATTTATTTTCTTACAGCTTAGAAGGCTAGAAGTCTGATTTCAGTGTCACCTGTAGAGGCTGGGTGAAGGCCCATCAACCTTGGTATTCAGCTCTGCCTCTTACTCCAGGCCCACTGAAATTAGAAGTATCTCTTAACTCAGGCAGCTGCTGGCTACTGAGTCTGACAAACCCAAGGTTGACAAGTAATATGGCATAGTACCGAGATTATCATGGCAGATCATTAGTTCAAGTCCAGCAACAGTCTCAAGATTGGCAGGCAACATGGCAGGCTGCTGAATGAACACTTGGCTACATTCAAGATCCAAGTATGCCAAAAAACTTCAGACACCAATCTCAAACTTCTTCTTACATCCCTACAGCAGCTACTCAGATGCTTAGAGCAGATTCCACCATGGAGTTGATTACCATTGCCACCATGGGGAATAACTACATTCAGCTACCCAGCTGCTCAAAAGCTGGCTGGGACAAGTTGACACACAATCCTACCACAGGCCTCAAAGTGACATGTTTGCTTTTGAACAATTTTGCAGCAGATTTGTCCAATTCAATACTTCATTTGACTTCTAATTCCATGGGCTTTGATTACGGATCTAAGTAAAATGAAGTTCTTGACAACTTCAATCTTTTGTCCATTTATCATACTGTTACATATTGGTCGAAATGTGAGGGTTTTTGTTTTCTTTATGTTGAGATGTAATCTATACTGAAGAGTATAGTCTTTGATCTTTAACAATAAGGGTTTCATGTCCTCTTTGGTTGCAGCAAGCATAATGCAGGTTGTTAATGAGTCTTCCCCCAGTCCTGATACTGTACTCTTCTCCATGTAGCCAAGTGTCTTGGGTTATTTGCTTAGCATACAGATTGAATGGTATTGAAAGAAGAAGTTGAAGCTGCATTGAAGGAAGTGGCAAAAAAAAAAAAAAAAAGCTTCAGGAATTGACAGAATACCGACTGAGATGTTTCAACAAATGGATGCCACACTGGAGGCATTCACTTGACTATGTCAAGAGATTTGGAAGACAGCTACCTGGCCAACTGACTGGAAGAGATCCGTATTTGTAGCCATTAGAAAAAAAGGTGATCCCACAGAATATGGAAGTTATCAAACAATATCATTGATATTGTATGGAAGTCAAATCTTATTGAAGATAATTCAAAAACAGTTGCAGCAGTATATTGACACAGAACTTCCAGAAATGTAAGCTGGCTTCAGAAGAGGACGTGGAATGAGGGATATCATTGCTGATGTCAGATGGATCTTGGCTGAAAGCAAAGAGCACCAGAAAGATGTTTACTTGTGTTTTATTCACTATGCAAAAGTATTTGATTGTGTGGATCATAACAAATTATGGATAACATTGAGAAGAACAGGAATTCTAGAATATTTGACTGTACTCATGAGGAACCTGTACATAGACCAGGAGGCTGTCATTCAAACAGAACAAGGAGACACTTCATGGTTTAAAATCAAGAAGAGAGTGTGTCAGAGTTTTATCTTTTCACCATACATATTCAATCTGTATGCTGAGCAAATAATCTGAGAAGCTGGAGTACATGAGGAAGAATGTGGCATCAGGATTGGAGGAAGAATCATTAACAATCTGAGATACACTCATGACATAACATTGCTTGCTGAAAGTGAGGATGACTTGAAATACTTACTGATGAAGACTGAAGACTACAGTCTGTGGTATGGATTATATTTCAATATAAAGAAAACAATAACCCTCAAAATGGGACCAATAAGCAGCATCATGATAAATGGAGAAAAGATTGAAGTTGTCAAAGACTTCACATTGCTTGGTTCTGCAACTGACACCAATAGAAGCAGCAGTCAGGACATCAGACGACATGTAGCACTGGGCAAATTGGCTGCAAAGGACCTCTTTCAAGTGCTGAAGAGCAAAGATGTCTCCTTGAGGACTAAGGT
This sequence comes from Orycteropus afer afer, assembly GCF_000298275.1. Classification (NCBI taxonomy): domain Eukaryota; kingdom Metazoa; phylum Chordata; class Mammalia; order Tubulidentata; family Orycteropodidae; genus Orycteropus; species Orycteropus afer. The sequence goes on from NW_006921886.1 coordinate 3,911,713, forward strand.
GCACCTGACACAAGCCATGGTATTTTCATTCGCCCCATATGCATGTGAGAGATAGACAATGAATATGGAAGACTGAAGAAGAGTTGGTGTTTTTGAGTTGTGGTGCTAGTGAAGAATGCTGAAAGTACCATGGACTGCTAAAAGAACTAACAAATCTGTCCTGGAGGAAGTACAGCCAGAATGCTCCTTGGAAGCGAGAATCGCCAGACTTCATCTGACCTACTTTGGTCATGTTGTCAGAAGGGACCATTCCCTGGAGAAGGATGTTATGCTTGGTAAGGTGGAGGGTGGACAAAAGAGGGGAAGGCCCTCCACAAGATGGATTGACACAGTGGCTGCAATGATGGGCTCAAGTATATAGCAAGGATCATGGAGCTGTCATGGGACTAGGCAGTGTTTCATTCTGCTGTGCATAGAGTCGCTACGAGTCAGAGATGACTTGATGGCACCTGAAAACAACAACATACAGATTGAATAAGTGTGGTGAAAGATACAACCCTGATGCATACTTTTCCTGATTTGAAATCACATAGTATCACCTTGTACTATTTGAACAACTTCTTTTTGGTCTATGTACAGATTCCTCATGAGCACAATCCCCATCCTTTGAAATGTTATCCATAATTTGTTATGATCTATACAGTCCGATGCCTTGACATAGTCAATAAAACACAGACAAACATCTTTCTGTTATTCCCTTAGTTTTCAGCTAAGATCCACCTAACATCAGCAATGATATCCTTCATTCCACATCCTCTTCAGTAATCCTATTATATAGGTAATATTATTATTCTCATTTTAAAGTTGAGAACTTCTTAATATTTGTTGATGTTGTGTGCTGCCAAGTTGATTCCAACTCGTGTCAACCCTCAAACCCCAAACCAAACTCACTGCCATCAAGTCTACCTGACTTACAGTGACCCATCCTTGGGTTTCTGAGGCAATGTCACTACGGAAGTAGATTGCCCAACCTTCCTTCTGAGGAGTGACTGGTGGGTTTGAACTGCCAGCCTTCTGGTTAGCAGTCAAATTCCTTAGGCACTATGCCACCAGAGCTCCTATATCAACCCTAGAGTGTAGAATAGAACTGCCCCATGGGACTTCCAAGGCTGAATTTTTTAAAGGAGCAGATTGTCACATCTTTCTGCCACAGAGGGCCTGGTGGGTTTGTACTGCTAGACTTTCACTTAGCAGCTAGGCACTTAAGCATTTTGCCACCGAGACTGCTTTCTTAATATATAGCTATACAAACACAGACATGCCCACAAATACAGAGTTCTGGTGGTGCAGTAGTTAAAGCATTCAGCTGCTAGCCAAAAGGTCAGTGGCTTGAACATACCAGCTACTCTGGAGGGAAAAGATGACACAGTCTCCTTCCATAAAGATTTACAGCCTTGGAAATCCCATGGGCAGTTCTACTCTCTCCTATAGAGT
>NW_006921886.1:3913641-3915504 GCF_000298275.1 Orycteropus afer afer
TTGTAAGATCATTTCAGAAATATAGAGTTGAAGCCAGGGATTATATTTCCCACAATCTCTTTCCAATGGCTGGGAGACACTGGATGGTGGAAGAGAAGAAATAGCTGGTATTCTTCAGAGCCAGTTGCAGCCAGATGCATGGGTAGACATGAGATATCATGGAGGTGTCACAGCAAGCTCTGCCCTGCTCAGGTAAGTGTTTGTTACAAAGCTCTTCCAGCTCTGCTGGTAGGTGCACCTTGGTGCACCCCACTTGCCAAAAACCTCCTGCCCAAAGACTTCACCAATTGGTAGACTGAGATAGCTGCTGACAGCTTTCCAGATACTTTTTAGAACTGCAGAATCTTTTGTGAGTTATTAAGAACAATTTAGCATAGCAATTCCACTCCTTTTATTAAATTCCTATATACCCTAGGGATTTAATAAAAGTTACATAAGCAGACATGTGCACACCTATGTTCATCACAGGACTATTCACAATAGCAAAAAAATTACCAACCTAAGTACGCATCAATGGATGAATGGATAAGTAAAATGTGGTACATACATAGAATGGAATACAACTCAGCAATTAAAATGAATTCTCAAAGCAGCTTACAATGAGGATGTGTCTGGAGGATATTATGTTGAGTGAAATAAGTCAATCACATTAAAAGAAATATTGTACTGTGGTGCAGTGAATTACTTGGTATGGCTACTCTAGCCATGGTCTTTGTGACTCTCACCAGATTACTGGGTGGAACTATGCAAATATAAGGTGTTTGTGGCCTAACAAGGAGATTGGATAGCTTGCTAATAATGTAAATAAGGTACATAGCACCCTTGTGGGGGTGGGACCATGGAAATAAGGCATGTTGCGATTGGTCATAAGCCTAAAGTGAGCGCTCCCAGAGGCAGAAAGGGGGAAATCACTGCCATCAAGAGAAGAGCTGGAGATGGAGTAGAGTGTGTCCTTGGACCTTAAATCCCTGAATTAGATCTCCTTGGTGGAAGGATTGGCAGAGAGTAGGCAGAGAGATGATATCAGCAGAACCAAGAGGCACGAGACAGAATGATGACCTGCCAGACTACTAAGCAAAGTCTTTGGGCAGGAGGTTTGTTGGCAAGTGTGTAGGTGCACCTATCAGCAGAGCTGAAAGAACTTTGTAACACTTACCTGAGCAGGGCAGAGACCTCACTGAAAGGCTAAGGGCCAAAGAGAGGAGTGCCTGAGAGCATGGCTGAGGGGAGACTGTCCCTCTTGAACAATTGTATCCTGAATGCGTTCCTGAGCCTGAATTATACCTGTTACTTCCTTAATAAGCCCCATAATCATGAGCATTGTCTGTGAGTTCTGTGTGGCCATTGCAACAAATTATCAAAACCAGAAAAGAAGTAATGAGTGCCAGTGGGAGGGACAGTTGGTGTCAGAATTAGTTAAAAGGCTGAAGGGTGGTAACATGTCTGACTTCATAGGAATAAATCTTGAGCTGCTGACAGTGATTTTCTGTTTTCCCCGTGTGAAGTTTGAAGAGGTCAGAGGAGGACACTGCCTCCATGCCCTTTGTGTTTTTGAGCATGTATGTTCTCATTTTTATGAAATGACATGGATAGGTAAATATATAGAAATTAATGCTCATTAGTGCTTACCACAAGGAGCTCTGGTGGTTCAGTGCCTAAGGCATTTGACTTCCAACAGAAGGTTGATAGTTTAAATGCACTAGCTGCTTCTGAGGAAGGAAGAAGGGGCAATATACTTCTGTAAAGATTTACCACCTCAGAAACCCAATGGGGTGCTATGAGTCAGAATCAACTTGATGGCATTACGTTTGTTTGTATGTCTGTTTGTTTGAGTGGTTCCCACTTATCTGTCAGTTTATCATA
>NW_006921886.1:3918979-3934428 GCF_000298275.1 Orycteropus afer afer
TGGCCATTTCTTTGAGAAGTGGATGGCCTCTTTCTTCTTCCTAGTCTGTCCTAGTCTGTAAGCTGGGCTGATACCTGTGCACCATGTACATCCCATTGGTTTTGAAACACCAGTGGCTCAGCCTCAAAACTCACATCAACACGTCACCATGGTAGGACAAACCAACAGACAGGTTTGTCTCCCTGTTGGAAACCTCTCATGTCACCCTTACCTGGATCCCTGCAGCTGACTCCTCCTCTATCCGTGTTTCTCGCCTTTTAATCCCTTTCTCCTGCACTCTCGCCCAACTGCATTGGGTGTGCCTGAATTCCCTTTCCTCACCTGAATCCCTGCATCTGAATGCTCCTCTGTCCTGGTTCCTGGGCCTTTTAATCTCCTTTCTCCCACTCTCCCACCCTGCTGCTTTGGGCTTTCCTGAGTTCCCTCTCCTCACCTGGATCCCTGTGGCTGACTGCTTCTTTCTCCAGGTTCCTAATCTGCTTTCTTCCGCTCTCCTGTCCTGCTGCTGTGGGCATGCCTGGGTGCTCTGTCCTCACCTGGATCCCTGAAACTGACTGCTCCTCTGTATGGGTTCCTGGCTTTTAATCCCCTTTCTCCCGCTCTCTCATCCTGCTGCTTTGGGTGTGCTTTGGTTCTCTCTCCTCACCTGGATTCCTGTGGCTGATATCCTAAGCATTAGAGAGTTGAAATGCCTAGGCAATCCTAGGCATTAGTGACTTGGAATGGACTGATATTGGCCAATTTAAATTAGACAATCATATGGTCTGCTATGCCAGGAATAATAAATTGAAGAGGAATTATGTCACATTCCTCATCAAAAAGAACATTTTAAGATCCATCCTGAAGTACAATGCTGTCAATGATAGGACATTACATACACCTACCAGGAAAACCAGTTACTACTACAATTATTCAAATTCATGCACCAACCACTAAAGTCAAAAATTAAGAAGTTGGAGATTTTTACCAACTTCTGCAGTCTGAAATTTACCAAACATGGAATCAAGATATATTGACAATTACTGGTGACTGGAATGCAAAAATTGCAAACAAAAAGAAGGGTGGGTAGTTGGAAAATAAGGTCTTGGTGATAGAAATGACACCAGAGTTTACATGATAGAATTTTATAAGACCAACCACTTATTCATTACAAATACCTTTTTTTCAACAACATAAACAACAACATAAACTATCCACCTGGATCTTACCAGATGGAATACACAGGAATCAAACAGACTACATTTGTGGAAAGAGGCAATGGAGAAGCTCAATGTCATCAGTCAAAACAAGGCCAGGAGTTTTGTGGTAGTTAAGGTTGTGTGTCACTTGGCTGGGTCATGATTTTGAAGTGGCTTGGCAACTGGATGTATTTATTCCCCATGATGAGATTGGATGTGGCATAATCAACTCCATGGTGGGATCTACTGTGGACAGCTAATAGTTGCCTTCAGGGTATGGCCTGTTTCCAGTATATATGGAGGCTTGAGAAAGTTCTCTAGCTCTTGGCAACTTTTGGATTGTGCATTTTGCTGAGTCTTCATCTCCAGTTTCTGGACTTGAACGAGTGGTCTGCTATGTTGTCTGCCAATCTTGGAAATGTGACATTTTCCCTGTCAATCTTGGGTTCATCAGCTTCACCAGCCAGTAGATGTATGAGTTAGGAGAAGCCCCCATCTTGCTCCAGTGGGTCTGGAAAAGGGGCAGAGCTGAAACCCAAGGAGAGCAGCCTCCAGTCAGCCCCTGGAGCCAACACTCTTAACTCAGACTTCTAGCCCCTAGAACTAGCACTCCAAACTTGGACTTCTAGCATCCCAACCTGTAAGAAAATAAATTCCTGTTCATTAAAGCTATCCACCTGTGGTATTTCTATTACAACAGCACTAAAGAATCAAAAAAGCTGACTGTGGAACAGACCATCAATTGCTCATATACAAGTTCAAGTTGAAGTTGAAAGAAATTAAAATAGGTCCATGAAAGCCAAAATACAACTTGATTACATCCTATCTGAATTTAGATATCATCTGCAGAATAGATTTGACATTTTGAACATGAGTGACTGAAGACCAGATGAGTCATACCAATCAATATACCATGACATCAAGAACATCATTCATAAAGAAAGCAAATGGTCACTAAATACAGGAAAAGCAGAAAAGAGAGAAATGGATGTCAGAAGAGACTCTGAAACTTGCTCTTGAATAGAAAGTAGCTAAAGTGTGTGGAAGAAATAATGAAATAAAAGAGCTGAATAGAAGATTTCAAAAGCTGGCTTGAGAAAACAAAGGAAAGTATTGTAATAAAATGTGGAAAGAACTAGAATTAAAAAACTAAAAGAAAACATACTCAGTATTTCTCAAGCTGAAAGAACTGAAGAAAAAAAATCAAGCCTTGAGTTACAATATTGAAGGATTCTATGAATAAAATATTGAATGATGCAGGAAGCAGCAAACGAAGATGCAAGGGATACACAGAGTCACCAAAAAGAATTGGTCAATGTTCATCCATTTCAGGAGGTGTTATATTATCAAGAACCAGTGGTACTGAAGGAAGAAGTCCAAGCGACACTGAAGGAATTGGTGAAAAACAAGGCTCTAGGAATTGATGGGACACCCATTGAGATGTTTCAACTAACAGATGCAATGCTGGCGGTGCTTACTCATTTATGCCAATAAATTTGGAAGACAGTTACCTGGCCAACCAACTGGGAGAGATCTATATTTTTACCCATTCCAAAGAAAGGTGATGCAACAGAATGTGGAAATTATTGAACAATATCATTAAAAATCACATGCTGAAGATAATTTAAACATGTAGAAGCAGTATATTGACAGGGAACTTTCAGAAATTCAAGCTGGATTCAGAAGAGGATGTGGAACAAGGGATATCATTGCTAATGTCAGATAGATCTTGGCTGAAAGGAAAGAATACCAGAAAGATGACCTGTGTTTTATTGATTATACAAAGGCTTCCAACTGTGTTGTTGTTGTTATGTGCCGTTGAGTTGGATCCAACTCATAGCAGCCCCTCCTTGGGTTTCCGAAGTGGTATCACTATTGAGGTAGATTGCTCAACCTTCCTCTGAGGAGTGGCAGGTGGGTTTGAACCTCCAGCCTTCTGGTTAGCAGTCAAATGCCTTATGCACTGCATTACCAGAGCTCCTTTCATCTGTGTGGATCATAAAAAAATTATGGATAACTTTGTGAGGAATGGGAATCCCAGAACTCCTACTCAGCTCAGCTCAGCTCAGGAGAACATGCACATATATCAAGAGGCTGTCATTCAAACAGAACAAAGAGATACTTCATGGTTTACAATCAGGAAGGATGTGTGTCAGGTTGTATTTTATTCACATATTTATTCAATCTGTATGCTGAGCAAATAGTCTGAGAAACTGGTCTATATGAAGAAGAATGCAGCATCAGGATTGGAGGAAGACTCATTAAAAATATATAATATGCAGATGACACAACCTTGCTTGCTGAAAATGAAGATGACTTGAAGCACAGATAAAGATCAAAGACTACAGTCTTCAGCATGGATTACATCTCAATATAAAGAAAACAAAAGTCCTCACAACTGGACTAATAAGCAACATCAGGATAAATGGAGAAAAGATTGAAGTTGTCAAAGATTTCATTTTATTTGGATCCTCATTCAACACCCATGGAAGCAGCAACCAAGAAATAAGACATCCTGCTGTACTGGGTCAATCTTCTGCAAAAGACCTCTTAAAGTGTTTAAAAGTAAAAAGTAGCGACTGGGGACTTAAAAGCATTAGAGCAGCCATCTAAGATGCAGCAAATGGTCTCCTATCCTAGGTAAGCAAAGAAGAGTGCAAAAAACCAAGAGCATTTGGAAACAATCAGCCCTAGGACATCATGGACCTCAAGGCCAGAAGAACTAGATGGTGCCTGGGTACCGATGCCATCCACACAAGAAGAGATCAGAACTGGGGATCCTGGATAGAGTGGGAGGAGAAAAGAAATACAAAAACACAATAATGACCAGAATTACTGGTCAGATGGAGTCTGGTGGGACCCCCCAAGATTATGTCCTTGGCATACACTTCGGGCCTGGGATAAAACTCATGCCCAGGGGCTGGCTCTCAGCCCAATAGTAAATAAGATGTACAGAGACCACTCAACCCAGAGTGATTCACCCACATACTCTACGAGATACACCCCTTGGAACAATTGGCCATGAAGCACCAGAGGGGCAACACTCACATGGAGGAAAAGCAGGACACACAGGAGTGAATAATTAAGAAGGGCATGGGGTGGGGTGGGGGTTGCAGGTTCCTGGGAAGGGAGAGCAGGAGAGTGGGTTAGGGTTGGGAATAAAAAATTTTAAAAATAATAGTAAATAAAAGAGAAAAAAAAAAAGTGTTTAAAAGCAGACATAACACTTTGAAGACCAAGGTGTGCTTAATCCATGTCATGGTATTTGCATTTGCTTCATATGCATGTAAAAACTGAACAATGAATAAGGATCAGCAGGCAATATGGTAAGCATGCCAGGAACCAGAGATGATGATGAGCTAAATGCAGGTTTAAGATCCAGCAGAAAGCCAGAGAATTTTCCCAGGATATCCTCCAGCTGGACATTTGATCCACAGAGTTGGGACTTGCCAGCCTCTACAATAGCATGTCCCATTTCCTTGAGATAAGTTTCTCTCTCTTTCTCTAAAAATGTATAGCTTCACTGGTTTTGCTTCTCTAGAGAATCCAGCCTAAGACAAAGGAGAATCAATTCTTCTTTTGTTCTCCTTATTCATTGCCCAGATTTCATATGTATATGAGGCATACAAGGTACTCTGGTGGCCTAGTGCCTAAGACATTTGACTGCTAACCAGAAGGCTGGTGGTTCAAACCCCCCAGTCACTCCTTAGAAGGAAGGTTAAGCAATCTATTTCTGTAGTGATACCACCTTGGAAACCCAAGGAGGGGTTGCTATAAGTCAGATCTGACACAGTGGCAGTGGGTTTGTTTTTCTTTTTTTTTTTTTGCATGAGGTATACATATATATTTAAACAAAAAAAAAGATCAAATTGTACTTGTTTTTTCCTTTTTTTTTTTTTTACTTAACAATAAATCTTTATAGATTCATGTGTTAGAGAGAGTTATGTTAGTCTTTCTGATTGCTACATAGTATTCCATGTCATACTAATCAATCTTATATTGATAAGTATTAAGGTTATTTCTAAATTATCTGTACCACAAAAAATGCTTCAGTGAGCATGCATGCATCTTTGTATAATGTTTAGTAATGTCTTTAGAATTAATTTTTGCATGTGCAGTTTCTAGGTCAAATTATATGTGCATTTTAAATTTTAGTTCATACGGTCTAGTGCCTTCCAGAATGTCTGAATGAGTTTATACTTCCAAAAATAGAATATAAAATTGCTTTTCTATAAACTCTTGATAAGCTTCTGGGTAGCTGGTGATAGCAATATTGTGTTTACAGTATTAAGGATCATTAAAATGTCCCTTATCCCAGTAGAAGGAGTCCCAATGGCACAAGTTAAGTCCTTAGCGGCTTACCACAAAGTTGGCAGTTTGAACCCACCAGCTGCTCCACAGGAGAAGGATGTGGCTGTCTGCTTCCGTAAAGATTACATCCTGGAAACTCTGTAGGGCAGTTCTACTCTGTCCTATAGGGTCATTATGAATCAGAATCAAGTCAATGGCAATGGGTTTGGTTTTTGGTTTATTTCATTTGTATCAAGTATTTGTTGTCTTAAGTGAATTCTTGGCAAATACTGAAGTTAGTAAGTCGGTAGGAGAATTCTTTGATTAGTGCCCAAAAGAACAATATTCTGTGTATGCTCCAGCTGCATAGACCACAAAGCTGACTTGCCTTTATGAATACATGGGATCCTGATTTGAGTTTCTGCTCAGCTGCAGAGTTTTTCCAGTCAAGTGCAGGTGAACCATGGGGATACTGAGAAGCTACCAAATGGTTTTATTTCCTCAAATTTAGTTGTACTACATGAGCATATACCTCGCTGAGACCTTTAGGTTCTGTATTAGATATTGATGAAGAGGTAATTTTGGCCAGAAAACTTATTTTCACCATACTAAACCTCACCCATTGAGTAGGATCCAACTTGAGTTTCTGAGGCAGTATCACTACAGAAGTAGATTGGCTGACCTTCCTTCTGAGGAGTGGCTGGTGGGTTTGAATCACCAGCTTTCTGATTAGCAGTCAAATGCCTTAGGCACTATGCCACCAGAGCTCCTATTTTCTTTGATTTTCATCATAGAAACAAAAATAAGCAATTCAGACATCTCAATAAATGTGTGAGATTCTGGATAAGACAGAAATCCTACTATTTTACCTGCATTGGATAAAAGCTTCTAAGTATGCAGCTGAATGTGTAAGGCTTTGGGTAGAGTGATTTCATTTTAATATAAACTGCTGAAAATCATGTGTTTACTGACTGGTTGCAACAATAGAAAGAAGATTCTGTTACCTTCTAAGGCCATTTCATTAAGCAAAATGGGAATACCAATCCAGAAGAAGGAGATAATTTCCTCCTTGTTGTGACTAAAGACAAGGCCTCCACTTTATCAAGACCTGCACCCAGTTATTTAATATAAATTAAAGTAGAATAGAAACCCAGGACTACCTTAGGCCATTCAAAATTAAAAATTAATTTGTTAAAAAAAATGCTTTTCTAATTTTGTTACTAATACTGTATGTACCCTAATCTGTGATTCCCTGTTTTTTAACTTTTCTGTCTAGGAAATCAGACATAAATGAATGAAGGATTTCTTATTAATTTAACAATCAGGCTCGATTTTTTTTTTTTTTCTTTCTTTCCTTTTCTTTTTGGCTCATTGATTCTCTATACATCCCATTAGAACAAAAACAGAGCTAGAATCTAATAAAAGAGCTCTGGGATTGGAAATGATTTTGGACAAGATGTTCCTAGAAGGCTGATATTAATTTCGGGTTCCTACCTCTGTACTAAAATTAGTTTGAAGACTGTGATGCCAGGAGAGGACTATTGGAATAGGCTACACAAGAGGAATCCTGTCAATTTAAAGTTAAAACTTTTTGTAGAAAGGCAAAAAAAAAAAAACCTGTTTTGCCTAGATTCTTAAATTAAAGGCCTTTAAAGAAAAAATGTTTTTATTTTTATTTTTTGATAAACTAACCTTTAGAATTTGTTTTCAAGTGTATGCTTAGGACAATGAAAATAAATACACACTTCTTTTGATTGAATTTTTTTGGGTGAGATATTTAGTAGCAAGAATATATTACTATTAATAATAACAATAATAAAAAGTTGCCATTGAGTAAATTTATGACAATCACATACATGTTAGAGTGGAACAGTACACAGTAGGGATTTCATTGGCTGATTTTTTTTTTTTGCAAATAGGTGCCCAGGCTTTTCTTCTGAGACTCCTCAAGATGTACTTGAATTTCTAATCTTTCAGTTATCAGCTAAATGCGGTAACCAATTGCACCACCCAGAGACTCCAATAACAATTATCATAGCTTAATATTCTATTGTTGTTGTTATGTGCCTTCAAATCATAGCAACCCTAAGTACAACAGAATGAAGCACTGCCCCGCCCTGTCCATCCTCACAGTCTTTGCTGTGGTTGAGCCCATGTTGCAGCCACTGTGGTGCTCCATTTCTTTAAGAGTGCCTCTTTTTCTCGGACCCTCTACTTTACCAAGCATGATGTCCTCCTCCAGGGACTGGTCCCTCCTGGTAACATGTCTAAAATATGTGACATGAAGTCCTTGCTTCTAAGGAACATTATGGCTATAATTCTTCCAAGACAGATTTGTTTGCTCTTCTGGCAGTCCATGGTATATTTAACATTCTTTGCTAACACCATAATTCAAAGACATAAATTCTTTAGTTTTCCTTATTTGTTGTCCAGCTTTCACATGCATACGAGGTGATTGAGCTTACCATGTTTGCATTAGACACAGCTTAGTATTCAAAGTGATATCTTTGCTTTCTAACATTTTAAAGAGATCTTTTGCACTAAATTTGTCCAATGCAGTATGTTCTTTGATTTCGTGACTGGTTCTTCCATGGGCTTTTATTGTGTATTCTACAAAAAACAAAAACAAACAAACAAACAAAAAAAAAAACTCACTGCCCTAGGGTTGGTCCTGACCCATAGCAACCCCTCCTTGGTTTTCGGAGGTTGTATCACTACCGGATTAGATTGCCCAATCTTACTTCTGAGGAGTGGCTTGTGGAGCCTAGTAAAATGAAATCCAAGTAAAATGAAACTTCTATCTTTTCTCCATTTATTATGATGCTGTGTATTGGTCCAGTTGTGAAGATTTTTATTTTCTTCATGTTAAGATGTAATCCATACTGAAGGCTGTAGGTTTTGATCTTCATCAATAAGTGCTTCACAGTCTTTGTTTCCTTCAGCAAGCAAGGTTGTATCATCCGCACACTACAGTTTGTTAATGAATCTTCTTCCAAACCTGATGTGTGTGTCTTCATATAGCTTCTTCTTGAGTTATTTGCCCAGCATACAGATTCAGTAAGTATGGTGAAATGATACAACATTGACATATACCTTTCCTGATTTTAAAACATGCAGTATACCCTTGTTTTGTTTGAAAAACTGTCTCTTGGTCTTTGAACAGTTTCCTCATGAGCACAATTAAGTGCTCTGGAAATTCCCATTCTTCACAATGTTATCTATAATTTTCTATGATTCACAAAGTCAAATGCCTTTGTATACTCAATAAAACACAGGTAAACATCTTTCATGTATTTTCTGCTTTGTGGTGATCCATCTGATATCAGCAATGATATCCCTCATTCCACATTTTCTTCTGAAACTGACTTGACTTTCTGGCAGTTCTTGGTTGATGTACTGTTGCAACCATTTTTAAATTATCTTCAGCAAAATTTTACTTGCATGTGACATTAATGATATTATTCAATAATTTCCACATTCTGTTGAATCACCTCTCTTTGGAATATGAATCTCTTCCAGTTGGTTGGTCAAATAGCTTTCTTCCAACTTCCTTGGCAGTGGTGACTGCACACCTCCATTTGTGGAGACATTTCAGTTGGTATGCTATCAGTTTCAGGAGCCTTCTTTTTCTGCCAATGTCTTCAGTGCATCTTGGAAAACCTCCTTCAATACCAACAGTTCTTGATCATATGGTACCCTTGAAATGTTTGAATGTCAACCAATTATTGTCAACCCAGTAACTCTGTGTATTTTTTCCATCTTCTTTTGATGCTTCCTGTGTCATTCAATATTTTGGCCACTGAAAAAAAGAAAGAAAGAAAAACAAACCAAACTCACTGCCGTGGAGTCATTTCTGACTCATAGAGACCCCTCCTTGGGTTTCCAAGGCAGTATCTCTACGGAAGTAGATTGCCCATTCTTCCTTCTGAGGAGTGGTTTGAACTGCCAGCACTATGTCACCTTTTGCCTTAAGAAAGGACAACTTTCAAGGACCATCATATCAACAAGGCTCACCTGTTGCAACTGAATCTCAGGTCAACCTCTTCTGCCTAAACTGCTTTGCTCACCTCTCACAGGTAACAATCTTCCAATAATGTGCATGTGTGTTTCAGGTCTAAAGGTCTGTTTCCTGAGAACTTGATTTAAGAGAATCCACACTTGGCACTTTGGTGAGGATTCCTGAAAGTCCATGGCTCTTTCCACCTAGTAGTTCTCCACATGATTTCTTCCATGGTGACTAAGGGCTTAGAGATAACAAAGTAAAAGCTGTCAGTCTCATAAAAGCCGCTAGGCTCATAAATGCCATAGCATCATTTTCTCCATACTTTATTGGTCAAAGCAGTGGTAGACCGGCCCAGATTCAAGGGAAAGGAACTGGATGAGGAAGTATGAAATAATTTGCATCCATTTTTAACCTGCTGCATAAACTAATTGAATTGCCATTTAGCTTGACAAGGATTAACATTTTTTCTTTCATTTTCCAAATGTGTTATTAATCAGTCTGAAACATTTTTTAAAGCCAATGGAGATAAATTAATAAATTCTCATAGGGAATGGCTGAGAGATGGTGTGAAGGAGAATATATGAAAAGAAGGTAAATTATTCCTCTTCTCTATGAACTCTAAGAATAATATACACCATGGGTATATCTTTCAATAAATTTATATGTGTAATCTTTATGTATACTATACAATAACAAAGCTGAGCTCAGCTGGCTAGAGCTTAAGAACGTAAGATCTAAAATCATGTAAACTTAGTTTTAAGTTACAGCTTTGCCACTGAATGATGGCCCAATGAGGATAAAGATGCTCACCTTATGGGTCCTGAAAATCAAATAAGCTCAGGTGAGCTAATGTCTCTAAAATATCTGTATTGGGTCTGGTCCATAATAAAAACTCAAGAAATGGTGACCAAAAAATGTAAAAGGAAAACAAGAGCCACATCTTAAATAGGAAACAAAACAAAACAAAAGGGAAAGAAAGAAAAAATAAGAGAGAGAGAGGAAGAATGAAAGAAGAAAGAAAGAAAAGAAAAAGAAAAGAAACTGAAAGGATGGGAAGGAAGGAGGGAGGGAAGAAGGCAGGAAGAAAAAAGAGGAGAAGCACTAATGATAAAACCCATGAGTAATTTTAAAGGACTCTACATGTTATTGTTCATTTTTAAAATGAACAAAGATAGGTGTGAACGGTTAAACAAATAATAAAGAACCATGTGAAGTGCCTTTCCCAATGCCTGGAAGATAACGGGCACTCAACAAATGCTGCAGAATCTGAATTATCGTGAAAATATTAAGTGGGAAGTAGCCTGCATTTTTTAGGGTCCTGCTGGTGGCGTAGTGCCTCGGGCATTTGATTGCTAACCAGAAGGTTGGCAGTTCAAACCCACCAGCCACTCTGCAGAAAGAAGACAGGGCAATTTACTTCCATATAGATTTACCACCTTGGAGACCCAGTGGGGGCCGCTGTAAGTCGGAGTCGACTCAATGGCAGTGACTTTGGTTTTTTTTTGGTACAGGATAGACCAGAGGGTGGAGAATTGGAATCTCTTTTTCAGTGTTGCTCAAATTAGCTGCTTTGTTTTCTGGTAGTTGTGTTTTCGACACTATTCAGAAGCAGAATGGAGAAAATGTGGATAGTCAAGTTTTTTTTTTTTTTTTTTTTTCTTGTCCCCTAAAACATAAGATCCTCAAAAATATTGTAAGGTCTCCCTCAGTTATTTCTCATCCATAGTGCTGATGAACTAACTACAGACCCAATCGGTTGTAAAAATCTAGAATTGTTTCTGTGTCTATGTTTCTTTTTTTTTTTTTGCTGACTTTTCACAGGGTACAGTTAGAATAGAGGAAAACCTAGTTCAAAGAGAGCATATGTGTGTACCAATCCATTTCACACATTAAATATTGATGATTTTAGATTACAATTCTAAAACAACAATGGATTGTTGTTCCCATATCAACCTGTCTGAAACAGAAACAAGTCTACTTTCCTTCCCCTGTGGTTAGCACAGTGTGTCTGGACAAACAGGCAATTAAGTTCTTAAAATATGAACCCAAGTGAGGCTGGGTCTGTTTTCATATTGCTCTACAATCAAAAGCAGTTGATTCACTGGGGTGGCTTAACTTATTCTGTCTCTTCTTGATAAACATGCACATTACACTCTGCGCTTATACAAATGTTTAGCAAGTTGTATAAAAAATGATGGGTTATTTCTAAAATATAGAACTTATTTTTCACATATCAGTATTAACATGGTTGTTGTTGTTGTTGTTGTTGTTTGCCATCGAGTAGGAAGCAGAATTGTTCAGTGGAAAAGGTCAGAACACCTTGATCATAAGTCAGTTTTACCATTTAGCTATTAATGTGACCCCAGAAAGTCACCTTATCCATTTGACCTTCAGGTACCTAATCTCTGAAATGTGACTGATGATAATCCCTGTGAGGCTCAACTGAAATTATGAATGAAAAAGGATGTTAAATTGCCATGTAAAGCTTGTTTTCCATTAGATTTTCACATAAAATCAATATAAGTTTTAAAGAATTGTTCTATCTGGTTGCATATACCAGCTGCCTTGCAGTCGATTCTAATGCATGGGGATGCCATATGGATCAGAATAGAACTATGCTCCACAGAGTTTTAAATGGCTGATTTTTTCAGGAGTAGATCACCAGGCCTTTCTTCCAAGTTGCCTCTAGAGGGACTTAAACTGCCAACCTTTAGGTTAACAGGACCACCTGTACATGGCCACAGATACTTGTGGTGTAAAGTTTAAAAAAAATCATACAGAATATTTATGTGTTTTGTTTGCTAATGGCCAATAACTTACTTGTTTGAGATTATATACATACATACATGCATGCATACATATGTGTATGCATGCATGTATGTATATAGGATATGTATGTGTGTGTATGTATGTATGTATGTACGTACGTATGTATATAGGAGCTCTGGTGGTGTAGTGCCTAAGGCATTTGACTGTTAACCAGAAGGCTGGCCGTTCAAATCCACCGGCCACTTCTCAGAAAGAAGGTTGGGCAATCTACTTCCATAGTGATACACACTGCTGTCGAGTCGGATCCGACTCATAGTGAACCCTCCTTGGGTTTCTGAGGCAGTATCATTATGGAAGTAGATTGCCCAACCTTCCTTCAGAAATCCAAGGAGGGGTCACTATAAGTCAGATCCGACATGACGGCTGTATGTGTGTGTGTATGTGTGTGTATATACACACACACATACACATTGAAATAAATCATTAAATTTTGTTTATGTATTTTATATTTCAGTAAATATGTATTATATTACATATATAAAATGAGTGACATTAAAATTTCAGTTTTAGATTATGTTCTATGTTGTTTTCTCAATCTCTTACCTATTTTTTCTATGTTTTTTTAAAACTATGTTTAATATATACTTTCTCTTGTAGCTTCCTCTCTCTTCTTTTCTTTATTGTACTACCATTTGTGTATAGTTTTATGATAAATATTATTTATGTAAAATAATTGGTTAAATAGCCTTTCTATCTGTACCCACTTCAGAAATATGTTTCACACTTTTATTATTATTTCTTAGTAAATGAAAAATAGTGGTAGTAGTGGAGGGGTGGAAGGTGAGCATGATTTTGTTGTTGTTAGGTGCCATTGAGTCACCTCCAACTTATAGAGAACCTGTGCACAACAGAATGAAACACTGCCCGGTCCTGTGCCAGCCTCACGATCCTTGCTGTAACTGAGCCCATCATTGCAGCCACACGTCAATCCATTTCGTTGAGGGCCTTCCCATTTTTCATTGACCTTCCACTTTACCAAGCATGACATCCTTCTCCAGGAAATGGTCCCTTCTGACAACATGACCAAAGTAGGTCAGATGAAGTCTGGCCGTTCTCACCACAAAGGATTGTTCTAGCTGCACTTCTTCCAGGACAGATGTGTTAGTTCTTTTAGCAGTCCATTGTACACTTAGTATTCTTTGCCAACACCACAACTCAAAAGCATCAACTTTTCTTTGGTCTTCCTTATTTGTTGCCCAGCTGTCACATGCATATGGGGTGACTGAAGATACCAAGGCTTGGGGCAGGAGCACCTTAGTCTTCAAAGAGACATCTTTGCTCTTTAGTACTTCTAAGAGATGTTTTGTAGCAGATTTCTCCAGTGTAATATGTTGTCTGATTTCTTGACTGCTGCTTCCATTGGTGTTGATTGTGGAACTGAATAATATGAAATCTTTGACAACTTCAATCTTTTCTCCATTCATCATGATGCTGCTTATTGGTTCAGTTGTGAGAATTTTTATTTTATTTATGGGTGTAATCCAGACTGCAGACTGTAGTCTTTAATATTCATCAGTAAGTGCTCCAAGTCATCCTCACTATCAGCAAGCAAAGTTGTGTCATCTGTGTATTGCAGGTTGTTAATGAGCCTTCCTCCAATCCTGATGCCATGTTCTTCTTCATATATTTCAGCTTCTCAGATTATTTGCTCAGCACACAAATCGAATAAGTATGGTGAAAGGATATAGTCCCGACACACTCCCTTCCTGATTTTAAATGACACAGTATCCCCTTGTTCTGTTGGAACAACAGCCTCTTGGTCTATGTACTGGTTCCTCATGAGTACAATGAAGTGTTTTGGAATTCCCATTCTTCTCAATGTTATCCAAAATTTGTTATGATCCACACAATCAAATGTTTCTGCATAGTCCATAAAACACAAGTAAACATCTTTGTACTCTTCTTCCTTTGAGCCAGGATCCATCTGACATTAGCAATGATATCCCTCATTCCATATCCTCTTCTGAATCCAGCTTACATATCCAGGAGAGTATATTTAAAGCAAATTCTATAAAAAGATTGTGGGGACAGTTAATAAATGTCAAGGATTCGAAGCATGAATTACTCAGGACTTTCTATGAGGAAAAAAAATTGGAATAAAATTTCAGCCTCATTAATCTAAATTGTCCCTCTGATCAGAGCATTTTTTATTACATTCTTTTAATTTCCTGACTCCAATTGGCTCATTGACTTAGTCTATATCTTCACATAGTTAAAAATTGGCTGATATTTCTGGCTATCTTCATAATCATTTATGCATTGATCAACTGATTGATCATGTAACAATTTGATTTGATTGCAAACACTTAATTGACTGTTGCAGTTGCTAATTCAGTTGTAAAGACATGGTATCAGAGAAGAGCTAGACATGGTGTCAGAAAAGAGCTAGACATGGTGTCAGAGAAGAGCTTTTAGAGTATGTATAAAAATGCCTCGTATTCTCGAATGATCTTCTAAATGTGGAACCTGTGTCCAAAACAAAGTTTAATTTGAACAATTCTGTTTTCACATTAAAAATAAAAATTCTATGTAGAACATCATTTAAGGTGTTGTAACATAACAAGAAATGTATCCTTAACTTTCTTGTTTAAAACAGGCACACATAATTGCTAGATTAACAACAAGGTAAAACTCAAAAACGCAGCCATTGCCATGGAGTCGGATCCAACTCATAGCTACCTTTCCTTGGGTTTCTGAGGTAGTATCACTACGAAATAGATTGCCCAATCTTCCTTCTGTGGAGCAGCTGGTGGGTTTGAACCACCAGCCTTGTGGTTAGCAGTCAAATGCCTTAGGCACTATGCCACCAGAGTTATATGAGTAAAATATTGCTCTCGGTCACTGCTGAAGAGAATGTCGACTCTTGTAATTATTTTGTTCTTTTACTTTTTGATATTTTTTGTTGTTAGAATGATCAAAGTGCTTATGTCCTATTCTATATCATTATTAATGTTTCCTCTATTCTGATTAGTACTTTTGAAAACTAAATAGAATTTGTTACATATGGAACTATTCAGCCTTAATGTCATTAAAGAAGAGTAAAGCTGTGTGCACTTGACTGCTAACCAGAAGGCTGGCGGTTCAAACCCACCAGCCACTCCTCAGAAGGAAGGTTGGGCAATCCTACTTCCGTAGTGATACTGCCTTGG